>NC_052060.1:35507094-35819594 GCF_903992535.2 Arvicola amphibius | reverse complement strand
AGACAGGGTTTCTCTGTAGCTTTGGAACCTGTCCTGGAACTAACTCTGTAGACAAGGCAGGCCTCAAACACACAGAAATCTGTCTGCCTCTGCCTTCCGAGTGCTGGGATTAAAGGCATGTGCCACCACTGTCTGGCTAATCAGTTAGTATTAAACTACTATCTTGGTATCAAAACAATGCTGTTTTGAAAACTACTTTCACTACCCTTTGATCTTTGCCTTTTGCTGTGTTGCTTTTCTTGAGAGGGTCTGTGATGGTTTGAATGAGAATGGCCCCATAGACCCATAGACTTATATATGACAGTATTTGGTCCCCAGTAGGTAGAACTGTTAGGAGGTGTGGCCTTGTTAGAGGCGGCATAGAGATGGTGGCCTTTGGGGTTTCAAAGGTTGACACCATTCTGAGTTAATTCTCTCTGCCCGGTGTTTGTGTTTCATTGTGAGTTTTCATCCTACTGTTGTAGTACCAAGCCTGCCTGGCAGCTGCCACGGTCCTCACGATGAAGGTCACGGACTCTAACTCTCTGAAACTGTAATCCCCAAATAAACTCTTCTAACTGAAAGCCTTGGTCATGGTGTCACATCATGGCAAGAGAACACACCTAAGTCTGGGTCTCCATATGTAGCCCCTCCCAATGTCCCCATCATACCCAGTGCTGTCTGCTTTGAAGACATTATTCTTCTCTGTTTTACAAAGTCAGGCTGCTAAAATCAAGCTTCGTTCATTTATTCCATAAATGACAGCCAAGGAAAATGTCTTTTGTAAACTTATAAATTAATCTTTCATTTTATATTCATATCTCTTAGACATTGTTGCAGCATACAGAACTTTGTAACAAGGAAAGAGATCCTTGTGTAAATTTAAAAAAAAAATAGCAGTGAGAGGAATCCTCAAAATCTTGGGCCCAAGGATATAAAAATAATTAAAACATAAGCAGGCAAGAATTAGCTAGCATGCAATGGGAAGAACTGATTAAACCACTTCACGATATCTTTTGAATATTCTCCATTATGATAATAAAGTCTCATTATTTGGGAAGCAGACAACATGCATGAGAATAATGACACTGTTATGTGACGATGTAATTAGCAATTGATAAAAAAATTCATTGTTGTGAACCTTGTGTGATATCGAATTTCCACCTATATTCCCTGTTCACTTAAAATTTTTCTGCAGTAAAACTGCATTACACTTGCAAGTTAAAACATCAAACTAAAATGAAGGACTTGGAAGACAGCTTGGCTGGTGAAGCACTTGCCTCGCCAACGTGAGGAGTACGCCTAGATCTCCAGGATTCACATAAACACCCGGGAGCATGTCCAACATACATGTCATCCCAGTGCTGGTAAGAGAGAGGGCAGCAGCATGCAGGCCCCTGGAGCTCACTGGCCAGCTAAGCCTAGCCTACTTTGCAAAAAAGGTAGGCCAATGAGAGGCTTTGTCTCAGAGAAGGTAGGAGACGCCTGAGGAGTAACACCTGACCTTAGCCTCTGGTCTCCACATGCATGCAGGTACCCGTGCCTACAACACATATCACACACACTCACACACGCACACACACACCACACACACACACACACACACACAGGGTTTTCTGATAAGAAGCAACGAGTTAAGAAAAAAAAAATGAAGAGCAGAAACTATCTTTACTTTGTCCAGGGAATGGTTCAGCTCCAGCTCATCCACGGGCTTTGATGGTTATAAAAGAACTATGTTTAAAAAAAAAAAAAACAGTAGTTTCTCAAATACAGTGTGTTTGGTGACAGCTAAATACAGTTTTGTATGCTTTAGATAACACATTCTGTCTTTTGAATTGATCCATTTGCCAAAAGCATTTGGTGCAAATAGGCTCTCAGTCCCGGGACCCAGGGAAGACAGACATAGCCCTCACCATAAGGGGGAAACTGGCATACTCTTTAAGTCAGGGGCCCACAGGAATCTTGGTATGAATGCATTCTTAGGGTCTGATGGACCTCAGAGTCCACAACTGTGATTCCTTCCAGCCAACACCAAGGTAGAGAGAGTGCTTACTGTTCCTTGTTCTCTATTGTTCCCAGTTGGTCCTTTAGAGAAGGATCCCCTACTTGAGACTGCTGCTGGCCCATTAACAATGACCAACACAAATAGAAACACTTGTGGAAGCTGTGTTGAAGCTTACTTCCTGGCAGTTTTTTCCCTCCAAAACAGGGTTTTCTTGTGTAGCCCTGGCTGTACCGGAACTCACTCTGTAGACCCCCCAGCCTTTGCCTTCAGAGTACTGGGATTAAAGGTGTGCGCCATCACCAAGATGCTTTAAAAGCCATTGCCGTGTAGTTTTGCTTTCCTTCATGCCCTGCCACAACATCAGCAGCCCCCTAAAGAAGTAGTTCAGGCTGAGTGCCAGAGAGAAGGGCCAAAGATGGACACATAAGGCATATAACTATCCTATGAGCAAGAGATCCATTTCCTGGGATTCTCGAGGCATTTGCTGCTGCCTCCTAGGGTCGCCTAAGATGACAAATGCAGTCACCTGTCTCGGAGCCCTGAAATGATGACAAATTGACAGAGGACTTCTACTTGTGATGTGCCTCTCACATGCTAGGCAGGGTGCTGAGTCCTGTCCTGTACCATCTTAGCTTATCTTCAGAAGAGTCCTATGGATTGCCCTTTTACAGGAGAGGGAGACGGAGTTACCGAGAATTTAAAGAATGGGTTCTGGTCTAAAACAAGGAGTCAAAGTCCAGATGCAAACTCTAACGCACTGTCTCTTAGCCCTCCACAGACTGCCTTTCTTCCAGGGCTAAGAGTTATACTTTGGAAACTAAGGAAGCTAAGAGAAGGGGGGCTTAGAAGTATGTGTGCTGTTGCCAGCAAGGTACCAACTTAGACTCCACTGTGAAGGGGGGAAGAGCTGCTGGTGCTGCCTCTTAAGACGATGCAATCCAAAGCATCAATTTCCCACAAATGTCAATCATCCTGACACCTGCATGTGAGACCACAAGCACAGAACTACCATTCCCTGGCAGCTGAGCAGATTGTTTGGGGAGTGACAAAGGCCAATGAGCGAACTAACATGCTACTTTCCAGAGGCACAAGGTCCCTCTCCAAAGCAGCTTGATCTCTCCAATCTCTAGCACTTCAGTGTTCAGTAGGAAGACAGAAATCAGTAGCTAGAATAACAGATTTAAGGGTGGTAGCAGTAGGTTCAAAAAAAAGTTTTGAACTATGCTAGTTTTCAATTACCAAATACACAGAAGGCCATCAGGGTATACAGGGTAACTGAGGAAAGGCAAACCAAGCACCAACAAGAGAGACCCTTCTCACCTCACACTCTGCATCTTCGGAATCTGATACCACGTACGCTCAGACCTATTCAAATAGTTAACAGTATTTTTCTTTACCAAAACCACAAGTCATCTTCTCTTTGTGGAATAAAGTAGAATTGGAGAGTAAAGTCTCATTAGCAACATGTGCCTTACCCTGTCTGTTACTGCTGTCTGACATCACTAACTTGTAAAACACTAACATCCGGCCAACAGCAAACTCTGTTAACAAAGAAACTATTCTATAACAAAGAGATACATGAAATAAAAAGCAAGTTCTGCCAACAGGCCTGAGCCAACAGCCCTGCGCTCCAGACTCAGAGCCAACCTTTTGCATGCTGGATCCCAAGAGGCACATACTCACCTGAGAGCCTTCAGTGACAGCAGTTAGCTAGATCAGGACTCCAGAGCCTTTTCTCTTCTCCTGAGGAGGGAAAAGAAGAATGATATGTGTAGGTGTGTTAGGTGCAAAGTAGCATCAACACCCCAACTATACACACGGCACCTCCTCTCTGACCCCTGTGTCCCGTGAAACCGGTGAAGGGCTACCCGGCTCCGCTTTGGCTGGAGGCTGATACTGGTTTCGAATGCCACAAATAAGAAGATGGAGATGTTTTTCTAAAATGAACCAGGAGGACAAACAGTTTAACAGAAAGTTTGCTCGGCTCCCCTGGGAGGTCACGTGCGATTAAGGTTTCTCACATTTTGAGAATTTGTTTTGTTTTGTTTAAAATAGTGCTGGCTGTAAAGAGAAGTTTCTCCTCTGAATGACGAGCTAGGAAAATTAACCCCTCTAGAACGTTCACCTTCACCTCCTTCTGCTCCAGTTCTTAGCTTCTAAGACAGAGTATGATTTCAAGATGGACATTTCTATTTTTAGCAAAAGCTGTTCTCCCTGACAAACACCCAAAACTGAGATGGTAGAAAGGGAAAGGAAACTTAGAAGAAACAAAAGGCAAAAAACGATCCTCTTGCCCAACTCCCTCAGTTGCCATGGCCCCGCGGGGTGGCTTAGAAGACTTCTGTCCGCTAATTTTAAGCCAAAGAAGACCTACACTACAGAGTCAGCAGCCTTTTTTGTTCCCAATCTTGTAGGGAGAGTGAGGAAAAGCAAAAGCAAGCACCAAGAGTGGAGAGCCTGAGGTGAGCACAGCGCTTTCCAGTGACCATGACCGCGAGTCTCTGTCTCCCTCTGTCCACACGCCAGTTTCAACCCCATCCGAGTCCCCTTCACCCCCCTTCCGTGGCTGTGGACCCCCCCTGCGGATCACCCCTCCCCCTCCAGCACCCGGAAGTTCTTTCTGAGCCGAAAGCCCGGGGAAAATCCCCGAGTAGGACGACGGCCGGCTTTTCTGTTATCTGGTTGCAGCTGGGAGGTGGGTCTGGACCAACACTGTGCACCCCGGACCGGCTCTCCGGGGAGCCTTGGGCAGGTGGGAAAGTTTCCCTAGTTCAATGACTGAGCTAGGCGGCGGGGAACCAGGACGTTGGTTCCCGTGAGCCAGAATGCACAATGGGCATTCTTTTTCTGGTTTCCGATTAGGTGAAAAGTTTACAAAGAACGGGAGAAAACAAAGACACACACACACCCGCCCTCCCAGTATTGCTCGTATCTCCCTTATTTTGTAAAGATTACATACTAAATTTATATATCTGGGATCGAGCTGTCTATAATATTTTTAAACTTTTCCTTGTTGTGTAGTGCACATTTGCCTGTAAATCAAGCCATGGAGGGGCAGCAGATGATGACCCCCTGAAAACTTTTTGACAAAACTGCCCTCTTGGAGGGGAAAAAAAAAAGAAAAAAGAAAAAAGAAAGAAAGAAAAAGAAAGTGACTTTCCTCACCCTCACCCCAGACTGCTGACCTGGGGACTTCAGGGTTTGTGAGCCTTGCTGAGCCTCTGATGAAAATGGCAGGACGTGGTCTCGTGGGGGGGACCGTCCCTGCCACGGCAGTGCGAGCTCGCCGAACCCGCCAGTAGCCGATCCTCCGGCGCCACGGAACCTCCCACGCGCGCGCCAAGAGCGGCCTCGTGTGGGTTTCTTCGCAAAGTCCTCGCCGCTCAGGAAGCCCGCAAAGCCAGCCAGGAGGTCACCACCGTCCTCCCGGCCCTTTCTCACAGGAAGCCCTGCCCTCCGAGGTCTCCTGACCCGGTCTGGGGAGCCGGGCACCCGGGCTGACCGCGCCTTCTCCAACGAGAGGCTGCTCTAGACTACATGTGATCCGGGAGCTAGGCTTTGACAAGAAGGGAACTGGGGCCCTTCCTGGTGAAGGGCGGCCGTCGGGTGGTGGACCAGCAGGGAGTTGGAGGAATAGTTAGGACTGTGAGGATGTGTACCTGCTGTCCGGGATGGGGACCGTGACTACTCTGTGCTGATGCTGAACTCAGGGCGGGGCGAGGGGAGTAGATAAGAGTCCAGCCACAGCAAAGACAGGGTTGGAACCTGCCTCCGGATGTTGCCACCCTGTACACACAGCAGTCCAGAAGCTTCCTCACCTGTTACTTCCAGCCGACCTTCCCTTCTTCGCCCAACACAGCCCTGGATGGGGGGGGGGAGAGCAACCTTGTGGGGGGTTCTTCAGAGCACAGTGAGTACTCGAACACTGATTTCCGAAGTTCAAGGAGACTGGATCGGGAAAACAGAAGGCGAGAGTCCGGAGATGGATGGGAATGGGATTCTGTATAGGGAGAAAGGAGATGAAGAACAGAAGGAGAGCAAACCAGAGCGACTGGAGATGTAGCAGAGGATGTACTAGCTGTCCTCCGGGCTTGGGAACCCACGTACAGATTCTTCATTTTTCTGAAGCTGTTATTTGTCTGGACTCTGTCCTTCTTTGGCAATTAAAATGATGAGGACTTTGTGGTTTCTGCTTTGTTGGCAGTTTACCAGGAGGGCTTTTTTTTCTCTCCAATTTCAGTTGGGAACCCAAGAGTGGACCAGGAAGTCTGCTTTTAAGTAAAGCAGATTCCAGTAAAGGCTGTGATTTCGTTTGTTAATGATCAACATTTATTATTTCTAGAGACAACCATAGTATCTTCTTTCAGTCAGGCAGCATCAAAGCAGGTGGAAGATAAGACATTGCCAATTTGGTTGTGCCAAATAAACTCATGCGTAAAATAATGCAAAAATTGGGGTTTCTGCTCTAATCTTTTTGTTGATAATGGTTTTTTTTTTTTTTTTTAGACAAGGCTTTGTCATGTAGCTCAGGCTAGCTTCCATCTCAAGATCCTCCTGCCCCAGTTTTCCTGAGTGCTGGCATTATGGGCCTACTCATCTCATTACACCAAAACCCTTAATCTTTAAAGTTAAGTCAAAGAAAATGTAAGGGAAAAAATAGGTAGAGTAAGGAAGAGTTGTAAATCAGTGAATTTGGTCAAAGTGCATTATACACAAGTATGGAAACCTTTGCTTAATTCCAATAATACAGAAATAGGGGCTGTTAACACTAATAAGGAAAATGCAGGTGAAAATTCAGGATACTAGAGAGCGAACCTTCTCTTAGTTTCCCTGAACTGGTTGACTTGGTTGACCCAGAATGGGACTTTAAATAAGCAAGTAGTTTGAAATGAGAACCTAAGCTCAGTCACAATAGCAACCCTCTGACAACTGGTCAACAATCATGGATCTCAGAACTGGAAATCAACTTGTGGGCAACAAGAATCAGCGAAGCATGTGCACCTCGGAGCTTCTGTTGCCTCGGGGCCTGAGGGATAGTCAGCTGTGGCTGCAGTTACTGGCCTGTGCTTATCACCTTCCAGGCAGTTACAATATGGTCATTCCAGTAACCTTGGCCCTCCCCAGCTTCTTGACAAGTGACAGAGGGCCAGAAGGAGTCTAAAACCTTGACTCAGACAAGGGCCCAAAAGGAACGGGCTCACTTGTTTCTGTGATTTCAGTTTGTTGAGTCTCCTGAAGATCCCCAGAGGACACAAACAAAATAAGTGACCTCAAATCACTCATTCCCTGAATTAGGCAGTCTCTTCTAATTGTGCCTTATTGCTGCTCCTTTGTATAAGACCATTAAAAGCAGTTTTTAAATGAGATTATTTCAGAAAGTTGCTTCAGATTTTGCTTCATCTTTATTCAGTTTTTTTCTGTTTGGGGGGGGGGTGGTTTGGGTTGTTTTGTTTTGTTTTGTTTTAAGACAGGGTTTCTTTGTAGCTTTGGGGCCTGTCCTGAAATTTGCTCTGTAGACCAGGCTGGCCTCAAACTCAAGAAGATCTGCCTGCCTCTACACATTAAGTGCCTGGCACAAAGTTAAATCCTAAGCAGAGTCGTGTTAGTCAGCTTGGAGACATGCGCAGCCCACTGTGTTGCCCTCACACATCTGCTGAGAAGGAAGAGCAGAAAGAGCGTGGTCACAGCATATTGCATGAAATTCTCAAAAATACATTTTTTTAAATCTGCTAAGAACATGACTGCTGGAACTCATGTTTTATTTCTTCTTCCTCCTCCTTGCTCCTCCACCTCCTTCTCCTCCTTCCTCCTCCCCACTTTTTCTTCTTTTGCTGCTCCCTCAAAGGGAATGTAGGGTCTCCCTGTACAGCCCAGCTTGGCCGCAGATTCATGCTTTTCCTGCCATTGTCTCTCCTCAGTGCTAGGATTACAGATGTGCACCATACCCAGTTCTGTGGTTTCCTTTTTGAAAAGGAAGCAAAATTTTCCCTTTGCTTTACTGTGGTTGTCACGCAAGAAAACCTTCTTTGGGGCCCTTGTGAACTTAGCTTTTAATGGCTGAGCCCTCTCTCTGTCCCATGAACTCATCTTTTTTTCAAGCTGGCCTCAAGGAGTGAGACTTCTGATATTCAGATATGCTCGTGGCTGCCAGCGTCTTTGACATCAGAGACTAAACTCCTTTCTCGAGACCTTACTGAAGGCCTCAGCCAACTTGTACACTTAGTTAGACTCCCATGACTGAGCCAAAGGCATTGAGTAACGTGGGGTTCATAGGAAGTACACTGAAACTGAGCTGAGCTCTTTAGGGAAGTGGCTACTCCAAGAGCCAGGCCTGACTCGTTTACTAAGCCAAAACCAAAGCAAGCGGAATCACATATGTTCTTAATACAAAAGGAAGGGGTGTCCCATCATAATGTGACTTAGTATTTAGTTTGAAAATAACATCAAATGTCCACAACCCAGCAAATTTCTATCAATCCTTCAACAATTTGAAATACACAATGTCTATTCCTGTTTAAAATTAAATAAAATTTTGTCAAGGCTAGTCAGTTAATGTCTCATTGTAACAGTCTTCCCATCATCACTGCCAACGCCCAGGATATAGGTTCCACAGAATTCCTAATTATACTTAGCTTCTTGGCAGCATTAGCCAGGTGGTTCTGTTCTTAGAATCGAGAATATGAGAAAGGGGTTATGGAATCTCCCTCTGTGGCTAAGGAAAACTGCTGAGGCTAGATGTGTATTGGGGTGTCCCTGAGTGGAAGCCCGAAGAGGCCATTGTGTGAAGCCGTGAAGGTGAAGCCTGGATTGTGTTGGAGACCCCAAAATGTTGGGGATGCCTGAGTTATGAGATATCTGCCAAAGAGAGCTGTAGACCCAGTGTGGAACCAGCCCAAGAGAGAGAGAAGTACGTGGCAGTCAACAAAGTTGAAAAAGAGTTAGAGATCTAAAGAGTGCTTTAGCATCAGACACAGAGATGCAGATTTCAGAGTTTGTCCTGCTGGTTTGGTCTTGCTTTAATCCAGTGTTTCCTCATTATGTTTCTTTTCCCTGCTTTTGGAATGGTAATGTATGTCCCGTGCCATTGCATGTTAGAAGTATGCGGTCTGCTTTTTTATTTTGATTATACAAGGGGCTGGTACTTTTAAACAGTGTTGAGATCATTATAGACTACGGGAACTTTTTTGAAGTTGGACTGGATGCATTTTTGCATTATGATGTGACTACAGGCCTATAGGGAGTGGAATGTGGTGGTATAAATAAGAATGATCTACATGGGCTCAAATGTTTGAATGCTTGGTCATCAGGGAGTGGCACTATTTCAGAAGGATAGGGAGGGTGGCCTTATTGGATAGGTGTGACCTTGTTGGAAGAAGTGTATCATTAGGGGTGGGCTTTGAGGTTTTAGAAGCCCAAGTCAGTCCCAATGTCTCTTTCTTTCTTCTGCCTGCTGATCCAGGTAAGAACTCTCAACTACTTCTCCAAGAATATGTCTGCCATCACCTTTCCTGGATACCCAGCCTTCAGGCAGGGCTAGTATCAAGTGCACGATCCTGGTTGAGTCTGATGTCACCTTGTTGAAATCCTCAACCAAATCACTTTTGAAGAGGAGCTACATAGAATGTCGCTGGTTTTGTCTGATTTGTGGTACATAATTTTGTTTTTTCTTTACTGCCATTTTGGACATTTTCTTCCCAACTTCTTTGTAGATCAAATCCCTCTTTTTTTCCCCATAAATCCTGGTTTATAGTCTGGTGATTGTGTCAAGCACTGGATTTAATTTTCAGAACAAAGAGTTGGAGGAGAAGGAGAAAGAAGAGTCATCTACTTCCTAGTATCATCTTTATATTAGCATGTGTCTATCTCTCCTGTCCATCTCCTTGCTCATTTCCAATGCTGGTTCTTTTTTTTTATCACCTCTAAGTCATCGACTCCTATTTGCTTATCTTCTCAAGCCTGTTCATTCCCTCCATTATCCAGGTTAAATTGAGCCCAGCCCTCAGTTATGTCTAGAATATCACAATAGCTTTAGAATTCTTGTTTCTTGATTCCTACCATATCCCACAATCCAGTCTTCCTACTCAAAGTTTTACTTCCAAAATTTATTTGTTTATGATAATAAACCTGAAGGTTTTCCGAGATTTGCCAGTGTTTTAGAGACAAAAGGGCATACTAATTACGATGAAGCACGAAGTGCTAATTGTGTATGCCTACTCCTGCCCACATACCCAGCTAATTCTCAGGCCTATCCTCTACTCACCTGTCACTGTGGGTCCTTAAGGCCAATTGCTTGTGTGCACTGTCAGCACCCCAGCTCCACGGCAGCACTTGGCACAAACTGGACACTTCTATCATGCTATACAAATGAATGAGTGACATCAGCTTGCTTCAGCATTTTATATTCAAAATTATAAAACCTAGATGAGCATGGTGGGGTAGCCAGTTTTTCTAAGTATATTATAATGTACTTCCTTTATAGTGTACATCTCAGATATTTACAGAAAATGAGGCTTTTGCTTTTAAATTTCTACTTGAAACTGTTATCTTGGAAAGCTTTCTGGAACCCAACACTGTGATTAAAAATAGGACATCACATCTCATCTTTCTATGGCTCTGAGAATTTTGCCAGGAATCCTTATCAGAGATAGATGTGGCCTTTGTCCAAACTCTATAAAGACAAATGACTCAACCACTGGCTTCTTCTCCCTATCAGCATCTTCTCACAGTTCCATGTGTTCATTGACTTCTTTTAGGCACTAAAATTTCACTCCTGCCAGGCGGTGGTGGCGCATGCCTTTAATCCCAACACTCGGGAGGCAGAGGTAGGCGGATCTCTGAGTTCGAGGCCAGCCTGGTCTACAAGAGCTAGTTCCAGGACAGGCTCTAGAAACTACAGGGAAACCCTGTCTCGAAACCCCCCCCCCCCAAAAAAAATTCACTCCTGTTCAAATAATTCCTGACATTTTTTAAAACTCACCTGTCTCCAAACAGGGGTCTATGAAAAAGTAACAAGTACTGAAGTTGATGGTCGCCTTTTATTATAACTTTAAATACCTACAATAGATTTCTGTGTGGTTTTCCTAAACAAAGCTCTGCATATTCTTCTTCTATTTTCCCCTCTCTTCTCAAGACAGGGTCTCCCTGTGCAGCCCTCATTGGCCTGGGATTCCCTCTGTACACCAGGACATCAGGCTGGCCTTGAACTCACAGATACTCTCCAGTCAGTCCTGAAATTAAAGGTGTGACCTACCAGGCCCATGCAGATTCTTTTAAAGACCCAACAAAATTATATAGCAAATGATTTGGATCTCCCTAACATCTCTCTACAAAGACATGAAGTCACTGGAAAAGCAATGATTGGAAAATTTTTATTTTATTCTTTTATCTCTCTAAGTTTCTATTTCCATTTCATTTCCTTCATAGATTTTTCTTGTAATAGAAAACTATATACCTTTAAGTTTTCATCATTTATATACAATGAAACTATCTATATTAAAATTATTTCTCTTCTTTGCTACAAACACTATGGAATAAATATTTTAAGACATATATTTGCAATACTTACAATAACTGTATTTTGGTTTGTAAATGATTTAAAAGACAAATACAAAGTTACATATTTGATGAATATTAAATAATAGAGTAATATTTAAGAGTGCATTTCTCAATGAGATTTATGGCACTTAAAAATTAGTTAATAGAAACACATTACATATGGTTGCAATAAGGCAACATTTTATGGAAATACATACATAAAATAGGAAACTCAGTTTAAATAAATAAATAGAAAGTTTTGTTATAGCAATTCTATGTACTTGACTTGAGCAACTTCTTTTTCTGTTTGTCTGCTTTTTCTTTTTCAAGACAAAGCCTCATTACACAGCCCTGTCTCTCCTGGAACTCATCATATAGACCAGGCTGGCCTTGAACTCACGGAAATCCCCTGAACTCTGCCTTAGGAGTATTGGGGTTAAAAGTGTGCATCACCATTGCCTGGCAGCTTAAACAACTTCTAAATTCATATATGAAGAATTATTGTCTATCATAAGATAGTTTTTAGGCAACCTAGCTTTGACTGTTTGATTCTTTCCTTCTAGTTTTGGGCTGAAGAGTTGGAATCTATCCAACTGGCCGGCCATAGTGTTTGTTGCTTAGGACGGATCCATTCACATTCTCATTTTGGGGGTTGTGTGCCAAACGCTTCACCCAAACACAGCATGTTGCTATTAATAGAATCCATTCTTTATTCACGCTAAACCTTTTCACCAAAGCAGGCTCAGAAAGGCTTGGGAAAGTTAAAATATTGCTGACCTTTTAATCTTTTTCAATAAAATATATTTTTGATAAACTTTTTATCATCTTCTCGTGCATTTTTGATATGCTTTTGTCAAAACCTGAGTCACAAACTCGTGACTCATTGCCTTCAATGAAGGACAAACCAGTTGGCAGACAAGTTCCTTCTCTGGTGAAACTGCAGGAAAACTCCTTATTTGGACCAGGGCAGAATAGAGTGAAAGAAGAGACAGCCAATGAAATATCATGAACGATGATACTGTGCTGACATCACCAAAAGGCAAGCCCTCATCGTCTCATTTCTGTGATCGGTCTCAGAGTTAGAGCGCAGTGAACTAGGTGTCACAGAGGCACGTGTGTTAGCATGTTTATTTACACTGGAGAAAGAAGTTGGGGTTTTTCTGGCAGAAGGCGCCAGCCTCAGTAACACAGTTCCCAGCATAGCTTTCCCGGCCGCAGCCGCCAAAGGGGCGTGTCCTGTGATGGAGTTACACAAGCAGGTTCAGAGCCGGCAAAGGCTTTTCCTTTCACATTCCCACTTCCTGAAACCAAAGCTGTTGAGGAGAAACGCTGTGTTTCCAGGAAGGCTGTGCCGGAATTAACGATTGTCAGAGTCACACTGCGGGTCTTAAGTGTTTCTTAACTTCTCCTGGGATAAAAGTGAGTACCAGCCGTCTAATGAGAACTTGCAGGAGATGCGGGTGCAGATGCAGGGTGGAGGTGGCAGTTTTTCCTCAGAGGTAACTACGGGAGACCCAACCGGTTCCACCTCCTAGTCTCCACCGCACTTAAGTAACTCTGGAGCTCTGAGAAACATTTGCGCTTCGAGAAGTACCTTAGTAGGGAGGGGGAAGAGAGGGCTATCTGCAATAGTAAGCTTCAGTTGTTGTGAAGAGGGGCGACAATGAACCCTTTTTAAAAAAAAAAGATTAATAGCCATGGACTGTCACAGAGCTCGCCAGACCTGCTAGTGAACAGCTAACCTTATTTCTCAGTAGAGCAATGTTTGATGAAGGCATTAGAGGATTGTTGGGATTGTTTATTTGAAACGGGGTTTGAAACCCTAAGGAAGCCATTCTAGAAGCTACCACTTGTATGGTGGAGTCAATAATTTTGCCAGGACACAGCTAGATGGAAGTCACTCTGCACACTTGGATAGAAGTGACAGAAATTCTGGGTATGGGCAAGATTTTTGTTAAAAGGAAAGCACGAATTAAAAATTAAACTCCTTTGTGTGTCTGGGTGGAATAGTCCTTTCACTAAGAGATTTTAACATTGGAAAGTAGCCCTGGAGTGTCACAAATGAAAACCTTAGAAGTTGTGAGGGTTTATGGCGCTTGCTAGCACCAAGGCAGGAGCAGAGGAGAGAATTTTATGTCACAATGTAATGGCGTCTCCTTTCTAACACACGCTTCATGGCATTGGTAAAAGCGTTGTGCTTCTAATACTCCTTGCAAAGACAACCTTGAATTTTCTCCAGCTGAGACCTCATCGCTGAAAGTATTTTAAGATTTCCCCTGTGTAATTGTTGCTTCTGCCCAAGTCTGCACATGTCTTCATGCGTCTTTCTTTCTCCTCCATGCTACTCTGAGAGCATTGATGACTGTACCATAGAACCTGTGCGTCCGGGTCCCACTTTCCCTGAGGGGTAATACACACCCTACTGATTTTAGAGGACACCTGCCAAGCCCCTCACCTGAAGCATTTGATGACATTCTCAGTTTGGCATACGTCGGAAGGGTAACTCTCGGCTCCCGAGATGTGGCTCTGTGGGAAAAGGAGGTTGTTGTCGAGCCCAACCTGGGTTCAGTCCCTGAGATCATGGTGCACAGACAGATAAGATTCTCACATGCTGTCCTCTGACATCCATGTGGACTGTGGAAGTCAGGGGCAACTGAAACACTGCCACACAGTGAGTGTTCCCCACTTGAAATACTTGAACTTGAGCCTGGCGGTGATGGCGCACGCCTTTAATCACAGCAAGAGAGAGGCAGAGGCAGGCAGATCTTGGTGAGTTCATAGGCCAGCCAGGTCTACCAAGTGAGTTCCAGGACAGGCTCCAAAAGCTGCAGAGAAACCTTGTTTTGAAAAAACAAACAAAATAAAACAAAACAACACAACAAAACAAAAAACTTGGACTTGATGTATTTTTGAGTTTGGATTTGTTTGTTGGTTGGTTGGTTTTGGTTTATTAAGACAGGATTTTTCCTTGTAGCCCTTTTTAATCCCAGCACTCAATGCGAAGTGACAGGGTCTCACTATATAGTTCTGGCTGTCCTGGAACTCACTATGTAGACCAGGCTGGCCTTGAACTCAGAAATCCCTCTGCCTCTGCCTCCTGAGTGCTGGGATTAAAGTGTACATCACCACCACCCAGCTGAAGTTTGGATTGAAAAAAAAATTGCATATACAGAATAAGATATTTTGGCAAAGATGGCCAACTAACAAAATCCACTTATATTTCTTCTATATAAACTCATAGCGTGTAAGTAATTTTATATTTTTTATTTATATGTTTACTGCACCTGCATTTTGGCTATGACCTACCACATGAGGTCAGGTATAGAGTTGTGCACTTGTGACATTACATCAGAGCTCAAAAAATTTGGGAGTGCTGGATCCTTTTGGTTTTTGGGTTCTCAAGCTAGAAACCGATGGCTTGCAGTTGGCTTTTCTTGTGGCTGGTTATTTCCATAGCTGCCCTTCATCGTTGTCACTGAGATCTACTTAGCCCTAATTTGTAAACAAGGAAGAAAAGGGAGGAATATAGACCCTACCTGCTATGTGTGCCCATAGCATCCTAGTCAGATGCTTCATCTGTGAAGACTGCCATATCCTGGATGCTTTCATCTGTGACTGCTAATATTGCGCCTGTGTTTAACCCCTGTATCTCGCACCCAGAGTGTGCCTTTGGCTCCCCCAGGCAGCCCTGCCTAGGATCTTCCCTAACCCCAGTTCATCTGTTTGCTGTAGTGCATCGCACTGGTACCTAAGCAAACGATGTCTGTCCAATTGCAAGAAAATCCCATCAGTTCATCATTGTCTTCCTTTGACATAAGCACATTTTAGAGCTTTAGCGCCGTTCCTTTTTCTTCCTCTTGTTTTGTTAACATGGCCTATATTTAAAGCCCCAGCAGTGCAGGTTGTCATTTTCCGAGATAACCATGTCCCTGTCCCGAAGTTTCCTCCCGTGACTCATGTCCTCCAACGATTATCAAGAGATGAAACCCTGTGGGTGAATACCGATGAACCAGTTTTGATGGTTATTCCTATGAATCGCGGGTGGCTTTAATAAGTCCTCTGTGCAGAGGGGATTTTCTCTCCCCTCTCCCTCCCTGGTGGGCAAGAGAGACAAGCCTGAGAATGGAGGACTATGAGGCTAGGAGCGCAGCTTGCCAGGGCCTCTCAACAGCAACCAGGAAAACCATTGGCATGCTCACTCCGTGCTATGTGGGTGACAGCCTCTGTCTGCAGATGAGACCGGGCACCTCATACTTCTAGCCTGCTGAGGCCACTTCTCCCAATATGTTTCCACTCCATAAAACGAACTCTCATCGTGCTATGCCCAAGCAAATGTTCCCAATAGAAACATCATGAAGGGCGTGCTGTGAACATCACTTCCCCAAGCTCTACCACTGTTCTTTTCCATTGTCTCTGCAGGCAATGTTTCCCTCATATGTTCGGCTTTTCTACTTCACTATATTTTTTCACCCCATCTCCACTTGCTCCCAGATTCAGATTCTGGAGTTGGCAATCACTAAGGTACACTGTAGCTCTCAATTTCATTCTTTCATGCCCATTCTCTAAATACAAAATTCCTCTTGTTCTTTGTTATTTCTTGCTATATCTGATAAGACCACTAGGTTCTAGCCAAACTGACAGAAGGGTTTAATTAAATTGTTTATTTATTTATTTATTGAGACAGGGTTTCTCTGTGTAACAGCCCTGGCTGTCCTTGAACTCCCTCTGTAGACCAGGCTGGCCTTGAAGTCACAGAGATCCTCCTGCCTCTACCTCCTGAGTGCTGGGATTAAAGGCATGTGCCACTACTGCCCAGCTTAATAAAATAAATATGTTAACATTGCAACAATCACAACCAATACTGTCACCTTAATACTATTGTTCAACTAATGCTGTGTGTGTCTGCATGCATGTGTGTGTGGTGTGTATGTATGTGGACACACCCATATATGCACCCATGGAGGACAGAGGTAGAATTTGTATTTCTTAGTCTGTCTCTCTCCACTGACCAATGGAACGATTCATTCAATGTCCCCAAGCAGAACAAAGTAGCACAAATTCCATTGCATTACTCATAACATGCCATTCTTAAAACTATGTGCCACTTGAAGTTTCCATTTAATATTTTTGAGCCACTGTTACCCGTTTAGTTCAAACTATGGATGGGAAGGCTGCTGTGATCATTGCAAGCAGAGGGCATCATTCATTGAGACATACTGGCTGCATGGGTCTTATGGGTCAGACTGTGTTAGGATGTAAAGGGTCTGTTCCTGGGAAAAGGTTTTGATAAAGGTTGACTAGTACCAATGATGGTTGGCTGTTCAGTTACCTGTGTGTCTTTAGAGATGATGGCCAAGCAGAGAGTGCGTGTGTGTGTGTGGGGGGGGGGGGTGATGATAACTTTGAAAGAAAATCTAAAGAAAAACAGAAGCTGGTACATGCCAGATTCATCCCTGAGTTAGTTAGGATACAAATGAGAGGAAGCAACAACCAAATGCCAAGCATCATTTCCAAATACACTTATGCATTTTAACTGAGAGACAAAAGTCAGACTGCCTGGTTACCCTCAATCAGGGAGTATCACATCAAACTTTAAAGGTTTATACTTTATAAAACCTCATTATAATTATTATAGATATATAGAGAAATGAGGATATAAAATATTTCTGATTTTTATTTCTTGATGGAACCGTAATTAATTGTTATTTTTATGCCAAACTTTCTGTGATAACACTTTTTGCACTTATAAGAATATAATGTTTTTAAAATTTCTTAGATTCATTTTATTGTGATGTGTATGAATGTTTGCCTACACATATGGATGCGCTCTACATGTATACCTGGTACTGGAGGACATCAGAAGAGGACATTGGATCCCCCGAAGCTGGACGGTTTTAAGCTATCATGTGGGTGTTGGGAACTGAACATGAGTCCTCTCCAAGAGCAGCAAGTGTTCCTAACCACACTGAGTCATCTCTCCGGCCCAAGAACACAATGTTTTGAAAAACTATAGCCTTAAAAAAAACAAAGATAATTATGACTCTTCAAGATTGTTATGACTTAGCCCCTCTTAGAAATCTGGGAGCATTCAGTGTGTTCTTTGCCAGGCAGCTACAGTATATGAAAACAGAAATCAGAGCTAAAGACAAGAGAGGGGTTAAAGGTTAACTCTTGTGCAACACACTGCAGAAGTTCCACGGTGTCTCAACACAGTTATTCCCCCAATAACAGTTGATAAGAAATAGCCTTTCTGGATGGGAACTGTACATTCATGGAGTAAAAGTGGCACCAGTGAGCAGCAGAGCATCTAGGAGGATCCTCTGAGTTCTCTCCAGAGGGCATGCCCCTTAGGGTGCTTGCATTTATGCCTTAGAGAAGGAATGGTCCCTGCCAAGAGCAGGAAGCTTGGGGTCATTGACTGATGCCTCCATGAGTGAACGTGTTCAGAATGTCATGCTTGGGGCTGGAGAGATGGCTCAAGGTTAAGAGCACTGGCTGCTCTTCTGGAGGACCCAAGTTCTGTTTCCAGTACCCTCATGGTGGCTCACAACCATCTGTTCCAGGGGATTGTAAACCTTCGGATGCACATACAGGCATGCAGGTAAAATACTCACATGCAAATAAAATAAATGCCAAAGAAAATATACCTTGGAAGTTCAAGAGAGAGGTTTGGACTAGAGATGGAAATCAGAAGTTGTCAGCAAACTCAAATCAAACTGGTGGCGTATGTCTTTAATTCCAACGCTCAAGAGGCATGGGCAGGAGTGTGGTGCTACACAGATTATTAGATATGGGTTAGTCAAGATGTGAGTAAGAGGCTGAAAATAATGGGCCAGGCAGTATTTAAAAGAATACAATTTGTGTGATGTTATTTCGGGTGCAAAGCTAGCCCTGCCGGAGCCGGGTGGGATGAGAAACAGGCCTGCCCGCAGCACCTCACTACACAGGAGGATCTCTATGAGTTTGAGGCCAGCCTGATCTACATAGTGAGTCCCAGGACAGCCAGAGCTAAACAGAGAAACCCGCATGAGATCCACATAGCATACAATGTGCCATCATAAACCACTTTAAGTACACAGTTTGATGTCATTAAACAATACACCATCCCATAGAACCCCTTATAGCTGAAGCCCTATTTCCACTTATGCTGATCTTTCTTTCCCTCCTCTGAGCCCCTGGACATCACCGTTCTACTTCTCAATGAATCTGATAGTTCAAAGTACCTCAGAGAAGTAGACTTGAACCGCTTTGGTCCTTTTGTGGTTTGTGTCTTTCCCTCCCTATGAGCCATCTAAGCCCATGCATGCTGTAGCGTGTGTCCTTCCTTTTCATGCTCACATATGTATGTATATGCAAAGTTTGTCTGTCTGTTGATCAGCAGATGCACAAGTTGCTTTCACCTTTTGGTCATTGCAAATACTATTATGAGCATGATTGTGTGGCTCTCTCTCTGAGACACTGTTTTCAGTTCTCTGGGGCTCATGTACAGAAAAGAGATGGTTAGAACAGATGGGAATTCTACTTTTCTTAAGGAATACAAGGGTTCCAGTTTCTCTGCATCCTCCCCAACATTTGGGATTTTCTCCTAATAGTGACTATTCTAATGGATTGGAGATGGCATCTCATTGTTTGGGTTTGGATTCCTGTGATAGTTAATGGCAATGAGGATCTTTTTGTGTTCTTGCTGATCTTTTATGTAGCTTCCACGTCTATTTAAAGGCTTACCCAGTATTTTAAAATTAGGTAGTTTTTCGAATGTTATTGAATAATAAGTGCTCTTCATATATTATAGATATTAACTCCTAAGCATGGATATGATTTATAAACATCTTTCCCATTTTGCAACTCTGCATTCTGTTGATAGTATCTTTTGGTCCACAGATGATTCTAATCTTGAATTTATCTTCTTAGTCTATTGCTTGTGCTTTTGACGTCATATCCATGCAATTATTTCCCAAGTCCAAGGTCATGAAGCTCGACGTCTATGCTTTCTTCGAAGAGTTTTACAATTTTAGCTCTTACATTTGAACCTCTGAGTCATTTTGAGGTCATCTTTGCATCAGGTAAAGTTCAAACTTCATTCTTTTGCTCTGTGAACATCCAATTTTCCCAGTATCATTTACAGAAAAAGAATTGTGTTTTTCCTCATGGAATGCTTGTGTCACTCTTGCTGAAATCATTTAACCACAAATAAGGTGGTGCATGCTGCAGTCTCTCATTGGTCTCAATAGATGTATGGTGTGGTTTTTGATTGCTATAGATTTGTGGTAAGTTTTGCTTATTTATTTTCTTATTTAATGTGTACAAATGTTTTGCTCACATGTATGACTAAGTACCAAGTGCATGCAGGTGCCCCAGGAAGCCAGGAAAAAAAAAAAAACCCTCTGGAACTAGAGTTCCAGACTGTTGTGAACAGCCATGTTGGTGGTAGGGATTGAACCAGGACATCTGGAAGAACAGACCTCAGCAATCTTCCCAGCCTCTGTAGCAAGTTTTAAAATGAAGAGGTTTGAGTCTTCTAAGTTTATTCTTCTTTCAAAATATTGTTTAAGCTGTTCAGTCAAGGATACTTCACTTTCTTTTTGTTGAATTTTTTAATTTCAAAAAATTGTTGGTAGTCTTCAATACTTTTTTAATGTTTTTAATTTAACATGCAAAGTAATGGGTTTGTCTATGTCATTTTTACACATGTGCACCATTATATTTTGTTCTAGTTCACGCCTTCACCCCTTCCATTCTATTTAAACAGAAATAGTTGCTGCCACCCTCTATGAATAAATTTGTATTTAATTTCGTTACTTACTACATGTTTATATCATTAAAAAAAATGATACAGAGGCATTATTTTAGCAGTTTAGTACAGGCAGTGTATAAACAGAAGTACAACAAAAACTTGTAAATATTTTTTTCTCAAATCACGTTTTGTATACTTTAGATACTTTATGAAGAAAACCTGACTGGTGATGTCAGTTTTAGAATACAGCATTGCTGGTAAGTAGGGAAAATGAAAGATTGAAGTATAGACCTATGTTAAGTTTCAGTACTACAATTCTGGGATTTATTTACATATAACAGTGATGTGAGCCTCATTTAGACACGGGTAATGAAACTAGGTCTGGGGGTGTAGCTTCAGGACCAGAGGGCTTGCCTGGCAAGCATGCTGCTAAGATTCCGTCCTCAGTGCCACCAAACAAATGGCTAAATTTTAAAAAGAATTGCAGAGATTGATGAAACTAGAGGTTATTTCCGAAAGCCTGAATATCTCACTGAAGGTGACTCAGGGATTAGTAGCAAGCTCAAAGACAAGTTCAAACTGGAGATAGAGCGAGCCCAGCACGGGACACATGGAGAGGGCAGGAAAGCAAAAACCACATTTTTAAGGCAGAGTTGGCCACCCCTCATCAGCTTCCAGATGTGCTAAGGCCAAGGAGAGGGAAAGAGCAGAAACAAGGGCCTTGGAGCAGGTGCATGCTCAGAAGCATCCTTGAGTTTCATCACGTGCAAGATCCCTGGAAGGCTCTTTGCCTTGTTAGTGTTCACTTTACGTATTCAGCCGTTCTGAAATACCCATGTAATAGACCCCCCTCACTTACACCCCCTCTCTCACACACCCAAGACGTTTAAGCATCCCTTGCAATTCTATCCACAGATTTGGTAGCAAATTCTCTCTCCATAGATAGTGTAGATGTAGCCTTTGTCACCCCCACACTGAAGTTCTATGGATTTGTGAGACAATTGATCAGTAAGCTGTTTTCCGAGATGAAATTTGGACAGATGAATGCATTGTTACTAAAAGGAAGCTCAAAAAGATTATCGATCGGGTTAACAATATACATGGCTATTTTAATGCCCTAGAAGTTTTTCTCTGGGTCATCATCTCTGGGTCAACACATGAGCCATTTTTGTTCTTTAGAGTGCTCCATTTGCCTTTATTAATAAGTAAAATAAACAGGAAGTTCAAGTGCATCGATGCTGGTGTCGTCCACCAGTAGAGGGCAGCAGTGATACCCCAAGAAGAACGGATTTAGGCAGCTCTGAAGATGACTTTAAAACAGGTGGAGCAGGGGTAATGGGGAGGCATAAAGAGCTGGTGCCAACATCCTGGTTAGCATTCCAAACTAGCTCATCTTCAATTCCAGAAACACGTTCGCTAAAATTTCAGAAAATCTTATGAAATACCATAGTGTGATGAGATGACATTGGGGAGATTTCTGTTAATACTGATGAGGGTTGATACTAAGTGGTATTCTGAAAAACTTGCTCTTCTTTGTAGAGAAATGTTAGAGAATGACTTAAAATTAAGCCTTTTGTTTCATGCTGGGCCTATATAGAAAAGCTATAATAGTTGAAAATTAACAAAAAAAAAAGCATCTTATTTTCTTGGAACACTGCTGGTGTCCTTGAACTAAAAGGAAAAACTTCCCATCGTATCAACAGAAAAAAAATGCAGAGTAGGCAACCAGCAGTGGCTTCCTGGATGGAGCTCACACAACTTCTGTAAACACTGAACAGCAATGGAGGGCTTTTCTCAGAAGATCTAGAGATTGATTCTAATCTTAAGAAATACTAGCATTAGGTCCACAGAAGGAAATAAGACAGATTATTCTTAGCTGGCTTCAAGTATTATGTTATTGTGGGGAAGAAAGATACTTCATAAAACTGAATAATTTGCTAGTTAACAATTGAGAGAATTTTTTTAAGAGAGAGAGAGAGAGAGAAAGAAATAGGTCTACATAACACCTCCAAACCAGAGCTGACACGGAAAGGGAACTGAGATGGAAAGAAGAACTTGTTTTAAATTAATTTTGGCGGGAAGGGCTGGGTGGAAGGGCTGGACTCCTGACCCCTGCTTCCAACTCCTGACTGCTAAGAATACAGTCAGGGTAGTGCAACAGCTGTTCCCAGCTGTTGATTTTAAGGCCCATTAATATTGTTGTGGTCTTTTTTTCTTCTTTTAACTATAAAGAAAATGGAGAAGGCCAAATTTACAGCTTCCTGAAAATTAGGAGGTATTGAGTAATTGTTGCAGCAACTTTGCCAATTTACAGAGCCATAGGATACCCCAAGCCTCCCTGAACGTCTGTATGGTTCAACTGCGAGTCTGCCATCAGCTAACATAACAGAAGCTGGAAAACCTTTCCTCGGACCACTCATCTCAAAGGTCTCTGATCCCAAGCCCCCCTAAGGTCTCCAGTCCCTTGTCTTTACGGGCATCTCTACCGTCCCCAATTCCCAGTCCGCTGGTCTGGCTACATTTGTTAGTCACCTAGGCTGCTTGTGCTTTTACACGCTCCTTAGATGTTTTTCTGTCCCTTCATTTTCTATTGCATCGCTTCCTAGGCAGGGATTGACAGAACACTTGGGGTTAAATCTGAGACAGTCCCCAGCTGGCTCTGAATGGCTCTGGATGAGCTTCCCTTGGCTACATCACACACCTTGGTTCTTTTATTACCCCCTGCTCTGTCTCCAAGGACCCATTTCAACTCCAAATCTAGCTTCTTAACTCCTGCTTCCTGAAACCCAGATTTTCCTCTCCACGGTTTAGGGGACCTAGTTCTCCAGGAAGAATCTTGGCTTGCCTGGAAATCATCAGCCATTATGTATCCAGCACTGTGCTGTGGGGAAACACGGTCTGCTTTGTGCCCAAGCCTACTCTACTTTTCTCAAACTTTTCTTCTACCCCTTTTATGAGTCTTCTCATTGTTCAAATTCCCTCTTCTGTTTTGACTTTAATTTTGCTTCTGACATCTTTTCCCTAGCTGTTGGCCAGATATTGGCCCACAGGATAATTCTTATGAAAAATTCATTTCTCTTGAGACTGTTAACTGCCCCCACCTCCTCCTCTTAACAGAAGTGCTTCTAAAAATAGTTCATATGCATATACTTCCCCCTTTTACCTCTCTAACATTCGCCCATCAGCCTCTTTCAGTCTGCCTTTCAGGGAAATAGCTACTCATTAGATCAAGAAAAGCTTCTTACCTCTCCCTGGATTCTATAGCACTTCTGCTGTGCATGGCATCCTGTCTCCAGCACTTTGAGGGTTTTAGTATTTCTAGTTTCTCTCTCTCTCTCTCTCTCTCTCTCTCTCTCTCTCTCTCTCTCTCTCTCTCTCTCTCTCTCTCTCTCTCTCTTTCTCTCTGAGACAGGGTTTCTCTGTAGCTTTGGAGCCTGTCCTAGAACTAGCTCTTGTAGACCAGGCTGGCCTCAAACTCACAAAGATCTGCCTGCCTCTCCTCCCGAGTGCTGGGATTAAAGGCGTGTGCCACCACCGCCCTGCTTAGTATTTCTAGTTTCTAGATCTTGTTTTTCAGTCTGCTTTCCTGCCATCTGGGCTCTGAGTAAAGTCATCCTCTCTTTCATAGTTTATATGCCCCCTGCCCCCGCACCAATTGAATTTAGGACTGTGTGCTTGCTATTTAAGTGTGCAACATCTGGGCTGCATCTTCCAGCAGTTCACAGTTATTTTTGCCTGCACTGAAGACACAGGGGTCTTCCCCATGTGGATGGCCCCCAAATATCTCTAGTTCGAATCTCTCATGAGTTTCCTTCACATTGCCCACCTTCTGTGAAATACTTCATCAGTCTTCAGGCTGCTGTGGGAACTTCCAATGGACCAAGCCTAAACTCAGGACAGCTGACATGGTCTGCAGAACTCACACCTCTGCCTTGCTGCAACCCCGACCCCACTCCTTCAGTCAGGTATTCACCTCTCCACACCAAC
Source organism: Arvicola amphibius (assembly GCF_903992535.2). NCBI lineage: Eukaryota > Metazoa > Chordata > Mammalia > Rodentia > Cricetidae > Arvicola > Arvicola amphibius. Next base: position 35,795,355 of record NC_052060.1, on the reverse strand, counting down.
TCTCTGCTCCTCAGATCTAGCCTGCCACCTGTCACTCACTGGCATCTTCCTGCCCTTCTGCGTATAGCCTCCACTGGTCTTCTGAACAAAGCCTCATGTAATGATATCCCTCCTTCCTCAAAGAGACGTTCAACCATTTGCGATCACAGAAGTCTTGATATATGTTTTTGAATGTTGAACCCTGAAAGTTCTCATGCCTTTTTCATCCTTGGAACCACTCCAAACCTGGGCACACAGCAAGTGCTCAGAAAATTTTTATTAACTTACATTGGTGGAAGAAAGTTGTCATAGACTTTTATTTTTAAGAATTGGTGTTCTTGCTGGGCAGTGGTGGCACACGCCTTTATTTTTTAATTGATTTTTATTGAGCTCTACATTTTTTTCTTTTCCCTTCCCTGCCTCTCCCCTCCCCTTCTACTCTCTCCCATGGTCCCCATGCTCCCAATTTACTCAGGAGATCTTGTCTTTTTCTTCATCCCATGTAGATTAGATCCATCTTATGTATGTCTCTCTTAGAGTCCTCATTGTTGTCTAGGTTCTCTGGGATTGTGATTTGTAGGCTGTTTTTTTGCTTTGTGTTTAAAAACCACTTATGAGTGAGTACATATGATAATAGTATTTCTGGGTCTGGATTACCTCACTCAAAATGATGTTTTCTAGCTCTATCCATTTGCCTGCAAATTTCAAGATGTCATTATTTTTTCTGCTGTGTAGTACTCCATTGTGTAAATGTACCACATTTTAATTATCAATTTTTTCAGTCAAGGGGCATTTAGGTTGTTTTCAGGTTCTGGTTATGACAAACAATGCTGCTATAAGCATAGTTGAGCACATGTCCTTGTAGCATGGTTGAGGATCCTTTGGATATATACCCAAAAGTGGTATTGCTGGATCTTGAGGAAGGTTGTTTCCTAATTTTCTGAGAAACTGCCACCCTGACATCCAAAGGGGCTGTACCAGCTAACACTCCCACCAGCAATGAAGAAGTGTTCCCTTTACCCCACAACCTCTCCAGCATAAGTTGTCATGGTGTTTTTTATCTTGACCATTCTTGTAGTTGTGATATGGACTCTCAGAGTTGTTTTGATTTGCATTTCTCTGATGACTAAGGATATTGAGCATTTCTATGAGTGTCTTTTAGCCATTTTAGATTCCTCTGTTGAGAGTTCTCTATTTAGGTGTGTTCTCCATTTTTTGTTGGATTATATTTTCTTTTGATGACCAATTTCTTGAGTTCTTTGTATATTTTGGAGATCAGACCTCTGTCTGATGTGGGGCTGGTGAAGATCTTTTCCCATTCTGTAGGCTGCCATTTTGTCTTGACTGGGCACACCTTTAATCCCAGCACTCAGGAGGCAGAGACAACAGATCTCTGTGAGTTTGAGGTCAATCTGGTTTCTGGATCGAGTTCTGGAACAGCCAAGGCTACACAGAAAAAACCCTGTCTGAAAAACCAAAATAGAAAAGAAAAGAATTGGTGTTCTTGAAATAAAGTAGAGAAGAAAAGAATTGGTGTTCTTGAAGAGCGTAGAATTTATAGTAGGCAGACTACAAAGTGGAAGATATAGATATAAAGATATAAAAGTCCCTTATGCCAGTAAAGTTGACACCTGTTTTTTATTTCTGTCCTAGTTTGGTTTCTGTTGTTGTGACAAACACAAGGATTGAAAGCAACTTGGGGCAAAAAGGGTTTATTTAGCTTACACATCAGTCCATCATAAAGGGGCAGGGTGGGGCTCAAGGTAGAACCTGGAGGCAGGAACTGAAGAGGTAGAGACCATGGAGGAACATTGACTTCTGGCTTTCTCCCTGTCGCTTGCTCAGTCTATCTTCTTATAGTACCAAGGACCACCTGCCCCGAGGTGACTACTCCCTGCGAGCTGGCCCCTCCCACACCAGTCAGTAATCAAGCCATTCCTCCCATTCCTCCCCACATCCCATTTTCAAGCATTTGCTGTGCTCTTTCCTGCTACTGGGATTGCTCCATGCTGTCCACCTGCAAAAGCAACCCTTTGATTATGATTTCTGATTGAACAGGGATGTACAGCCAACTCTAGGAGTTGTTGAATTCATGCCCTTTTAAGATTTTATGTCTGAGGTAAGGATGCCATGGCTGAGTCACTGTTGAGGGCATGAGTCATGGAGGGGTCATGTCAGCAGACCTGATCAGAAGCATGGTTGGAAAGGGATACCCAGATATGCCTGCTGGCTTCACCTCTGTTCCCTTACCAACTAACATGGTGCCTGGCACTTAGTAGGCCCTGTGAGGCACAGGGAAAGACTGACACAGACAGCTGCTCTAACAGCTTCCTTTTCCTGGTTTTACTCCCCACCCCCTGCAAGATGACTTCCTGTCCTTCTTTCTAAGAGACATGCTTGTGTCTGTCCAGCAAACCCCACCTAGACCAAAGCTAGTCAGGTGCATCTAGTTTCCACAATCAAATTAAACCTAAGAACGTCCTAACTTGGGAGCCCCGTGAGACATGGTCCCACAAATCTCCTGGTTCCCAGAGACACAGGTACGTACCCTCTTGGAAACCAGAAATCTTAGTGAGCTGTCCAGAAATCATTGAGTTACAGAAGTGGGCACACCTCTCTTTTACCATTGGTAATCTTTGATTTTTGGAGACAGAGAAAAGGGCATACATTAAAATGCAACTGAAATAAAGGGATTATGTTCAAAAGAAGAACCCAACGGCCGCCTTTATAGGCAACCCCTGAAGAAAATGTAAACCCGATCCTAATGTGAGGGTTCTTTTGCAGAAAGAGCCTCTGTACACAATGATCCAGGCACTGTTGGTAGCACACGGCATCGGTTAGTGCCTACAGGAAGGATCAGGTCCAGTCGGGAGGGATTTGCCAACCTGAGCTCTGGAGAGGAGAGCAGGGCAGGCCTACATTAGACTTCTGGAATACCAATGGGCTGTGTTTGTGCTAGTGCAGGGAACTCCTGTGCAGGTTCCGCCTCTAGACTCCGTTCTTGTGCAGGAGATGGAAGAGGAGAGTCATTTTTTTCCTACCCACCAAGCAATAACCCAACACCCCTGCCCTGGAGGACATAGGTAAACTTATAAAGGAGGGCGGGACTTTGTAGCTTAAAGGGCCATAACAATCATCATAGGTCTGAAAAATAGATAAAAAAAAAATGACTTGAAGGCAACTAAGAGGTTGCACACCCTTGAACTAGGTCTATGGCCTTGGTCAAGCCACCAAACCTCTAGTAATTGAGAGTTACAATATTTCACAAATTTACCTTAAGTGCCTGTAATTTCTTAGTTCAGTGCTAAAAGCTGAAAGGTCAGTCCTGGGGGTGGGGGGAGTGTTATGTAAGTTGTCGGTGCTTTTGTAATCCAAACATTAATGCAAAGAAGATTTGTTCCTCAGTGTAGAAATATAGCTTTGACCCTGAAATTGAATGCTTCCTCGCTATTGCCGTCCTAACACGGTTCCCTAAACAGTAGGGAATGAAAGGGGGCACAATAAATGTCTGACAAGACAGCAACTACAAGACAAACACTCATCAGTCATGGCTGTCAACAAATCAACCAACCAATCAAACAATCAATAAAAACTTTCCAGCTAAAGAAGCCCTGTGTAAACTACGAGGTTCCATCTTCTGGAGACCTTAAGAGCGATTTGTTAACTGTGTGACCGGCAGATGGCGAACTTGGCCAACAGAAACCCTAAGCAGCGACTGCCCAGCCAAAGAAAGCTGGGGTTTGCGTTTAAAACCAACCAACCAAGCAAGCAAACAAAAACCCGGTACTCTCATAAAGGTTGATTGTGGTTTTACGACAAAAGGATTCCTTAGGATAAGAGAAAACCTCTGAAGAGACTGTTTATCTGTCTGAGGAAGTGGTTTTACTCTGTGCCACACTGTTGAGGGGTTGCTGGAAGGTTTGGCTCTGGCTGAGAGTCCACACTTGCTATCGTGTCTGAGGCTACGGAAAGGGAAAGGTGCGCCGTGCAGAGACCATAGGCTCCTTTCCCAGCAGCCCCTGCGTAGTGCAGAAGCGCTGCCTCTCCAATATGTGGACACACCAGTACTCGATAACCCAAATCCAGGCTGTGCCCACAGTGCCTATACCTTTCTGTCTAGATAAATAATTATGCACTCTGGTGCTTGCTTGTGGCCACAGTTGAATGTTTGTTCTTCCTCCTCCCCACGGTAAACCCTTTAGAGACCAATTACCATCCTTTATTGACATCGTTTTGCTGGCTGACAGAGATTTCCCGAGTGGCACATCGGGCATTCAGGACTCCTAAGAGACCTCTTTAACACTCTCACATAATCTATTTGTTCTACTTGAGAAACGTTTTTCTCTCTTAAAAATTCTACCATGGAGTAAGATGGAATTTTTACCACCCCACGCCGCAAAGCCATTATTTGTGGGTTTGTGTGTGGGGGGGGGGGAGATCGGTGTGGCTTCCCAAACTTTGCCTGTTCATGCAGAGGCCCGAGAGGTTTTGTTGGTCTTTTTAGCTGTGAAAGGCCAGCAACTCCCCCAACATGATAGATGGGTGACCTTTTACTGCATTACGAATCAGGGTCACCGTTTCCAAAGAGCCTCTTGGCTTGTGGGTCAGGTGGAGGGACATCTCTAGGCTTCCATGGTTCTCTGCCCTGCCATTTATCACAGGGCTGTAATGATCACCTCCACACCCTGGGCTCCCCATGAATACAAGCGTTTGGAGTCCACAGATCAGTGTCTTAATCACCCATTCACTCTCTGCCTATGTCTGCGGGTCTACTCTGTGGACGACGAAATCCTTGTGCTTAGAGATGACGCTATGACAGTGAGCAAGGTGAAGACGAGTTTAGAAATACAAGCCAACTGCCTACGGAGTAATGTACCCCAATACGAGACAATATTTTTTTCCTAAGGAATAGGAAAAGAAAAAAGAGCCGTCTGTGGTGGCACACGTCTTTACTCCCAGCACTTGGGTGGCAGAATCGGGATCTCTGAGTTCAAGGCCAGCCTAGCCTAGTAGAGCGAGTTCCAGGGCAGTCAGAGCTACACAGAGAAACCTTGTCTCTAAATAAATAAATAACCACCAACAACAATAAATAGAGCATGTTTAATCTAATCCATTCATTTTAATGCTCTCAAGAAGCTAAGGTACAACTGAATTTTGGTGCCTATTTCCCAGGAAAAGCTAATGTCTCCAGAGACCTCGGGGTTGTTTGTTTCTGCCGTTTCCTAAATCCCCCAGTGTCATGTCTTCAAAGCAGCATCCTTAGCTCTCAGGATGAGGCGGGTTTTGGTTTGCAGATTGCTTTTCAATCATGAAGACACAGCTCACCTATATATGGTCAATGTGAACCTTCCAGAAAACTTGGAAATGATGTTACATCAGGATGAATTTGGGGTTCAGGAGAGATGGCTCAGTAAAGATGTACTGACTGACCATATAGATGACCCAGCATCTGTTCTTAGCCTCCACTTTAGGCAGCTCCAGGAGATCTGATGTCTGTGGCTTCCACAGGCACCTTCACCCTGTAAATACACCCCGACGCATGCATAGATATACCAATTAAAATAAAATGGGCATTTTAAAGTTATTTTTAAAGATTGGGCTTGGATTTGAAAATACCGTCAGCGAAAGACAGACCAGAGAAGGGTGGTCAAGAAGAGGGATAAGAAGCAGATATTGATTGACAATCCAAATAGAAGCAGTGTCCATGCCATGCCCACGTAGTGCCCCGAGTAGACAGTGGGACATCTGGCATGAAACAACAGCAACGTTCGAGGACACAAGGACATACACACTGATGGAGTACAGGACTGCCGTGTCTGTCCATGCAAACACTCAATGAAGACTAGTTAAATAGACAAGCGATTGTGTAGCAAAGCTGCTAAGGGGAACAATGGACCCTCACCAAGGGCAAGGCTTATTTACTTCTTATATTGCTAGTTAGGCACTGGAATTGGAATGGTAGGCATTATTAAAATGTACATAAATGACTGGAGGAGAAATTAATCAGAAAACCTGAATGGAAGGGACTGAGGGACACGGCTCAGTGTTTAAAGTGTTTGTTGTACAAGTGTGAGGACCTGAGTTCAGATCCCCACACCCCATGTTACTTGCACATGGGCACAGTTGCCTATAAATCCAGCTCTCAGAAGACAGAGACAAGGCATATCCAGAGCAAGCTGACTAGCTTCAACTGGGAGACGCTGTCTTGATGAATAAGGTGGAGGACAACCAGCTGTCACACATCTGTATGCCCACACACATGCACGAGCACCACACACACATACGCCAGAGAGGAAAAGAAACTTGTACAGTAAGGTATTTAGGAAAAAAAAAAACAATACCCTGGGAGGTGAGGTGGACCGATCCAACAGGAATGCCTAGACATGCTGAGCTCCCTGATAACCAAGTCAAAAGGGAAGCATGTTGAAGCATGCAGTTCTCATCAGCTTTCCAAGGAAGTGTGTCAATTTGTCTGAGATGCACACACACTCTTAGAAGGCATCTCTAGCAAGAATTTACTGTAGAATACTTAAAGAAGAGGAATGGGATGCTTGATAACAGTTCTTTGAGTATTACGTATGTTCCATTATGCACTAAACTATAGAGCTAAGCACCAGCATGGCCCACATAAAGCAACAGACGTCAAGGAGAGAGAAAAACGGAACCCATGTGTGAAACTACACCACATTGCACCAGCAAGAAAGTGTGCGCTCTGGCAATAGTCCTCGGTTTTGCAGCTGATCGTGAGGCTGGATTTGTAATCTACTAAATTACAAATTATAAAGTGGGAGTTTCACTCAGTGGCAAAATGTCTGTCTAACCAACATGAGGTCTTCAGTTGAAAGCCCATTACCACTACCACCGCCCCAGTGAAAACGCTACTAACTTTAGTGCTTCTCGCCAAGGAGTAGAGGGATCCATGCACGCATGCCTTAAACCGTCTTGTCTTCAGTCTTTCCATCTTGTTTCCCCAGCTTCTTCCTCCTCTCACCAAAACTCGGGGATTTGTTTGTATGAATCATCACTGTGGGTATTTTTCCTCTGGGGCAAAATATACAATTAGGTTAATGGATCAACATTCCTGTCACTGGGAAAGCAATCTCCCACTCGTCCTTCATGCTCCATGATGGAGAGAACTGTAGGGAACCAAGGCAGGAATTCTACCAGCCGCTTGATAGGTCACCTACAGCTTCACAACTGGGATTTGAAAAATAAACAGTTTGGAGCCAAAGTGTCCACTTGGGGGTGGATTTGGCCCCCATTTCTATTTACTGACCAACCCCCTCGAAATCTCACATCCTAGTCCCATCTCACATCCTAGTCCCGAATGCTTTCCTTATAAAACAAATGGACACGTTTAAGAAAGAATACTACTGAAAAAAGTGTGCTTTTAACTGCATACATTTTGAAGAACATTTCAAATTCTCCTCACTGGAAGACACAGATGTGCCGAACCAAGGGAAGGAATGAAGCATCAGAGTAAGATGTTTTGTAGAGGACTGTCTGAGTCAGAGAAGCTTGGAACTGAGCACAAAATCTAGTTCCAAGTTTCCTGCTCAAAAGTGATGGTGCAGGTTGGGTTTGTAATCAAACGGAAAGAAACTCATCATTTGGCATGGAAATAGAATGGCCACTTGCTTTGCAGTCGTAGAACTTACTGGGTGGGCCTCAAGCAAGATCACATGACATTATAACCAACTGTCATATCAGTTTTTACTCGTTAATTTTCAAAATTGCAAGCTAACAACTTTATGACCAATTATATATTTGTAAGTTAGTTATCAGAAAGTAAAGAAAGCACGGTTTGCCTTGTTTGTGTATAGAACTGTCTTGGTTTTATAGTGGTGTGTATGTGTTGTGGGTGTGTGATATGTATGTATTTGTGTGGTGTGTGTGTGTGTGAGAAAGAGAGAAAGAGAGAGAAAGAGAGAGAGAGAGAGAGAGAGAGAGAGAGAGAGAGAGAGAGAGAGAGAGAGAGAGAGAATGTATATGTATTTGGAGTGAGTGAATTTTGTCTGTGTATGTGTGTGTGGTATGTATGTGTATGTGGAGTGTGTATGTGTGGTATGTATGTGTATGGGGTGCATGTGTGTGGTGTGTATGTGTATGTGGTGTGTATGTGTGCCAGTGCCCATGTGGAGGTCAGAGGACATCTTGTGAGAGTCAGTTCTCTCCCTCCACTCTGGTCCTCAGGCTTTGCAGCCAATACCTTTTGCTTATCCATCTCACCAGCTTTCTTTCTTTATCTTTAGCTCAAACGCACACACACACACACACACACACACACACACACAACACAAACACACACGTGTGCTTTTTCTGCAGTGCTGTACAGTTTCTAGTGTGTCCCATGTGTTGACTTTCAACCCCTGCATTATTTAACTGCTACTTCGCTGGATGTGGTCAGTTCACCTGTCTTTGTGGGAAAGCGAGCTACCTACAAACTGCAAGCAAGTTTAATGCTATCCCATGTGAGAGTCCAGGGGCAAGGCTGGTGACATCACTGAGCCTTATTCGGGAACAGAGTCCCTACTCAGAGCATGTGGTTAGCACTTGATCCTAATCAAAGGACCCCAAATACTTGGATCTAGTTCATTTTAATCTTAGTTGAAAAGAGTGTGGATGGACACTTAGGGCAGAGAGAAGGCAGCAGAATATCTCCCCTTCAAGTGCTGCGCAGCCTTCAGAATGCGACCTGGATTTGGGCCTCGTAATTCTCCTTGAAGCAAACAGAAGGGTCTCACAACACAGAAAGCAGCGGTTTATGAGGCCAGTACAGACAGCCGCACAAGAGGACTCTGTTCATGGTCTTCAAAGTGAGGCAGCGATGGCATGGTTGCTGCTGTGGCCACATGTAATATCGCCTGTAGCTCTTTAAAGAGGATTAGCCCAGCGTGCTGAGAGCATTCAAAGCTGGATTTCATGTAGAGCTGAATATGCTAATGAGATGGTAATGTGTACGGCAAACATTTCGTAATATCAAATCCCTTCCAAACTCAGCTTTGTCCCTCCCACAGTGGGAAACCAAACTTCATCTTATCAGAAGGGCTAGTTTTTTTTTTCTGCCTCGTGTATCTGCCTGGATAAAAGATGAAGTTAAATATATGTGCATTCATATTTAAGCTAAATTCAACTCCAAAGTAAGCAGAAAATCAAAGGCTGTTTATAGACAGTCATTTAAAAAGAATTTTACTAGGTCTATCTGCCCCCAGGGGTGAATGTAAAATACTCGATCCTTGTAGAAAGCAGTAAATACATTGCTGTAACTTCACTTTAGAATTTTCTGTCTGTCTCTCTCTGTCTCTGTCTCTGTCTCTGTCTCTCTCTCTCTCTCTCTCTCTGCCAGTACAGTGTCCTTCTGCTCAGTGTTGGAAAACACCGCCTCATGACTTCCCAGGTTGTGTCTCCACTCGTCCATATTTGAGATTTGCTGGTTTTGTTTTTAAGCTTGCTGTGTGCTTGGGGGGGGGGGGGGGATGATACATATGTTGGTTCCAACTTAGTATTTCCGTTTCAGAGCCTCTTTGGCATGGTCAAGGTGAATCCATTGCAAGGCTGTGACTGCAACCCATGTAGCTGCCTCCAGCAGCCTTGTGTCCATGCACATGGTTCCCGGAGATTGAAAACCCCCTAAAGACTTCATCTCCATGGCTGGGAAAGAGAGAACCAGCAAACACATGGAACCCAGTGCCCGTGGCTCGAAGTCTGATGTGCGAGCTTTGGTTGGTTATCATCACCTCATTGCACTTGACTGAGGAGCTTACGCTTCCTTAGTTTTTGTTGGTTAGAAATGGTGTGTGTGTGTGTGTGTGTGTGTGTGTGTGTGTTTATCGAAGTTTTGAAGGGTTTATCTGTGGACACAGAGGGACGGTGATACATATTCATGAAAGACTGCACTCTCCACTCCGTGTTAGCTCTGACAAAGCCTTAGCTGTTTCACTTAGCAAGCTGACTGGGACTGTGTGTGGGGGGCTACATGGCCAGATTAGTGCAAACAGTGAGCCCACTCCTCTGCTTGTTAGGCCTTTTCCTGACAATTTCCCCAATTGTCGCTTGTGACAAGGCTGTCACTAGGTGATGGCTTCTTTTGGCCATTTTGAGATAAAGATAATTTCCTTAACTTCCATTTTATTTGACCACAAGCACTGTGGTTGCGAGAGGAAGTACTTCCGCAGTTTAGGGATTAGGGCTCTGTCACTTCAAAGGCAACTTTGATCTAAAAATATGTGCTGTACCAAATTCATTATGTCTTTCCTTAAAGAGCTTTTAAATTTATTGATCTTCTCCTCAATTATTCTCCTTTTACATCCAGTAAGGATGTGTGAGATGCAGTGTTGGAAGAGCCTAAGGAGGAGTTGGGGGCTGTAGCCAACTGGCCGCTTCTAAGAACCGAACAACAGGTGCTTTTGTTCCCCCCTTGAGCCTCTGCTGAATCCCTGAGCAACAGAGCCCCTCTGCTGCTTGCGGACACACACTGATATTGGTACCAACAGAATAAGACAAAACGACGTTTGATATTGCAGCCCAATAAAGGAAAAAAAATTCTATACAAAAAATGGTGCCAACGGTCGTCTCGCACCCCCCCCCCGCCCCCATTGTGCCCACGATTTTGAAGGCCAGCTCACAGGGACTGTGCAGGGATAGCAGGGCCTCTTTGTTGATGAATAATTTGGCTTCCACCGGGAACAATCTTCCCCTGGGCTGAGGGTTAGCTTGATTAAGTTCATATAATTGGATTGATGGAAGATTATACAAAGCAGAAAAACAAGAGGATAAAAATCTCTATGGTTATACGTGAAAATTTCCTTTAAAGTAATAATAGCCCAGGGCTGGTCTGGGAGATGACAGAAGGAGGAGCAAGGAGGTGATATGGTCGAAATACACTGTGTGAAGTTCTCAGGGAATCAGTACAAAATATTTTAATGCAGAAAAATGTCATTGCTCATAGGAGAAATAGTCTGGGTGATTTAAGAAGAATGTTTTTTTGTGGCATCTTTAATTTGCTTTCAAATAGTTCTAATCCATACACACGCCTGAACGCATATGTAGATAAGCATGTATGGCAAATGTTCTGCACAGGGTAATTAGACTTCATTATCCTTTGAACTTGACTGTGTGTTTAAATTTTTCATCATACAAAAACAATCTTCAAAATAAAATATCAGAAAGGGAGGGAACAAAAGCTTCAGTGCAGGAACACTTTTGATCTGGGGAGCAGGCTCTCTTTCTGGAGACTTCCCTGCTCTTCAATTCCTTCTGCTCTTGCTGTTTCAAGACATGGATACTTGAAATCGCTGTGTTTTCAACAACACCGGAAATGCAGGGTAAAATAGTTTCTATGAGAAGTATCACGATCAACCATTTGCTTCTTAAACATCACATATAATAGTCAATTTTGGACTGAGCAAACGGCTGGTGTTCATTCCCGCAATTAAGAAAAGTTTAAACAGCTTAATCTGAGTTTTCTTGTCCCGGGTGCTCTTATTTCTCGCGATTTCAAAATACCTAGGGAGTTTTGGTGGTTAGTAAATTTGTTTGGCATGCCATAATTTTGGAGTCTAAGTCATTCAGGAAAATATGTAATTTCTTCTCCCAGTGTTGGGAATGCAAACCTAGGGGCTCATGTCTGCTACCAAGTTATGCCCCTGACTTGTAAGCATGTTGAAACATGTTTAACACAGGCTGTCAAATCATGTCCTTAGGCTCCCAAAAGAATAGAAACTGCTTCTTTTGAAAAAAAAAAAAAATCAGTTTTGAATTTTCCAAAATGCTTGTAGTTTAACAGTACCATTGTTTTGAAAAGCTGGTTTGGCACCAGGGAACCCGTGCTTCCTAGGCACCAAGATGCCCATAGCTTTCTCAGCAATGCCAGGCACTCCATGTTTGTCCATTCATCCTGATTGAGAGGGAGATAGTATGGTTAGCTCAGGTTTACCCATGAGGAAACTGAGGTTCATAGAACCCAAGTAAGGAGGCCCTTTCTCACATCTGGTCAATGGTACAAACAGAATTCAGACTCGAAAACTGGGGATCTCTAGCCATGTTGTTACTGCAGGGTCAGAAGGCACAGGGCTCACAATACATGAATGGACATGTTTGCTGCTTACACCAGGCAAGGGAAAGTGTGTCCTATCTACAGCCCCAGTTCCTTGAGCTCCCCAGGCTCAGTCTCCTTCCCTGTGTGCTTTGGACAAATAGACTGAGATGCAAAGATAAGGAGAAAGAAGGGCTGAAGAGGAACCCTCGCTTCTCTTGAGTTTATCTCCTGTTCTTTCTCCCTCTCACAGACAGAGATTGACCTCTGAGGTCTGCTCAGTGGGGACAGCAGGATTCAGCATCCACAGCTCTGTATCATAAACAACCCCTTCATTACAGGACTCTGATGTAATTTCTCTTGACGGTCATTTAAACCTGGAAACCTTGATTTGGCTCTCCTTGCGAAATCGGTCAAAGGAGGAGGGATTTGGTGGGGTTTAAAGAGGCGCGCTTTTTTTTTTTGTGAGGGGGGAGGGGTAGGATCTCTGTGTTGCCTTAGAGTTCACCTGCTCTGTGGCATGCAAATGAACTACCAAAGCTGGCAGCCAGCAGCACCATGAGCCTGCCTCAGAGGAGACAAAAGTAAACACCCTCAAAGAGATTGAACTGAAATATGATATCAGCTGCAAGAGAGGACCATCTCCTCCGGTCAAATGAGAAAAAAAAATCATATTATCCTCACTGTGGTATACAAACAGCTTGTAAGCCACATTCCCCATCTCGGATGGCGACTATGAAGTGCTAACCTCGCGGCTGCAGGCCAGCCTGATCCCATCTCCAAACACAAACACTTCTGCCTCGGTTTTGGCTGGGGGCTGTGCACTGGCCTCCCAACCCCCCACCTCCCCGCACACCCTCCCCCCGTTAATTGGCTGAGACCACCAGAATTTGGAGGACACAGATGTCACTGATAGTTTTCCTAGGGAACACATCCATGCCCATCTGTTGCAGCCTAGAAGGCTGTTCATATATCCACAAGGCCTTCATTTAATTCTTGTCAGAAAGTAATGTAAATCCAGTTTACCTCAGAGGTCGCAGCCGAGATTTATGCCAATGAGCCCCCTGCAATTTACACACACTGTAGTTGTATAGGATGAAAAGAAAGCCTTTCATGTCGGTGCATATTAACCAGAACGCCTGCCTTCCGAAAGGCTTTTTGACTGAGCTTTCTCCTGATTTTAATACAGCCCATGCCAGTTGGTGTACCCAGCTTTAGAGGGAAAAAAAAGAAGAAGGAAAAAAAAAACCCTAATCTTTAAAGTTTCTTCTTTTATAAGAGGTGAAGGCGAAAGAGAGAAATCCTAGCAAGAGGCAGTATCTAATCTGTAATTATCTGGCAGGAGACGGGAAGCCCCCCCACCCTTGATAGAGTCTGGCAGGAGAGCTGTTCTGGCTTGAATTATTGGAGTTTGAGGGCTAGAGAGAATTCAGTTGTGAGCAATTATCTTTCAGGGTGAAAATGGTAGGACTGTCCCGTTGAATTAGTCTGCTGACTTTTCAGTAGTCTCTCTTTAGTATAGACAGAGAGGACGGTGGGATTTGATGAATTTTCTTCAGACCAAGATAGGTAGAAATTCACAAGTAAAGTGGAAGAGTGCGCGCCGAGAGAGCGATTTTAAGGGACGCCCGAGAACGGTTCAGTGAACATCCATGGATCATGTCGTTCTGTGTATTGATACATTTGGAGATATTCGGGTTTGTGGTCATAGGTTCGCAGGCAAATGGTTTTGAAAAATACCCTCGGGGTCAAAGTGTTCTTGAAATTCTCAATACACCCCTTTCAGAGTATATGACCTTGGCAGGTTATTTAACCTTTACAACCGTCAACCTTCTCATCTCTAGAGTGGGGATAAAGCCAACACCCCACAGTTTTCTGTCTGCGATGGACAGCACAGTATCTAAGCCACAGAAAGGACTTAGCTGCTGGCAGCTGTCCCTTCTCACCTTTGCCCGGGATGACAAGTGTTACAATGGTATAAACTTTCTCATCGTTTTGATGGCTACAATGCTTTTCCACATTTGAAAAAGCAACATGTTAAAGGAGGATAAAATGAGAGATGTTCTTTTCCACAATTCATCATTTTATTTTGTTTTGTTTTTTTTGTTTTCAGCTGTTTAGTTTATTTTGTCCTAGAGAAGTGCTTGCGTTTGGGTCAGAGAAAGCCCGGCCATTTTCCCCATTCAGTCAGAGCCTGTGATTTCCCAGGACAGCGTTACCAGGCAATGTGCTTCTGGGGCACTGTAGATCGTGCCCATTTGCTTCTGCTGATAGCTTTCAAGTACGTGAGGTGATTATTTGGGACATTTAACCTTTCGTTTGTATTTTGCTTTCGATAGGATTAAATCTTGGTTTTGTTTTCCAAGCCCACACCAACAGAATCTTGCACTGGAGGAACCTAAGAACGTTCTGTTGGCAGGGGCTGGAGGCAGTTGGGCCCTGATTGAAAACACAGTGTGTTGTTCATCACACATGGAGTAGATACTCCAAGCGTGCACTGTGTGGGCTTAATTGCAGAAATGGATGGGACAGGCATTGCATTTTGCTGGCTAATAGTCACACTATAGAGGCTGATGTCCAGGGTTGTTTACTAGCAAAACCAGGGGCCAGAACAAAACCAATATAGCTTCAGAATGAAGGGTGAGAGGATGGCTCAGTGAGTAAGAATGTTCACTGTACAAGTAGGAGGGTCCGAGTTTGAATCTGTAGCATCCACATAAAAAAAAAATCATGTTGTCCTAAAAGCTATTATAAATATATTATACATAGTATATAATATAAGTTCTTTTCTAACCTATTGGCTTCAAATGAAATTTGTTGTGAGAAGCCACACTATAAAGCAGCCAGAAATGAGCCAGCTCTGAGGCCTTTCTGCCCACCATTCATCCGGCTCATCTTCTCTCTCTTGGAGCATGCAGGTTTTAGAGTACAAAATGCTTTGTATAGACGTGCACTGTTTGCCCATTGTGATCCCACAAGATCAGCTGCAGGGGAAGCAATGCGGGCTGTGCACATAACGGTGTGGATGAAATGGTCTGCAGGGCATGTTCCGCTTCTTGCTAAGTCAAGTGCTTCACTTAAAGTTATTACTGGATTTATTTCGGGGGGGGGGGGGAATCTACTGTGCTCATAAATAAAGACCCCGCTCCCGGCTGACTGTATTGAGGTCTCCTGGGAGGAGATATATTGCCTCCTGTCAGGGTTAATCTATAAACACCTTCAGTACTTAGACCCCATTAGTCTTTGCTCACGGTCTTTATTGGTCCCTCTGGAGTCATCTTGTCACTTGTACCAGGTGAAAATTAGGATCCCCTTTCCCCAGGAAAAACGCGTCCATTAGCGTTTCGGTGCCTTCCGATTTGAGACCCGAGTACAAGCCCTTCTGCCTGAAGTAGACTGGAATGTGAGTGTGTACGATAGAGTCACTAGTCAATTTTTTCTATTTTGGGGTGGGATGGTTACTTTCTTCCCCAGAAATAAAAATAGACACAGAGCGATTTCATGTTAGGCCATGGTGGACTGGATGTTCAAGAGCACATGTCTAGCTCCTGCCATGTAACTCTGAGGAGCTGTGTCAACTTAGACCATCATTAAAACCTCAAAAAAAAAAAAAAAGAAATTGAAAGGTTTTTTAACTATATGTGTGCGTGTATGTGCGTTTGTGTGTGTGCCAATGTGAGTGGATACACACGTGTGTGCGGGTGCCCTAAGATGTCAGAAGAGGGCACCAGGTCCACTGGAGCTGGAGGAATGGGCAGTTCTTGGTGCTGGGATCTGAGCTCCAGTCCTCATGACTGAGCACCCAGTGTTCTTGACTACTGGGCTGTCTCTCCGGTCCCCAGACTTTGACTTCTCCATTTTTGAGAAAGACTGCATTTCTTGCTGCCAACAGTATAATGAACTCTAATTAATGCTGTCATCAGAATTTTGTAACATTAGGATTACAAACCCAATCCTTCTATTTTCTTTAGGTTCTAAATGTCTGTGCCTCCCTCCCAAGTCAGGCAATGGTAAGAAGGATGGTGTGAGCCGTGAAGCTCGTCTCAGTTTGCACCAACTGATCCTGTGAGCCAGACTAGTGCTCTAGGGAAACGTATTCAGAAACTGAATTACGCATGCGCCCACTTCCAGATATTTGTCATTGATGTTGAAAAGGTTTATTTTGATTCTCTTGGCAGGCTTCAAGATCACCACATTGCTGTATGCAAGATACTGTGTGCTGGTAAGTAAATGCTAAATGTCATTGCGGAGTTTACAAATAGCCTGAAACTTCTAAACTAGCTTCAAAGTCAAGCAATAAGAAAAGTCTAGAAGCCATGGTTGCACAGCATTTGGAGGAAGAGGTAGGTGGGTCTCTGAGTTCGAGGCCAGTCTGGTCTATAGAGCAAGTTCCAGGATAGCTGGGGCTACACAGAGAAAATATAGGGAAAAAAAAGCCCCACAAAAAGACAAAAACAAGGGGCTGGAGAGATGGCTCAGCGGTTAAGAGCATTGCCTGCTCTTCCAAAGGTCTTGAGTTCAATTCCCAGCAACCACATGGTGGCTCACAACCATCTGTAATAAGGTCTGGTGCCCTCTTCTGGCCTGCAGGCATACACACAGATAGAATATTGTATACATAATAAATAAATAAATAAATATTTAAAAAACAAAACAGAACAAAAGAGAAAAGTCTAGAAAGTGGATATATTCATCAAATTGTGTAAAAGTTAATGTATTTCATTTTTTTTTACTTTTATTTACCCATTTTAGCATTTCTTCTGTGTCCCTGTTACTATAACTCTGGCAGGTATCTCTTCAGTAACTGAAAACAAATGGATGGGGCCGGGCGGTGGTGGCGCACGCCTTTAATCCCAGCACTCGGGAGGCAGAGGCAGGCGGATCTCTGTGAGTTCGAGACCAGCCTGGTCTACAAGAGCTAGTTCCAGGAAAGGCTCCAAAGCTACAGAGAAACCCTGTCTCGAAAAAACCAAAAAAAAAAAAAAAAAAAAAAAAAAAAAAAAAAAAAAAAAAAAAAAAAGAAAACAAATGGATGAATTAATACAAAGCCTGAGATCAGCAACCACTTTCTTAGAGAAAGGAGGAAATGAGTTCCTCCTGCAGCGCTACCAAGAAAAGAAACAGAGCCATTTGAAATCTCACAGAAATCAGAGCCAACAGCTGGGGAGCCGGCTCAGGGGAATAGTGCTCACTACAAGCCTGAGTATGGACTTCTGATCTCCATGGCCCACATCAGCCATAACCATGGCTGTGACCCAGTCCCGGGAATATAAGGACAGGAGGCTCCCTGGTGCTCACTGGTCAGTCAGCCTAGCTCCACTGGTGAGCTCCAGGTTCAGGGAGAAGCTGCTTCAAAATTAACAGGGAAGCCAACAGCTGAGGAAGACACTCAGTGTGCACCTGTGATGCTAACATGTGTGTACGAGCACACACACACATACTCACACACACATACATACACTCACACATACACACGCACACATACATACACTCACACACATACATACACTCAGACACACACATACATACACTCACACACACATACACTCACAAACATACACTCACACATACACACGCACACATACATACACTCACACATACACACGCACACATACATACACTCACACACAGACATACACACACACAAACACATACACACACATACACACACACTCACACACACATACATACACTCACACACACAGACATGCACACACACAAACACATACACACACTCACACACACACACACACACACACACCAGCAGAATTCTGTCATTCTGAAACACTACTCATTTTTTCAAATGAACCTGACAACTTGAGGGCCCAGAGCTACGGGCTACAGGATGAGCTGTGGTTTCTAAGAAAAGCTGTGGCTTAACAAAGCCCCACATTAAAGACTCTGCCTTTGTCTATACCATAGGATGCTTAGGAACAATTACAATTAGATGAGCTGTCATTTCTCAGTAGACCTTTTTAGGGGTTCTTCCTTCGGGTCACTCAAGACCTATAAAATCCTATTTGTTCCTTGTCCTGAAGAAGCCCTACGTGCTAAGCCTGCTGAGCTGCCACTAGACTGAAGGGGTTTAGTGGGTAGACGACCTCCTCAGACCGTACCTCTACCTATGAGCTCAGCACCACAAGTAGATATCCATGGTGGCACGGCCTGCCTCTATTCTGGACATACAAGTCCACTCTTGTTTCCAAGCCAGCAGAGGGCTGCCTGCCAAGAGCCATCATTCGCTGGTGACAGACACACACTGTGAATTACGTAGCCGCGTGGTAGATTTTTTATGTCAGCTCAGGATGATGGTCCAGTCCATTGCCAGTCCAGGGGCTCAGGCCTGGCTTTGAGATTTTTAAGTATAAAATAAATAGAATTGGTGAGTGCTTGTGTGTTTATGTTAGAGATAAGAAGGTGAGGGGCTGGTTGCTGCTGCCTGAGCTGCAATCCTTGGACACTCTTCTTGGACACTGTCAGTCATTTAGCCCCGCCCCCTTTCCCTGACACCCTGATTGAGGGGGCTGAGAGCCTAAAGGCAAACAGCTGATTACACCAAGTTGGCTGGGCTTTTTTTTCTTTTTTAAACAAATAAAACACATCTTTCTCTTCGAAAATGTCTAACTTCCCATACTTCTCGAGTTTGCTAACTGAATTTCTGTTTGTTAATTAAAGGTGGTCCTGAGGAATTATTTAAAGGATAATTTCATTATCATATAGCCAGTATTGATTTTAAAATATCCAGAAGTTTAAAATTTGAGTGGCTGAGCAATTTTCTTTCTCAAAATCATAAGTGCTAATGAAGTCAAGCAGGATGCAATAGCCTGCCTGGGTCAGTGTAGAAGAACCAAACGACTCGAAGGGTCTGGGTGGGTAGATGGTAGCACAGCAAAATCTTGATGGCAGAAATGTAGAAAAGTTAAACTTTATTTTATGAAATTTTATTGAGCGCTACCATTGAAGTCTACAAAACATTTATTACTTACTGGGCAAAGATTTATGTTTTATGTCTATTTACATCTATAAGTCAACTGATCCCTTAAAACTGTGAGATTTATCCTATTATGCCTCTTGCAGACAAAGAAGTCAAGTCATGATTTGCCTCGCATAATTTAAACCCTGGCATCCTGGCTGTACCCTGCAGGTGCCTGTCGTGGCTGTTGGTTGATGACTAAAAGTGTGATCATAATTCTTTGTTTCTACAATGTTCTTCTTTCCCCCCCTATAATTTCAAAGCCCACTCATCCCATCTCTCCTTAAACTTTTCCATTGTGCACTGCAGCTCACATCAAAAATCTATGCGTTCTGTGAGAAATTAACAAACAGTTCTGACCCTGACCATGAGAATTATAATTACAGATTCGGAAGTATTTTGTTGCATTCTGAACCTTTATTTCCACATTTATTGCTCTCATCAAAAGTGTGCATTGCTGGGCTAAAGAGATGGCTCAGCAAGGAAGAGCACTTGCTGCTCTTCCAGAGGATCCAACACCTGGTATTGGGTCACTGACAACCACCTAAAACTCAAGTTTCAGGAGACTGAACATCCTCTTCTGGCCTCTGCAGGTACTGCATGCACGTGGTGCGCATACAGTCATCAGCCGCACCTACATACGCAGAGAATAAAAGTAACTCACTTAAAAATGTGCATTTCTACACATCCCTGGCAAGTTCATGCCAGAGTACCCTGTGTGCCATTTCCACGTATGACATCCTCACCTGGCCTCTTCCAGCCCTCAGAGATATATAGCAATTTTGCATTTTTTGCCATCTAACTGTTAATATAAGCCAGACATTTCCACTCCTCACCCACTGCAGTACGCTATATACTCAGGCTACCTCATTTCCTCTCCTGAAAATTAACTATCTTCCATGAAGTTATCCTTGCTGGGTTTTCCTCCCATCTCTGGTACTATTTAATGGGAAATGAAGTAGCCACATGTTTTGAAGTCCAGAGTCCTGAACTTTTTAAAAATCTCGATCTTCTCAGCTTCCTCTCCTCTTCAAGTTTTTTGCCTAGAGTTTGGGTAATCAGTGTCTGCTTCTCAAATGAGCACACCTCAAATGAAAGCCCTTCAAAGCTTTTTTAAAAAATATCTTCCTGCTTCATGATTGCTCCTTAGTGCGTGGTGTCTCTGGATCAGGAGACATATGGAGCACATTTCTGTGAGTGCCCTCCTGTCACTTAGGGCGCAAAGATGCTCCTGGAAGGACCATTTCAAAGCCATCAGCTTAGGAGCCTGGAGCCAGGACCAGATGGCAGGCTTGACTCACCTTGACCTGAGACGCAGCTCTTCAGCCACAGGGCCAGGCTAATAATTCTTCAGATGTCACCGTGGCTGATGGAGCAGGTAACTGTAGCTGGGAGAAGCCACAACAGTTTCTGCAGTGTGGCCTTTCCTTTCTCCTCTTCTTCCTTCCTGAGGCCACTGCCTAACCCGTTTGTGACCCAGAACACTCTTATTGCACCTTCTTGCACAGCAAGTTTGGTAAACACGCTCAGAGGCAGGGAACTGGAGAGGGCAGACCCAGGACAAGGGCGGCAAAGGCAGGAGTCAGCTTCACCACCTAGTCTCCTGTTTCAGTAAGGTGTGGCCCACAGGCTGGAAATTGGGTAAGAAGGGGTTGTAAAAACTATTTTAGCTTAAAATGTTTCATAAAATTCTTCCTTTAAAAGAAATCAAAGCATATTTTTGTTTTGTTTTCTACCCAACAGATCACAAGGATGAATGAAATGTCCTTTCAGTGTAGAGTTTGTTTACCTAGTGATTCAAGCTGCCTCGCAAGGCTTCTGGAACTTACTCGTCATTGGTCACACAGGTCTCCTCCTCACATTCTCTGCCCATGTCATTGTCCAGATCAACCCCTACCTAAGTTCCCTGCCCAAGAGCCTTTTCTGTTCTGAAAGGCTGACTCTAACCATTTCTGCCTGGAGTCATGGGTTCCAGCCTTCAGGGCAGTAACTGATATTTATGAGCTGTTCAGTACATCTAGACTTCAGGACAGCCTTATCCTTTGGGATTTTTAATTGTCAAATAGATATATAGATATCTAAGACGGCCACCATGTACGGAACACACTGAGCATGGGAGCAATCCGGTTTGAGCAAAAGAGCGTGCTGCAACACGTTGACTTTTAGTCTTCTGTGCTCAACTCCATCCCATCTTCTCCCCTTTCCCTAAAACACTACGATTTTAGATTTCTACTTTATCTTTCCTTCTTTTAAAAAATTATTTTAACTATACACATTTGCAGTCCCTAGCGATAATCTGATAAATGTAGATGATCCCCTTGTTTTCCTATATGACGTCACCTAATGTATTTGTACCCCACCACAATATATTACCTAGACACCAGAGTTGATTAGATTTATGTCCAAACCCACAGGTGACTTGCTATTTATATTTCTGAACTTACAGATGGTCGTGCGCTGCCCTGTGGGTGCTAGGAACTGAACCCTAATCTTCTACAGCAGCAGCGAGTGCTCTTAACTGCTGGCCCAATCTGCACCCATCACTTCGTTAGGGCCAGCTGTGGCTTACCTTTTGGGAGGTGTCTTTTGTTTGCTTGCCCCCTACCATGGCATCTCGTGGCTGGAGCGAGTTTGTCTTGTTTTCTTTTCTGCCCATCTTTTTCTCCATACTTTTGTACACTATCACTGTTGTGAGGATTTCTGAGTTTCCTCCCATTTCTCCTACTGAAACAGAGGCTATTTTCCCCTTATTCTGATTTTTCTTCATGTGGTCACATGGAGGCAGCCAGTGCCTTTACTCATATTTTCAATTTGGGTATTTAGTCTGATAAAGATACTTTTTGCAGCCTATACCTGCTGAGTCCACTACCTAAGGTCAGTGGGTCTGATTTACTAAGTATTTTCTGTGCTTCTGTCCTTTACTTTTTGTGTGATTTGTCCACAAGCTCACATTTCTTAGCACTGACTGGAATCCCTTGAAGCTTAGGCTGAAGTCCAATCCCTTTAGAGAGCTGCCTAAGAATTAACCTAATGTTATTTTTACATTCTATTTTATATGGTTTTAAAGAGATTTTATAGACTTTGCAAACTCCAAAGAGAAGATTTCTAATCCCCTTCCCAGAGGAGTGTTTTGACAAAGGCAGTTCCCCTGGAAGATGGGGGGGGGGGGGGGGGCGAAGGTTTGCTGTTACTCTCCTTGCACTACGGGTATAAATTATTGGAACCTGGGACATGGGTAGCAGTGTCCTTTTACGTCCTTACCTTCTCCAGCCTTTGGGTATCATCGTCTCTCCAAGATCAGGAAAGCCAAAGTTTAAACTCACAGGGCTTGGTAAATGTCCACTTCTTGTGCCCACTCGCTTTAAAGGCAGCCCTCTGTGCTGCAATTAAAGTTTTCCATTTCAGCTTTTGGGGGTCTTTGGTTGGTTGGATTTTTTTTGGTTTTGGTCCTTTAATTAACTCTTCCTTTCCCATTTCATTAATGCATTTACTTTTTAGAGATTTTAAACTGTTCTTCCAGCATTTCAGCGGAGATGTTGGCTGAGCATCCTTCCCAGTTGCTCTAAATAGAAAAGTACTCTGAGTCTTTGAGACTTTCCTCTCCAACTTTGCCCTTCCTTTCCCTCTTTTTATGTAGCTCGCACACGCTAACAAACGCCTGCAACTCAAGAACATCCGAGCCCCACATGCGTACTCTCCAGTTAGATTTAATCTTCCTCCTGCCCCACTCCACTCTGCCTCGAGCAGTCCAAGAAGCTATGTGCTGACGTGGGTGTGTCCATTAGTTGCTCAGAGAAGGTGAGATGGTTGGAGCATAGATTGTCACTGTCGGTGGCTATAAGATCCAATATTCCCAGCAGTCTCTCATCCAACTTCTAACAAGGCCTGATCTTGCTTATCTTCTACTCTTGGGGCAGTATGGCTACAGAAGGCAATTTTGTTCTTAATGTTTTATGTTAAAGTCCAAAACACATTTGCTCATAGTAATAACATCTCCCAGTGTCTCTGCCCTTTAGGCCCCTGGAAATCTCCTTTCTACTCTCTTTTCTATGAACTCTAGAAGATGATAGCTTTCCCTTTATAAGAAAGGATGCTGAGTTACTAGGACCATATTGTAACACAGTTTTCTTCTTCCTATGTGCACCAACCAGTTCTTCCCACTCTCTTGTTGTGCCACCCATCCCCCCCACCCCCCCAAAAAAAAGATTCTGGGAAAGATAGTCTGCTTCCTGCTTTAATTTGGGATTTTAACAAAGGTGATTACCTGACTCACCTGCAGGTCATGAGCAGCAGTTTGTTCTTCCCTTGCTGGACTGCCAGCGCCTACCTCCATCTCTGAACCAAGCTCACCCTGTAGCCAGTCCCTTCCTTTTCAGTGGTGTGGTGAGAACGGATGTTACTGGCACAGGCCTCAGTGGCCACTCTAGTCTGCTAATTATGTCTTGCTCGCTCACCGCAGTACGCAGAGGGATGAGCAAGTCCTCATTTATTTTGTAGCAGAAGTCTGAGGATAAAATTCTGACTAGCCCTAGAGGCCTGTCTCTTCGTAGCTAGACACACTAGCGAGCTGCTCGTAAACACTTCAGTCAAAGGGGGCTTTGGACACAGTTTGGTGCGACAACCCAGTTTGTACAGGAATCCTTTCTGAAACGCTCTAGTTAAAAGAGAGAGGGTAAATCAAAATCAGCCTGAGATAATTTCGTGGCGAATTTCTCACTATCCTCATTTATGCCAGTGCTCTTCGGGCGTGATAAAATGTCAACTTGAGAGCTCTGCCTGTGTTCACCGATAAATACATTACTATTCCGAGTGAAATGACCTTATGATAGCCTGAAGGCTTAGTTTGGCATGCTTTAAAATCCAGACCATGGGATCGAAGGGCACATTTAATATCAACGCAGCAACTCTCTGCTTTAACATTCTCAGTGATGTCGTCGTTGTGTGGTGAGCTCTGAAGCAGAGATGCTAGTGCCGTCCTTATAACTGTTACCGTCTTCCCTGTGAGACTGTCGCTCTGGAAATGCACTTCAACACCCCCACCAGAGAAATGCCACTTCTTACTCCGTCAAGGGCAAAGAGGATAATGTCTTTTGTTTACAGGGCACTACTTCAACAAAAGGAAGACAGACCAAAATATTTGCTAACCAGGAATTGCTTTTTGTTTATTGGTTAGGCATTTTCACTGTTAGTGAATTATGTTATTCTCAAACTTAGCCTGACAGCAGTTGCTCCTTCTGTCTGCCTCGCATTTGCATAAGGAATCTACGTACATGTTATCTGCCCACGCCAGTCCATCCATATCCATCTCTGTGGTGGCTCCATCCACGTCAGAGCTCGAGGAAATTGGGTTTTCTGGGATACCGTTTTCTCTATTTTACTTGGCAATATGCCTGGCAGTGAAGAGCTTTAAATTTGGCATCTGTCATTGCCTATCTTGATCCAAATCACATAGCGCTAAATACCATGAAGAATGCCGCACAGGGGAAATCAGTCGTGGGCTGTGAAAGCGGGGATCTTCATATTACCGCGTGCTCGAGTGTGGCTATTAGAACTGTCAGCCAGATGCTTCCTGTAGACTTCCAGAAAGGGGAAAGGCTCTGAGCTACTGCGACCCAGGGGCACTGAGTGAAATACGCAGAAAGTACATAAATCATGGGCACATTCATTTTATTTGGCCCGTGTGAGTTCACCAACCTCACCGTGGGTGACCCAGCTCTATCCCCAGACTCTCTCCCTTCTGCGCTCTATGCCTTCAAGGTACCGCCCATCTAGACCAGACCCAGCAATCATTTCACATGCTCCCCTAACAGCATCCTCAGGGCCTGTCATGGATTTTCATGTGTTTGCTCTATTATCCCTCCCTGCTTGAGTCTCACGGATAATGGATGACGCTTTAGTTAATCATCCTTCTCGCTCTTTTGTTCACCAGGTACCTCGGCCTTCAAGGGACTTCTTTATTGAGAATCAATGCCTCTCCTAGGTAATTGATCACCGTAGACCCAGGGACACTCAATTCATCCTTGAGGGTGGGTAATCATCATGAATAATCAAGACGCTGTGACTTCGATATTGCATGAATGCAAGCAAGCGCTGGATCATCTCTTGTTGGAAACGCCAGATGTGTCTACTGAAGACAAGAGTGAGGACCAGCGGTGCAGAGGTGAGGTTCTGATGGGAGACACCAGGGGTTGAGCCAGCAGGTTCAGTACCTTCACCCTCGCCTGCATGACACATTCGCCTCTCTGCCCTATTTTTCTGCTCCTGGCAGATGACCACCGAGAGATGAGTGGATTTCCAGGATGTGAACGGGACGGGCTGCAGGCTGACGGGCAGGGAAGAAGCCCACTTTGTTGCAGAGAATTGCTGTCAGTTCTAATTTTAGGCTTGAGTAAACATGAGGCTACCAGAAACAGTTTGGTTCAGGAAGAACAAAGGGTCCAAGTTGGCTGGTGCACGCAAATTTCAATTATTAAAAAAAATGAAGCAACTTCTGAATGGTAGCACATACTTTTTCTCAAACAAGGGTTTTGTGCTTCATCAACTTCCATAGACTTCCATGGCGTCCATAAATAGGTCATCTCTATTTCCTTTGTCACCAACAAGCTTCTCATGCCATTTTTAAAGTATATTCATTGATCTCACAAAACACTGTTTACAGCGTAATCATGGTCTGTATTTTTTCTTGCTTCCTGGTTTGTGCTATTTAAGCTTACAGATATTGCTTAAGAAATTCAATCGCAAAATCTAGAAAGCTACCAAAGATTCATTTCTTCTTTCACCAGCTCTGGAGAGGCAACCTCTTTATTTCAGTTCTTTTTCATTGTTCAAATAATTTTTCTTCCACTTGTTTAAGTATGTTCTTTGTATGTGCTTTTAACTTTGTCCTGTTTACTTTCAGTGTTTGGATGTTTCATTTAAAAATAAGATGCCTGAATAAAATACACTCTGTAATGGGTAGGTCCTGGGATGGGTTTTCCCCAGTTATGGTTTACAGGCACATACATGTCTAATGGGGCATTTTAGGTACCTATGGCAGCCTCCACTATGTAACCTGTCTTTCTACTTCCTTCTGGATGAAGTCCTGTACATGCAGTCAGTTCCCAAAACAAACCTCAGCGTGTAATTGCATTCTTTACTAGATAGACCGACAAGCATGTGACTGACAGCTAACTGCATGTACTTGTCAACCTGGGATCATAGGCTCCGCATGTCAGTACCTGGTCCTCAACCACAGGTTCTAGGCACCCAGCCAATAAGGGATAGCTGGCTCTATGTCTCCCTGGGGCTGTGCGTGGGTTGGGGTGTTGTTTTTGTTTTTCCTACAGCTTTCCTAGTGTCCTCTTTCTGTATTTAGTGCGTGTCCTCACCTAGGCTTCACATTCTCCCTGCTGAAGTCCAAGGCCCCAGTCAGATGCCATGTTCTTCCCAAGTGACACGGATTAGGAGAAACAATGAATTTAATGTCACAGAAGGACAAATCAAGGCTGTAAAGTCATTCAGTAAGACGTGGTCTAGAAGTAAGCTTCTAGAACTAGGGCCAGATAACCAGTGAAGAAGGAATTCTCACATACAGACAGAGTGGTGCGCTTGCACGAGCCTTACTTCCTGTGGCCTTCATCTGTGCAGAACCCCTCCTGCTCAGGCGGGCAGGTGGCTGTAGACAGCTTTCTTTGGTCCACTGGCTGTGGTCCTATGGACATTGTTACTGTCTGGAATCACAGAGAAAGACATTTGTACAGGGTCGCTTATGGGCATGGCAGCTGGTGAACTTGGGAACACTGATTCAGCATTTTCTCTTGCCTTTACCTTCAGCTCCATCTCTCTCCTCCTTGTTCCCGCCAGCCTGGGAGGTGGAGTAAGAGATGCAACGCAAACTGAAATGCAGTACAGGTCTAACGCCTGTCTTTTGGGGTGTCTTACATTCCAGTGTGCTCCACTGGCTTGTTTACGGTTTGGCTTGGAGAAGAGTTATGGAGGGGACAGAAATGATGGTCAGCTGAAGAACTGTCAAGTGACTATTCTTCACTCTTTGAGTCTAGGTTATTTACAGTCAAATTGAGACACTGAGAATGGAAAGCGACATTATCTGGGAGTCCCCTGGACCCCCAGGACCATCCTCTCCAACAATCATCTTACTCATTGCCATTTGAAAGAAATTTACTCTGCACAAATGTTACGTTTTTAGGACCTGAAATTCTGTCACTAGCAGTTGCAGAGACATATTTTGCAGCCAAACGCGAGCACATAGTTCTAGGGCGCCGCTAGGGGATGCTGCTGCAGAGTAAGGGCCTAGGGGTTGCTGAACTTGGAGCCACACTTTCAATGGGATACGACAGCGTCATCTCTTGTCATTGACGCTAGTCACTCATTAGTGTGGGGTCCCGTCAATGCCAAGCAGTCTTTCCCCACCTAAAAAGTTCCTTACCTTTGCTCAGCTGGTGGCAGGTTCACATAAAGATGTCCAGGACTAAGGCAGGGTTTCTTCCTTCTTATTCTGCTCATCTTGCACGTTCTATTTTCTCTCTTTAGTATGGATCAGGTTGATATAATGCTACCTTGGTGTTTTAACCAGGACCGTATGCTGCCATAGTGATGGGATTTACGCAAGGAATGGGATATGATACACAACAGCTGTGTTGAGGATGCTTTCAGCCCAGGAGGACAGGGAGATGTGTTCAGAGAACAGTGGAATGTAGGCTGCATCTGTGGGTTTGGAAACACATGGAAGAGGCATTTCAATTCCACTGAGAGGCCATGACAGACTGACAGGAAATGGCAATCTGTGTTTTGGATACCAAATGCAGTGGGCCTGAATTTGGTCATAGGCTTCGGGAGCAGGGCAATTACAAACTAAAGAACTAAAAGAGGCTGTGAAAGGTGTTGTCCTAGTCTACCTTATTAGAAAAGTGGGGGGGGGGGCGCTCAATGTTGCAAAGGCTTAGGAGGATGGGCTGAAAATACCAAAAAGAAAGAGATGGGGCTTTAGGATCTATGGGATTTGATAGTTAGCTCGATTCATGGAGGGAAAAAAGCAAACGTCTAGAATGACGTTGAGCTTCAGATTTGGGTGATCCAGTGTGTGGTGGTTCTGTTCATTAAGAGAAAATATAGAGGGAAATGGAACTAGAAAGACCACTGATGAACTAAGTTTGGGATGTGTTCAATATGAGACACAAGACCAATATATAGAAGACCTTGTTCAGAACACTGGCATCACACATACTTCAGAACAAACTATTTCCATTATGAGGAAGGTCCTGTGAAGTGTGTACTATCTCTTATACCCGGAGTGATGTGAACGAGGGGCCTCATCAGTGCAGAACTTCTTGCTGTGGAATTTTGAGTGTCAAGCAGGACAATCAACCCTACTCAACTTTGGTGTGGTTTAAATATCAAGCCTAGGGGAAATACTTGGAGTTTTCAGAGTTTTTTTGTGTTTCTGAAGTTTTTACCAGAGACTGTCAACCAGAGAAGTTCGGATTGGTACCCGCTGAGAGACTTAACACAGTTACTCTTGTGAAACGGGGCTACTTCACAGTTAACTGGTATCATCAAGCATCCTGTTTGTGAGTTTGTACTTTCTGTCTGTATTTAGCCAAAGTCAATGGTTAAAGGGGAAGATGGGCCAAGGTCTCAGAGAAGCAGAAAGAGCCTGAGCAAATTGATTCCCTTCTCAGGTGCCACGAGCTCAAAATACCATTTCCCTCCAGCCCCGTTCTCACTTTACAGGGAAAAGCATCTTTCCTTCGTGCCTTTCTCTGATTCCTCATGCAGAGACAGTCACTCAAGTGCTTGACTTCCTGTTAAAAACCTTTCTCAATGCCTGACTACCCCAATTTACCTGTAGGGCACAGTAGACTCAGGCCACCCATGACAGATAGCTCCTTGCTATTATTCTTCGAGGCGGCCCCAACAGCTTGGACCAGCCAGCGACAGATAGGAAAAGTGTTTTAGTCGCCGAGGTGCTTCATCATAACACGGGGGGCTCCATGGCCCTTTCTTTGATGGCAATTTCCTTAACTGACCTCTGACCTTTTCAGCTTCACTCCCCAGCGAGTTAAGGACCCTGATCCAGGAGGCAAAGGAAATGAAGTGGCCCTTCGTGCCTGAAAAGTGGCAGTACAAACAAGCCATGTGCCCAGAGGACAAAACAAACCTGCAAGATGTGATTGGCGCCAAGCTGCAGCAGCTACTGGTAGGAAAAGTCACACCACCTGTCCCTCCGACATCCCCAAGGGAGGCGGTTAGAGTCTAAGTGGTCTAACAGATTAAATTTCTCTGAAGTACAAGACAGGTCTGACTCTTACAGTCAGCTCTGCCAGATTGACTAATGTGGGGGAAATAGCCATTTGAAAAGTGTCATTTCCCTGTAACCTCCTATGGTAGAAGGACAAACCTATCATGAATGAAGAAGGGCAGGTGGAGGCACAGTCTGAGACCTGTTTCTTGAAATAATCCCATCTTCTTGGTGGACTTCAGTTGTTTTGGTTCTACTGTGCTTTAAAACATTTTTTTTTATTTTGAAATGACACTTTCTAGAAACTGGATTATTAAAAAAAAAATCTCAGCAGGGCACTGGTGGCACCCGCTTTTATTCCCAGCACTTGGGAGACAGAGGCAGGCAGAGCTCTGTGAGTTTGAGTCCGGTCTACAGTGAGTTCCAGGACAGGCTCCAAAGCTACAGATAAACCCTTGTCTCAGAGTCCACCCCCCAAAAGAAAAACAAGACAAAACAAAACAACAACAACAACAAACCTCCCTGCCATCTCGTGTTGATGACTAAGCTCTTGATCCATTATTGATCCATGTCAGATCATTTCTACACACCCTGGAAATTCTGTTTGCTCTCTGGGCTCCTCATGACTAAGGCCTTTCTGGAAGCATCAAGACCAGGTCATGAATGCACTTAGTTTTCTCTTCACTACAAAAACACAGTTTTCAATGCATTGTAATGTAAGGTTTGAAACTGTACCTTAATGATTTTCTAGGTTTCACTAGTATCTGTTCTAATAGCTCTATAATCTTTAATTTCATTAAGCTTGGTTATGTTCTTAATTTGGCTAAGAATTTGTCTACCTTGTTGCCTTTTCAAAGAACTGTTTCATTAATTTTTGTATTATTCTTTTAACTTCCATTTCCTTGACTTATACCCTGATTGTTATTATTTCTTCCTATTTGTTTGAAGTTTAACTTGCTTTCAAACAATTTGAATACATCATTGGATTATTTGAAATCTCTTTGATTATTTTTAGCATGGGTGCTTCAATCTCTAAACTTATCTCTTCAGACTGTTTTTGCTGTGCCCAAAGGATTCTGGTAATCTGTAGTTTTGCTTGTTTTCATTGGTTTATATAACTTTTTAAGTTTACTCTTTGATTGACTCAGATACTCACTGATCATTCAGAAGTATATATGTGAATCTTCAGGGTTTTATAGATTCTGTAGTTGTTCTTGCTATCTATGTCAAGTTTTAGTTGGTTATGATCTAATAAGACACAAGGAATGATTTATGTCTGTTAAGACTTGTTTGTATACTTTAGATAGGAATATCAGTGCTTTTATTTACAAATTAAAGTTATACTAGCACACCCCCCGCCAACACACACACAAAAGGAACCAGCTAAGCTGGAAATTCTCAGCCTATGGGTCTCAGCTCTTTGGGAGTTGCATATTAGATATTTGCATTAATATACATAACAGTAGCAAAATCACAGTCATGAAGTAGCAATGAAATAATTCTATAGTTGGGATCATTACAACATGAGGAACTGTATTAAAGATCCACAGCATTAAAAAGGATAGGAACCACAGAACTAAACTGGTAGCACCATCCCCCATAAGAAAGAACATCAAGAACAGTGTAGGGGTTATTAAAAAGAAAGAGGGCATGAGTTGGGGGAATCTAGGAGGAGTGATGGAGAGGAATGGGGAGATGAACATGATCAAAATGTAATGAATGCATTTGTTTTCAAAGAACTAACAAAAACATTATGTTTTTTAATAACAGCATAAGAAGCCAGGTAAGGCCCAAGATCCAGGCTTGAGTTCTAGGGGAGTTAAGAGGAGTATCATTTTCCTTTGTGGCAGCATTACCTTTTTTAAAAAAAATATTTATTTATTTTTATTATAAGTGCATGCATGTTTACTTGAATGTGTATGTACGTTTGTGTACCACATTCATTCAGGCTAGAAGAGGGTATCAGATCCCCTGGAACTGGAGTTAAAGATCACTGTGAGATACCACAGGGGTGTTGAAAACAGCACCTAGGTCCTATGTAAGAGCAGTATATGCTCTTCACCACTGAGTCGTCTCTCCAGCCTCATAGTAACATTGTTTTTTTACTTTGAATTTCTCAGGAGATCTATGAACACACACGAGCATCTTCAGGAATTCCCAGACAGGGCAAAATAGGTTAAGCAGACTGGAGATTCTTGGCAGAGGAAAGTAAATCCTGTAAAGAGTGAGATTTTAGTTTGTTGGTTTTATTTGGGTTTTGTCTTTGAGACAAGGTCTCAGTATGTAGCCCAGGTTGGCCTTGAACACTAGATCTTCCCTCCACATTTTCAGTATGTGCTAGCAAACCTATCTTAAGTGGGGAATTTTAATAACTATGGTTGGTACCTGTGTAAAAGTAGAATGAAAGTGTAACTATAATTTACGTATTGTGGAATTTGCATACACATCAGATCTTTCTTATCAAAATAGCCCTATAGTGACTATTACCATTCCCATCCTCTTACACAAGGGGCCAGAGAGCAGCCTCTTCCTCTGTTTCCCTCTTCCGTTTTCCAGAGAGTCTAAGGGAAGAACACGAAAGACAAAGCAGATGCTCAGATTGCTAGCGGAGATGCCAGTGACTATGAGCTGTCCACAGAACTCTTGGCAGCCATGGAAGCACTTGGTATTTGTGCTCTGCAATATGGCAGCCACTAGCCACATGAGGCTTCTGACTCCCGAAATGGCCAGTGTGGCTGAAGAACTCTATTTATAGTTTTGTTGACTT
Source organism: Arvicola amphibius (assembly GCF_903992535.2). Classification (NCBI taxonomy): domain Eukaryota; kingdom Metazoa; phylum Chordata; class Mammalia; order Rodentia; family Cricetidae; genus Arvicola; species Arvicola amphibius. The sequence goes on along the minus strand of NC_052060.1, from coordinate 35,763,365 downwards.
TTTACATCTTTCTCTATGGATAGGATGTCAACAGACATTATCTTTGCCTGTTGAGTTGATGTGTCCCTATTATATGAACACCCAAGAGCATCTCAGCGAAGTACCAGAAATAGCAAAGGCTGTCATTGTCAGTCTACTGGCTAATACAACCCTACAAGGCATATGACAGTATTGCAACTGTGCTGCTAATTCCTACAGCTGTGGTTCTTACAGTGAGACCCTACACACACACACACACACACACACACACACACACACACACACACACACACACACCATGTGACAGTGTTAGTAGCATGTATCATGTAGGAACTTGGGGATTCCAACTCTTCACCCCCAATCAATAATCTTTACTGGATCAGAAGCAGGATGCAGCTCTCTCCCTGCATCCAAAGCTGGTAGTGGCATCACCGACATAGTGGTGAAAACGGAAGCAGCTGGAATTCAAGTTGTAGTCTCTGGGTTTGGATCTGCAACGTGCATTAGGAAGGAAGCTGTCCTCTATAATCTACCGTCCTCTATAATTCATGTAACTCTATAAATTATATGGATTCCCAACTGTGGAAACAGAGGCACGGAGAATAGGACTTTGTTCCCCTCACAAGGTCACCAAGTGGCAGTCCTAAGAATCCACCCACTGGTCTTTCTTGAGTCCTTGAGTATTTAATCCGGGAGTTTCTCTGAGCACTGTTTTTCTTTTGCTTACCCAGCAAGCTATAAATTAGGCGGCCACACCTCCTCAGACTTTTAGGATGCTTTTCCATTGTGCCAGACCCCAAGCGCACAATCGCTAAAGCTCTCTGCGTATACATAGAGAGAACTATAGCTCTCCATGGGCCAGGCTCTCTGGGACACTTACTGCTTGCTTTTGAGATGTAGCTTGTTAAGAGTGGATCCAGTAAATCCTGTAACTTATTTGGTCAAGTATGCTATCTGTTTCAATGTCACAGTCCGAGGAGCCGAATGCTCATATTTTCAAAACCGATGAACTGTCAGATTCCCACTGATAGGAAAAGTAGTTAAACACCTAAATCTGTCTTTTTCAGTCATTAATTCTTCTTACATTTCCTATGCAGTCTTAACATGACTTCTTCTTATAAAAAATCTTCCCCAGCTCTCCAATCCTCTCCCCTTTGGTGTGTGGCCACCGACAGAAATTTATGACAGGGGCCAGCCTCCTTTACAGTCCACACAAAGCTTGCTGGCTTGAGAGATTTTGTCAGCGCTCTCCCAGAAAAAACACCTGCAAGCCGCTCTCTGAGAAACCTGGAGAGATGGGAGATTAATGTGGCTGTAATAGCCCGGGCAGGGGTTTGGGTATTATGCCTCTCCCCAGGTAGATTGGGTCTTTTCTGAGATGATACCAATTATTTATAGCTGAAACATCTGTTGATAACTGCAGCTGTCCTTGCAAAACAAAGCATATCATGGGGTCACAGGCCACAGGGACCTAAAACCCTACCTCATGCTAGCTTTGGTCTATTCACCGTCACCCCAAGTCCATGGGTTACCGTCATCTTTAATGTCTCATCATGCCATGGCAAACACTTTGTAAACCCCGCACCGCCCTGCCCTGGAGGCTTTGAAGCATTATTTCATCTTCATCGGTAATTTATATTCCAGCGCCATTGTGCTGTGGGAAAGAGAGGGGAAAACCTTTTTTTGTTTTCCATTTAATTGTAGATCGCCTGACACTTTGACCTGTATTATTAGTATCAGTCAGAAAAAGGATTTTCTCCCCTCTTATTTAAAAATGAAATTTCAAGGCGAAAGCAAGCGCTCCTTCAGCTCCTTTCACTCCAAACAATGTTTACACTCCAAGAGGGGGGGAAGATGAAAAGCAAGAGCAATGCTTTTTCAAGTGCCGGAGAAGAGCGCTGCAGTTTTTGAAAGGGAACAGTACAGCCCTTACAGATATCTTTCAGTGAGACCTTTGATGGGGTTTTTCAAAACGCAGTGAAGGCATTCGGCGCTGGCTTCTGTGGAGCCCCGCTCTGGGTTGCAGCGGCTGGCACTGACTAGAAGAGCCGGTCCTTGCTCCTGGAAGCGTGGAAGGAAGCGTTCAAGTTGCTAGGTGGATGCTCTTGGAGGACTGTTTCCAGGAACTTTCATTTTTCTGAAAGTGACAGCCACTGTTTCATCAAACAGAAACTTGGAAATCAAGTTTCTGAAAGAGGAGAAAAGGGGAGGGCTGGATTTTCCGTATCTACGGCAGTTGGGAGCAGAATTGGTCCTTAGACCCTGAATTTGAGGTGGGGTCCAGTTGGTGGTATCGGACTAAGTAATCCACACTTGTCTCAGAGAGGGGAGATCCTGCCCTTAGTCTCCCCTGCCTTTAGTGTGGCTCTCCATGAGGAGAAATAGGCAATGTGTTGTACTTTGACACAAAACCACAGTCTGAAAAGATAGTCGGGTCAGGGTGGATTCTTTATTTTCCTGATTTTTTGTTTGTTTGTTTGTTTTGTTTTGTTTTTGACTCCCATATAGGTAATCTGTAGCTATTATGCTACAGAAAAATAATTGAAAGATTTATGCTCCATAGGAGTGATTTGAAAAAACTTCCCCCCCACAAAAGTCTCAATGTTTCCTAATGTTATTTATTTAAAGAAAGAAAGGTGGTGGGCAGTGGTGGCACACACCTTTAATCCCAACACTTGGGAGGCAAAGGCAGACGGATCTCGGTGAGTTTGAGGCCAGCCTGGTCTGCAAAGTGAGTTCCAGGACAGCCAGGATGGTTAGACAGAGAAACCCTGCCTTTAAAAAAACCAAAAAAAAAAAAAAAAAAAAGGATGTGTCCAAGATTTCAACAATTGTTAAATATTTTGGTTAGGTCCGACAGGTGGGGGTTACATCTCAGAAGTGGAAAGCTAGGTGTGGGGTTCATACGGGCTGGACACTATAGCTCAGTAGTAGAACACTTACCTAGGATGCAGAAGATGCTGGATCTAACCCTCAAAACCTCAAAAATGTACTGCAAAAATGTACTGAAGTATAGACAAGACCTGTTATCTGGGTTCTCTAGAGTAACAGAACTTATATAACAGTTACGTTTCTCTCTATATATTTATATTCATTTATTATTAGAATGAGTTACAGGTTGTGGCCCAGCTTATATAACAGAGATTGCCTATGAACTTAAGGTCCAAGAATCATGTTCAGTCCATGAGATTAGATGTCTCAGCCAGTCTTTAGCATATCCTGGGATCTGAAGGAGCTAAGTTCTAATGCCATTAAAGGAATGGACTTGCTAGTGAAGCAAGAGCAAGCAGGCAAAGAGCCAGAGCGCCCTTTTCCCATGTCCTTATATAGGCTTCTGGCAGGAAGCATGGCCCAGATTAGAGGTAGGTTTTCCCCACCTCAGAAGATCTAGATTAAAGGTATATCTTTCTGTATCAAAGATTCAGATTAAAGCTGTGTCTTCTTCCCTTGAAGCACATCTTCCCACTTCAGATTAAGCAAAAGTCTCTCACAGACATGTGCCTCTATTTGGGGCCTTTAGTTAATTCCGGATGCAGTCAAGCTGACAGCCAAGCATAGCCATCCCAATAGCAGGTGCGAGCCAGTTATATGGGGTGGTGAGCACTGCGGATAGGTTTTCAGCCTCAGACATGAAGGGGTTGGCAGGATTTCCTGAGTGAAGGACACCGAGACAGAGCTCTGTGCTCTTCCTCAGCTTCTTCTCGTCGACATCTTACAGACAACTCAGACCTCCTCTGCTCACCCCCAGACACAGTCCTCTTCTAGACCCCATGGATGGCACCTCCAGCCATTCACCAACACACTGGAAGCTTCCACCGTTCCTGTCATTGTCCTCTCTCTTGCCTGCCAACAGCTTTTGCTTATAAATATCTCTTTAGTTCACTTCCACCCCTTTCTTCGTCTCTCTAAGTCTGCTTTCTGTGGTTGTAATACAACGGAATCCCTGGGGCTAGATAATTCATAAGGATGTTTGGCTCACAGTTCTGGAGACTGGGACATCCAAGAACATAGACCCTCGAGAAGGCCTTCATGCTGTTCACCCTGTGGCAGAAGTGAAAGGGGAAGAGAGGCTGAGGGTGAGAAAGGACCACACTGGCTTTCCTGGTAAATCCGCTCTCACAGCTAACTCATTCCTGCAGCGATAACCAACTCCTCATGATCTAATCACTTCCCATCAGGCCCTATATCCCAGCCCTGTCCCACTAAGGTTGCCCCCCTCACAACAAAATGAAAGGGAAAGATTCAAACTCTAAGACTACCCCAACAGAGCTGCAGTGCCATCTTCACGGGGCCCCTGCCACTGCTTTCTGAGTTCTCCCTCGGGTCTCCCGGCTCCACATCTTTTCTTATGAAGGGAACAATATGCAGGCTACTGTCCTGGTCATCCCACCTGAGTATCCCAAGGGAATCCTCAGCTGCAGAGAGAGGCCTGAGGCCCCATTACATGCAGGTCTTGCCTCCGCTGCAGCTGCCTGCAGATGGTCTTTCAATCCTCATTCCTAGCACTTATTCCAAGCACATGGCTGCTCCTGCAACTCTCTCTCCTTTAGATAAGTTTCTGTGCTTGCCTTGTGTGTCAGCTAGTGTTTCTATTCTTCAGGGAAGCTGTCTCTCACTCGCATGGCTGGATTAACACCCCCCTCCGGTCACATGCTCTCCTAATGTGCCGCTATGTGTTTACACGGGTTGGAGAAACCTCTCTTATTGTTATCCCTCTCTCCTGCTGACAATCAGCTCCATGACAACAGGGGCCCTGCCTGCCATGCCTTTCTTTTCCTGACATTTATATCTCTTACATTTTCATAATAAACACCCTTGATTCTCTTCTCCCGTCCTGTGGATACTGTGGGTCAAACTTAAGTCCTCAGGCATAGTAGTAGGTACACTGAGCCATCTCCTTAGCCCTTGAATATAAATGCTTGAATGAATGCATGCATGCATGAATGAATGAAATGTATGTTGCCCATAAAACATGGCATTTGAAATGTGTGCATGGTAGCATACAAATGAGGCTATCCTGTGTGTAGTCCTACACAATTGGCTAAGAAGTGGTCACACGCGTGATGGTCACATCTCTCCAGAAATGGAAAGAGTTTGGGTCAATGCTTTACAGACTTCATGATAAGAATTAAATAACCCAATAAGGTAGTCTTACTTACTGTGTGTATTATAAATTGAAATGGGGGAGTTTCTGTTTGTGCTTAGGAGTTGGGCAAGGTGGGGCACACGTGAAATCACTTGGGAATTAGGAGGCCTGAGGGTTTGAGGCCAGGCTGGGCTACCAGGTTTTTCAATGCTAGACTAAGGGCTTTAGGTATACCCTGTCTCAACAAACCCCTAAGAACTAGGAATACAACTTAGTGGTGTAGCATTTGCCTAGTATGTGCAAGACAGTGGGTTCAATCCCAGAACTAACAAAATAGCTGGGGAAGAAGCGAATGGAGAGGCACAGGGTACCATACAAAGCAGGTTTGTGAGCCATTGTGCTGGTTCAGCAATTAGGAGTTTTCAGGGCTTTTGTTGGTGATAGGTTTTTGTCTTTTTGTTATTCCTGAAATAGGATCTTTCTGTGTAACCTTAGCTGGTCTTGAACCTATAAATAGAAATTTTCTTTCCTTTAATGAAGAAAATAGGACCACTATTTCTGCCTGCATCCCGGACACATAGGGCAAAGCCCAGGATCTAGGTGTGTAACCCAGGCTGTAACCAATATGAAATATAGGCATAAATAAAGGCAATAAAACATAAAATTGTGGGTTGCTGAAACGCGGTGGGCTGTGTGTATGATCACAAGTCAAATGAAGACCCAAATAAAGACCTAGAGGTTTGCTTTGAGGATTTTCACACCCTTTCACCCCTCAGCTACCATACCCTGCTAATTTCCCCCACACTGTCTCTTGTTTGGGTTTTCTCTCCTCCCGTCCCACTGATACTACAATGGCCTAGGCTACATCATCTCTTTCCTAGGTTACATTCAGCATTTCTTACAACTTCTGCCCACATTTCCTGGATCAGTGTAAACAGAAAGGTTATGCCAGAGAAGAAACAAAAGCTTTCGAAGCTTAGGGCTCACTACACTAAAAACATGCCCCTTCTTCTTACTCCATGCCTATCCGGGATCAGTAGAGGCCATGCCTTATGCTTCTCTCCCTAGGGATCTGTCCCCATATCTCCATCATCCTAGAATATCACTGGCTGCCACTGAAGGGGAGGCAGAAATGAGGAATCCCACGCTGCATCTTATATATGCCTATACTGATCTGATCATTAGCCAAGAGGTAGTGCATGAATGTCTATTTCTTCGAAAGAAGCATAATCCTACTGTGTGTGTAGAAGGAACTCTTGTAGGGCTCGCCTGCTGGCCCAGAGAGTAAAGCCAATTTCTGCTGAGTCCAAGGATCTGCGTTCTGTTTCTGGGACGGACATGGTGGTGGGAGGAAAGAGAACATATTCCCAAAAGTTGTCCTCTGACTTCTACACATACACTGTGTGTGCACACATGCATGTGTGTACATGTGTGTGTGTGCACATACTCATAACAAGCAATAAAGGATAGGAATTTTTTTAAAAAAAAAAAAAAAGCCAGATCTGAAGATGGGATGGCAGACAGAACATCTGGGTCTGCCAGCTTTCCTTCCAGCCGCAGCATCTTGCTCATAATTTTCAACACGAATTTGGAAAGTGAGCAGAAATCTTGCTAATCTTTTTAAGGCATCCCCCTCCCCACAATGCAGATCTCACAACAGTATCTAATACTAATCCTGAATGAGGACGATCTTCTAAAGACATGTGAACGGACATTTCATTTGCATGGTAGAGCTATTGGTTACTTATATTTCTTTGCTCGCCCCCAGCAGGCATCTCTTACTGTCGCAAAAGATGGAAAGAGAAGAAAGAAGAAAGGGAATGGGGGCTTATTAATTAGGTGTCTTTTTTGCTTGTTTTAGAAAATTTACATATTTATTTATTTTTTTAAAACAATCTTTTCTCATTTTATGTGACAATCGCTGTTCCCACTCCCTCCCCTCCTCCTGCTCTCCCCCCACCTTCCCCCTACCCCACCTCCCATCCACTCCTCAGAGAGGGTAAGGCTTCCTCTGGGGAGTCAACACAGGCTGGCACATCACTTTGAGTCAGGACCAAGCCCCCCCCTCCCCGCCACTATATCTAGGCTGAGAAAGGTATCCCTTCATAGAGAATGGGATCTAAACATGCACTAGGAGTAAATCCTGGTCCCACTGTCAGTGGCCCTATAGACTGCCCAAGCCATACAACTGTCACCCACATTCAGGGAACCTAGTTTGGTCCTATTCAGGTTCCCACACTGTCAGGCTGGAGTCAGGGAGCTTCCATTAGCTCAGGTCAGCTGTTCCTGTGGGTTTCCCCATCATGGTCTTGTCTCCTTTGCTCATATTATCACTCCTCCCTCTCTTCAACTGGACTCTGAATGCTTGGCCCAGTGCTTACCTGTGGATCTCTGCATCTGCTTCCATCAGTTGCTGGATGAAGGTTCTATGATGATAATTAGGCAGTCATCAGTCTGATTACAGGGGAAGGGCAGTTAAGGCACCCTCTCCATTATTGCTTAGGGTCTTAGCTGGGGTCATCCTTGTGGATTCCTGTGAATTTCCCTAGTGCCACGTTTCGCACTAACCTCAGAATTGCCCCTTTCCTTGCTCTCCCTCTCTGTCCTTCCCCCATCTCAACCATCCTGTTTCCTCTTGTTCTCCTCCCCCTTCCTTCCCCCTCCCCTCCCCCTATACTCCCCCTACACTCCCAATTTTCCCAGGAGATCTTGTCTATTTCCTCTTCCCAGGGGGATCTATACATGTCTCTCTTAGGATTCTCCTTGTTACCCCTTCTTCTCTGGGGTCATGGAATAGAGGCTGGCTATCCTTTGCTTTATGTCTAATATCCACTTAGTAGTACATACTGTGTTTGTCTTTCTGGGTCTGTGTTAACTCACGCAGGATATTTTTTTTTCTAGTTTCATCCATTTACCTGCAAATTTCAAGATGTCGTTGTTGTTTTTTTACCACTGAGTAGTACTCCATTGTATAAATGTACCACATTTTTTTTTACCTATTCTTCGATTGAGGGGCATCTAGGTTGTCTCCATGTTCTGGCTATTATGAATAATGCTGCCATGCACATAACTGAGCAAATGTCCTTGTGGTATGATTGTGCATCCTTTGGGTATATGCCCAAGAGTGGTATTGCTGGGTCTTGAGGTAGATCGATTCCCAATTTCCTGAGAAACCGCCATAGTGATTTCCAAGTTTGACTGTACATGTTTGCACTCCCACCAGCAACAATGGGGGAGTGTTCCCTTTAACCAGGTATCTTTAAAGCTGGATAGGCTCAAATGTACACAAACACACACTCCCCACTTAATTACCAGTTAAATGAAACACTGAGCTGTGAATTGTCCTAGCAATGAACACACCAAGCTCCTAAATGACTCAGGCAATTCATCTTTCACCAAAAAACTGGGAATTCCTAGTACAGCATTTTAATGCCGCACTTTCTTTTCTCTTCATAGTAGGTGGCTTGCTACAGATTAAGTATCATTCTTTGCATGTGTACCTTCAGAGATCATTTGCACGTCCACATGTACTCACACGTATTCCTGTGTGTATGATAGGAGTAAAGTCTTCAGTAGGAGCTGAGGACTTTATCCATCATTTCCTTCAGGAAGGGAGCCGGCAGCTCTCTATTTCATATCCATTGTTGGATAGCTAAGGAAGGTGAAACCTGGGAAGATAAGTGCTCATTGTCACAAAGCTAAAAAGACAGGACAGCAGCCACAGATTTCCTACCCGAGTCTCTGTCTCTCTGTCTCTGCCTCTGTCTATGTGTCTCTCTCTCTCCCTCTCTCTATCTTTTTTTTTTTGTTTTTTTGAAACAGGGTTTTCTTATGTAGCAGCCCTGGCTGTCCTGGATCTAGCTCTGTAGACCAGGCTGGCCTTGAACTCACAGAGATCTGCATGTCTCTGCCTCCTAAGTGCTGGGACTAAAGGCCTGTGCCACCACCACTGTTGTGTTTTTTAGATGTACTCCAGCTCTCTCTACTGCCAGTGACAGGGTCTTCTGTCCTTCTCTTATTCAAACAGACTTCATTTTAAAGGAAATGTAGAAAAGTTAACCAACAGCATTTCAAACTATAATTTCTGGCCCAGTGAGGTTGTTCAGCCTATAAAGAAAGACTCTTGCATCCAAGCCTGATGACCCGAGTTTTCTGTCCCATGCTCTCACAAGTTACCCCCTGGCCTCCACATATGTACAGTAGTATGTGCTTGCCAAGGTGTTCTCTTTCTACACATATGCCAGGGGCGTGTGCTTACCAAGACCCTACACATACATACACACTGAGAAGAACAAATTAAACTTAAAAATTTTTAAGCTTTAATTTCATCTGCTAAATATTCTTGTTCTTACTTTGAAAAAAAGTCAGAGAAGAACCAAATGTTATTTAATAAGTGAAAATTAGCTACCAAGGGAATTAGGCTGAGAAAGAGAAGTAACAAACTGAAAGCCTGTGCATTTTCAGAACTCAGGGAAAGAGTATGATGAAATCCACTAAGGATTTAAACCCTGCTCAAAAACTGCCAAAAGCAGGGAGCTTTTCATAAAGTACTCTTAAGTTTCAATGGAAGGTAAATTAAAACGGTGTGGCTTGTCCTTAGTATTCTACCAGTGAAACTCTGGTTGCCACAGAATCAGGCATGCAAGTTATCCCTTTGATGAGGGCTAACCCTACAGTGTGAGTTTCATGTCCTCATAATGAGGGCAGAAACTGAGCCAAGTCCTGGAGGGATTGAGGCAGCTCAGACATGTGGGCAGAACAACACAGCTGAAGTGTTAGCAGAAAATGAGCAAGGTCCAATGTCGGACAAAGAGTTGACCTTCACAAATACATCATCCTAGGGGTGCATTCATCCACCCTTGTAGACAAGCCAAGCCATGACACCTCTCCAAGTTAATATGGCGACTAAATGGGGAACTTAAGCAATAATATCGTCTCCGTATAATTGGCAGATTTATGTTAGGTCGACGCAAATGAAGTTACCACCCTTGCTTATCAACAGATATCAAACACTAGATTTCATATGCTCAAGCTGACAGATTCTTTACAACCTATCTTCCTGCTGGCAGCCCTGCAGAGTGGAACTTTAGGCCCACTTTGCAGATGAGGTGAGGCAATTGGCTTCACAAGTTAGAGATGCGCCAAGCAAAATGTCGAACGCAATTAGGATGGAAGCCCACCCTGTCTGTCCCCTGTGCCCTGTCCGGTGTCCCCAGTCATCATGTCCTCTTACCTGCCTACTCACAAAGTGAGCTTGCCTCACACAGAGAGAGAACAGCAGGTGCCCTTTAAGTTAATGAGTTCATAAAAACTTGCATAACTGTTTTTTTTAAAGGAACTTTATACAGCACAACAGAGATTTTTATTTTCTCGTTGGAGGGTTCATGATGAATCAATTCTTATAAGAATCTGTTCTTATTTATTTCTCATCCTATCAGTAAAATTTTATTTCTCTCTCCCTACCATCCCCTACCCCGTGTGTGTGTTTAGGTTTGGCCTTTTTAAACTGAAATCTCACTTTATTGCCTACAAACAATGAAATTCTAGGATTGCACTGCTGTGTCTGGCTTCCATCAGTAGAAATTTTGAACACTCACTAGGACAAATATATATTTATAATGTACACATTTTGAGAGAAAATTGCCCTATGTCACATACGGTGGCCTTAAACTGAGTGATTGGTTTACTTGTTTAATTGCATGCATGCCTTGTTCATTTTGTCGTACACATTCTGGCAAACAAGAAAGATAAAGCTGAGACAAGAATTAAGCTGATTTAAAGACAATTTTTATGGTTGCATTACTGGCATGAGGAACTGTCAACACTGTGATTGGATATGTTTAGTTACAAAAATCTTGATTAGTATTCTGCTTGGAAAAGGGCAGCTAATATAATTTGGTTTTTGTGTGTATTTGATTTTAATTGCTGTCATCATAAAAATTATATTCAAAGACAGGTAGGGCCAATTAGGAATGGTCAGCCTAACCCATGCCATAGCTATGAGAAACCAATCTCCAGCACCATAGAAATTGGAAAAACAACTACAAATGAAGAGTTCTAAGGGGAAGGCTCAAGGCTCAAGCAATTCTGTTGTGCTATTTATCAGCGGCTGTGTTTGTACATGTTTGGGGTGACAATGGCTAAGCCAGTCTGGATAATTTATGACAGTAGAGTTGACTTGAGACCTTGACTACTAAAGCTTGAGCCCAGCGCTGCCTGTTGTTAGCATGGAGGACACTGTGGCTTCCATGTCCCTATATCTGTAAGAGCAGCAGCAACAGAATCACTCTGCAGATTACTTAAAAGATTAAAAGAGTGGATAACAAGGAATGCTTAAACCCACAGCCTGTACTCAAGGGATGGATTCAGCACTGGCTGATTGACAAGAGGACATGGCTTGGAGTCAAATAGAATTTATTCATTTTTCAGAGTATGGGTGTTTTGCCAGCATGCGTAACTGGCTACTACGTGCATGCAATGCCTGCAGGGGACAGAAGGTGGTGTCAGATTCCCTGGAACCAGAGTTACGTACGGTTTTTAGCCACAATATAGGAGCTGAGAATCAAATCAGGGTCCTCTAGAAGAGCAGCCAGTGCTCCAAACTGCTGAGTCATCGCTCCAGCCCCCTAGATATAGTCAAGAGGCAAGGCATACACAAGCTAGGACCAGAGTAATCAATCGTCTAATGGAATCATGTTGTAAGGACTGAAAATGTGATGGTATTCTCAAAATTATAGGTTAGCATGTGTAAGCTGTCTTCTAAAGACTACCAGCAGCTGAACATCAGGATGGTGTCTGGGAACCCAGTGGTGTGAGGTCATGGTTCTTACAATACCATTCTTTTTTTTGGGGGGGGGGGTGGGAGCACTTATCACTAATGCACTAATCTATCTGTGGGAGAACCTCAGGCGGCAAGATTCTCCTTGCCAGAGAGTCCCTTTGGCAACAGTGCATTGACAGCCAAGAGCTGAGTCTGTTTAATCTAGTGCCCTGGATTATCTGCTGAACTGAACTGCCTGTAGGGGAAGTCTGACATTTCCTTGTCTTGACCCTGATAAAGATACTTACTATTTATATGGGTTGATCTTAATTTCCAAGAGACAAAAAAAAAAAAAAGCCACCATCTCTTCATCAGTCACATTGGATCCCATAGTACGTAGGAGGCTTCTTTCCTTTGGATCTGTCTCAGCACCCTTCAGGAAAAATAGCATCTTCCTGGAGCTGGGCAGGGAGGTTGGGCTCCGGGAGAGAAAGACACTGTCTTCATTAGGAAGCTTCCTCTTGGACATCTTCCTATTGGCTCATAGCCATTGTCAGGTCAGAATCCTAAACTCGAAGTCAAAATATTAGATTATTGTTTGAAACTATGGCATTAGTCCATTTTATGTTTTCTGCATATTGGTCAACGGGCAAGAATTTTCATTTTCAAATGCTCATAAATAAGGTAACACTAGCTATCAATACATCTCCAGGGTCAATCACATGCCTATGGGAGATGCTTACCACATATTTTGGCGAAAAGAAGTAAATGGAGTACCAGTGTCTTCCGCCAGGCATCCCTAGGTAGATCTTTGGGCTCCAGTGCTGCTTGTCTGTTGTAATGGAATACACTGTAGCAAGTAATTCTTTCTTGTGGCTGATATTTCAGCTCATCGTCTGCTCCCGTTTGCTTTCTGCTGCTGTGGTAAAAACTGTTGTGAGGTATTTGTCTGAACATTTATTGCTGAAATTGATGCAATAAAAAACTGGACAGCCAATAGCTAGACAGGAGGTATAGCTGGAATTTCCTGGCGCAGAGAGCTCTGGGAAGAAGAAAGGTGGAGTTGCCAGCCAGACACAAGATGAAAGAGAGGTAATGCCAAGAGGCAGGACATAGATTAATATAGAGGGGTTCATTTAACTTATAAGAGCTAGTTGAGACAAGTCTAAGCTAAAGGCAAGGTTTTCATAATCAATAATGTTTCCCTGTCGTTATTTGTGAGCTGGTGACCAGTAATACCAGTAATAAAGCTTGCTACAAAAAAAAAAAAAAAAAAAAAAAAAAAAAAAAAAAAAACCCGCTCTAAATAAAAACAACTTGGAGAGAAAAGTATTTATTTGCCTTACAGCTGAGAGTGCATTATGGAGTGAAGCCAGGGCAGAAGCTCAAGGCAGGCACTGAAGCCCAGACCCTGGAGGACAGATGACTGGTAGCTCATTCCTGGTGGCTTGCCTAGAGACGGTGCCACCCGCAGTGGGCTGGACCCTCCCATATTAAACAGTGATCAAGAAATGACCCACAGACAAGCCCATGGCCCATCTGAGGGAGGCAGACCCATAACAGGGTTAACTCTTCCCTGGCATGTCGAGTCGGTTGTAGAAGCTCATGGTCCCACCTAAGTTAGCTCTGTTCTCGGCATGTTGGTCGGCTGAAATGGACCTTGGATGTTACCTTCTATGTGGTTATTTCCACTGCAGAGGATCTAAGCACATTTTCCCTGAGGACCTGGAGGAATTTTCGGTTAGAAATCCTAATTTCTCAGCCTTCTTAAGGGTTCGGCATGAAGTGCATCTAAGATCCACATTAACATAATAAATATTTTCGGACTCCCTAAGCAATGAGAAAAACCAGTACTTTCAGGTCAATCTTTCTCTTTTCAGACAGAAACTGTGATGGACACCAGGCCAGGGCCCCACACTTGCTGGGTGATAGCTGTGACCCCAGTGTTTCTTACTTCTTTATTTCCCTCTTTATTTGTGTTCTGGGGATTGCACCAGGTCTCACACATGCTAGACAAGCTCTCTCACATGGAACTACATCCCCAGTCCTTAAAAGCCTGTTTTTAGAGGTGTCTACCTTGAAAATAACAAATTCTTTCTGTCTTCCTTATTGCTTTGATCTTCAATAATTTTTCAATTTTGTCCCCCAATTTTTGATCCACCAGTATTTTTTACCCACTAGACTCGGAGTTTATTGGCAGCCTTAAGAGGGTGAGTTCAGTAGTGTTGAAGATGAGAGTTATGGAATTAAGAAAGTTTACAAGTGAGGACGGAAAGAGGAGATTAAGTGACTCTTGAATTAGGCACCATGGAAAGAACATGAAAAACAGGCCAGAGGGCACCCTCTCCATAGATATAAAGCACCACCCTGCCAAAAAATGCAAGCTTGTTTTAGTCCATTTCCTGTTACTATAACTAAAAACAACATCAAGAATAAAGGTTCTAGAGATCCAAAATCAACGCATTGCACGGCAAGAGCCTTTTTGAGAGTGGAGACTTGGTGTAGAGTTGACATAAAACAAGATCATCAAAGACAAAGAGGTTTGGGGCAAGTGGGACTAGTGTGCCAAATGAATTCTCCATGTGGTTATTGAAATAACCAAGATTTGTACCTGGAATCAAGATGCCCAGAGTCCAGAGACAAGCAAACCACTCTACAGTTGCCAGAAGCCGCAGGTGGCACCAGGGCTCCCTGTTTTGACACTTTGTTTTTCCCTGTCCTGAACAACCAACTCCATCTACTGTAGGTCTAAGCAGGGGAGGGGAGCAAACCAACGTATTCTCTATCCAGGCACAGGCGTGCAGCAAACCTCACAGCTGTTTCTCATGTCAATCTGTATCTTCCGTTGGTAAAACCGACAGTCTGTGAATGTTGACAGAACCTGGGCATAAAACTTAAGATATGTGTCTCTTTTTCTTTGCTCCCCAGTGTAGTAGGTGGACCAATGTGGGGCACGTCATGCTTGGTCTTCACTTGACCTAAGGTAGTCCATTTTGGTGGGTTCTACTCTTACTGCTGCCTTTATAGATACACAACCATGCCCTCATCCATCGCTCCTCATGTGTTTGTTTTGCTAATTTCTCACCTCAGAACATGCCCCTCCCCCTCTTACATCTTCCCTCTTTTTTTCTCCTTCTTCCACAATAATTTTCCAATTGAGGTACCAGATGGCACAGAGGCTCCTCGCCCAGCCCCCTTGACAACAGCTGCCATTGTCATTGCTGTGCACACATCCTGGCTTTGAACTCCTAGCTGAGACCCAATCTTGAGGCTCAGCACTGGGAGGGGCTTGCTGTCATGCAGCCTCAGACCTTAAAAAGACAGGGCTTGTTAGCATTTTTTTAAAAAAATCTTCTATCTATCGAAATCTCATTGTGGAGAAATCTCATTTCTTCTCCACCCGACTCAACTTCCTAGCCACGAAGTTCCCTTTGTGTCTTAAACTCAATTATAATCCTTTATTTCCCACCCCGTATTCCCCATCCCGTCAACAGCCCACACAACTCTATGTTTGTGGGCTGTCGGCACGTGTATCTTTGTGTGTGCAAGTGTGAGCCTGTCCTATTAGGAATCTAGTAAATTCTCTTCGCGGTCTCCAAGTACTTTATTTAAACATGGTCACTCAGCAAGAAGAATACGGTTGCTGTCTGTTCTGTCTCAGCCTGTGAGTGGAATTCTCATTCGTCTCTGAGCACAACATTGTTGGGTTCTCAACAACACGGAAATCCTGTTGCTATGGCATATGATCATATTGTCGAGTCCCCAGAGATGGCAGGTCAGTCATGGGTCTAAAAATCCAAACCACAGCAACAACAACAAAATTCCATATTTTTGTGAACCCATATGCATTTCAAAAGCACTCTCCTATTGTAGGCTGTGGGTTGGGGTTTGTGTGTGTGAGTGTGTTGTTCTCGTTTTCTTTCCTTTTTGGGGGGTGGGGAGGGTAAGGGGCTCCCTTTCATGTTAATCTAATTGTGCACAGCCCAGGCACATTTTTGCCACGCAGGGAGATTCCTTAGTGTCCCTTCCCTACCACACACTCTGTCCTCTTTCATTCTCCCCTTCTCATGTCAGAGTGTCCCCCTCCCCCCGCCTGCCCTGCGCGATGGGGAGATTCCCAGAAGGGTGATGTATTCCGCCTCGCTGCTGAGGAATGCCCTGTCCCCTCACTTGGCAGCAAATGAAGTGGGTATTAATTTCTCCAAGAGCGGGTAGAAACAGAAAGCGGGGCTTCGAGAACCACACCACCCAAATCTGCACGTAGAACGCAGCACGCTGCCGCTTCAAAGGACGGAGGCAGAGAAAATGAAAGCGGAGAGGAGTCCCCTGACTTGACTTCCCTGTTCTTTGCATCATAGGCTTTGGATGGAGATGCGAGAGGTTCGGGGCCCCGAATGGAGCTAAATTATGCAGCTGCGGGGCCGCCAGGGCCTCCAGAATAGGATGCTTCGTTTAGATTTTGCACAATGCTATTGAAGTGCTTATTTTCCTCCTGAAGAGACACAAACAGATGCAAACTTCTGTAAACACTTTAGAAATGAATTCAGTGAGTTTGGCCTCTCAGCAGTGCTCAATGGCTGACAGAAAAATGTCTAATTAGTGCAAGTGGAAAGAATAGGGCCACTTGGATTCCTTCCATCCTCCTCCAAGTCTCCTTCTCTAAGGAACTCAAAGGCCCTTTTGTCTGGCAGGTCACCCTCTCCCGGGCTTTTGTGCTCCAATCTATTAAGAGTATAAGGGGAGAAAATAGATGAGGCAATGTTCCCTGCTCAAATATATGGCATGTTCGTGCGGGATGCAGAATGCGCCTACAGGTGCTGGGGGAGGGGTTCCCCCAGGGCCACAGTCAAAAGCAACGCGCATGCGCACGCGAGTGCTGGGAATATCCCTTTGAAGAACTAGCTCCCCACTTTCTCTATGAACACCGAGACTGTGAGGCTTCCTTTTCTCTGGGGGAGGAGGGGGAGTCAGTCCTCATGGCTGGTGAAAGGACGAAAAAGATGAAAAGACATGAGATTTCCCCCCCCCCCCATTTTCTTAGAGAAAACAAATTCGACCTTCTTTTCTTTTGAGTATTGGAAATTCCACTGCACTTTACTCCGGGGCGGGGGGGGACGCTTCCTTTTTCATATTTCGTCACACAAGGAAGTGCGACTGAGTGACAGACTTGTTTTGTTTTCTTCATGGTGTTCCCCATCATTCTATTAAGCAGCCACACTCTGCCGAACAACTTGAAGAGCTTCTGTTGGTTCTGAAACAGCACTGCAAAGAGCGACTATCCTCATTTCCAAGACGACATCAGATTGGAACGGTTAAATCATTTGCCAGGGCAATCCATCAGGATTTTGGAAGCAAATGCAAGCAGAGATCCATCTCAGAAGGTGCAGGGCTCACCTTGTGTGCATGAGGCCCTATGGTCCATCCCCAACACCACAGCAAATGAAAGAGGTCCAGATAGTTGTGGCTTCATCTCAGAAATTATATTTCTTAAACTTTGACTTAAATGACTTTGCATCATGCATTTGTGTATTTAATTTTTACTCCACTTCCTGGAACATTATCTAATAAAGTTGTGGTAGGTGTCTGACCTTTGGGACAATAGATTGCCAGTGTAGTAAGGGTTTCTTTGCTGGCCCAGCGCCTGTTCTACAAGAGCTAGTTTCAGGACAAGCTCCAAAACTACAGAGAAATGCTGCCTCGAAAAACAAACAAACAAAAAAACAAAAAACAACAAACACAAAAAAAAAACCAAAAAAAAAAAAAGAAAGAAAAGGGTTTCTTTTGCAACTGGTAATGTCACTTCCGCTAGTATTGTAAATATTTTTAAAATTTTTGTTTCTTGTGCATTGGTGTTTTGCCTGTATATATATATTGCCGTGTGAGGGTGTCTGATACACTGGAGCTGGAGTTACAGACAGTTATGAGCTGTCATGTGGGTGCTGGGAATTGAACCCAGGTTCTCTGAGAGAGCAGCAATTGCTCTTAACCACGGAGTCATCTCTCCAACCCATGCAAACTTTATCTTATTGGATGGGAGATGTTTTGTGGATTTCTTAAGCTTTGCTCTGTGAAGCAGTTCAACTTTCTTGAAGCTAGTTTATAAAATTCCAGACTCTGACGAAAGATCCCTTCTTCTGAGGCGAACTTTGTCTCATTTTTAAAGCCAGATTTTCTGGAACATGCTGTCCTATGCTCTGAGAAGGACAAGACTTACAAAATGACAAGCCATTTGAGACGTAAAGAGGACTTGAGTTTGGATTCCCAGCACCCATATAAAAAGCCAGGTATGGGAGTGCCTATAATCTCAGCAGAGGGAGGGAAGAAGCAGGAAGGTGCAGGATCCCTGGCATTTTCTGGCCAATGCATCTAAGTCACTGAGCTCCAGATTCAGAAAGAGATCCTGCCTCAAAAATAAGGTTGAGAAGAAGGAGGGAGATAACTGGTCTAGAAATGTAGGCCCCTGGTCTCCACACACAGGCACATGAATGCGTACACACCTATACACACGTGCACATACACCTGCTAAAACACAGTGCAAATGTTTACAGACACATACATGTGCACACAAGGAGATACTGCCCGTCTGTGTTGAGGGCAGCATCACTCCCAAGAGCAGAGAAGGAATTGCTCTAGATATGTGTTGATGTACAGATTGATACGCAGCAATAAGTGGTGTGTGCGTAGAGAGGCATATTACTCACCGTAACAAGGGAGGGAATTCTGTCATATCCTGCAAAGACAAAATTTAAAGAAAACACTAACTATAATGTCATAAATAAATCAATAGCTGTCTAAACCAGTCCATTTCTTAGAAACAAAAAACAGGATGGTGCTTTACAGCAATGGGAGAGTTGTTAAATTTGTTCTTTCAAATTCTCGAGATTTAAAAAAAAAAAGTGTCTTTAGCATAACCGAATTTTACACTTTAAAATTTTGATCGTAAATGTTGAGAGAGATCGAAATGGAAACCAACTCCTATTTGCTGCTGGTACAATTGATTTGTAACCTGAAAAACCACTTAGCCTCTCATCTCCTTTCTTGATTTAAATCTTAAGGCTCCTACAGAATTCAAATGAGATAGTACAGGAGGATTTTTTCAGAAATGCAGATGTTGCCGCAAAGATGAAGTTCACTATTATTGATGAGGAAGAGATGTGAAGCCACATCTGGAAAGTGGCTTTACCCCTGAACCTGGGTGCCCAGGTATTACCACAACTGCCTGAAGCAGACATGGACCCGAGGAGAAGGGAGCAGAGTTACAGGTGTAGCGGTGCAGCCTGCACTCAAGTGCTACATCAAAGTATGTCACCCAGCACCCTCCAAGACTCAGGGAAATGAGCAAGCCGAAGGAGAATAGTGCTGAGCAAACTATGAGGGGCCGGCAGAAGGACTATCTTATAACCCTATGACATGTAGATAGCAGCTGAAGTTACCAGCTGGAGAGCAGTGTTTACACGGTGCCCACAGGAAAGAAATTTGAGAGAGTGATTGTTTACCCGGAAAAGAAAAAGCTCAATAGTATTTCGGTTGTAGCTTGCCATTTTGGGTGGGAAGGAAGAGAGGCTCAATCAAGTAAGCTCACAAAAAAAGTTTACATAATCCTGAAGATGACCGTGGGATAATAAAGGAGAGACGCAGTTTCAAGACGGCACGCAGGGAGGTGAGGAGCTGGAGAGATGGGTCATCCATTAAGAATGAGCGTTGCCGGGTGGTGGCGGTGGCGCACGCCTTTAAATCCCAGCACTCAGGAGGCAGAGGTAGGCAGATCTCTGTGAGTTCGAGGCCAGCCTGGTCTACCAAGTGAATTCTAGGATAGCCAGGGCTACAACACAGAGAAACCCTGTGAAAGCAAACAAACAAGAATAACAACAGAATATTGGTCCTGCAGAGAACCTGGGTTTGGTTCCCAGCACCCACATCAGTTGGTTCACAACTGCTGCCTGTAGCTCCAGCCTTAAGGGATTTGGTTACCTCTAGCTTCTGTGGCACCTGCATGCACGTGGTGCAAACACTCACATGCATACTCATGTGCACATGTACATATGAATGATAAAATAAATACTTCTTTCCATCTGCAGCAACAGGCAGCTTCTCTCTTCATGTCTCAGTTCAGATAGAGAGGTTCATTTTCTGGTGGTTCAAGGCTGGGTGTCACATGGCTCCTCTTAGGTTTGTCCCAGTGCGGTGGGGGCTGGAACTGGAGAAGGATGTCAACTAGCAAAATACATGGTCGCTTCAAAAATGGACTATGGCGACTTTTAAAAGAAAAGTGGTATTAATCTTATGATCTTTAAGGATATCCAATAAATAATCTCTCTTCCTTTCCTGGATTCTGAGAAAATTAGGAAATAATATAAATGCTTGGCCAATAAGATATTAAATATTGTATGTGCGTCTGTTTGTCATTTATGTGTGTGTAGCTTGTGTGTTCTCTCCACCTTACTCGGCTGAGAAAACATCTCTTATTAAGCCTAGAACTAGCCATTTAGTCAGACTGGTTAACCAATGAGCTCCCAGAATCTACCTGTCTCTCTCTGAGCCCCCCTACCCTTGTCACCCTCTGTGCTGGGGTTACAAGTGAACACAGCCACATCTGGCTTTTATGGGACAGGCTGGGGCACTGTGGATCCAAACTCAGATCCTCAAGCTTGTGCAGCAAGTGCTCTTAGTAGCTGAGCCATCTCTCCCTGTCAAGAAATGAAATATTATCTTTAACCCTGACAAAGACCAGGTTGGATGATAAAACTTCATATTAGAGCACAGGAGATCTGCCATATGGCCTGCACAATTACACAGACTTCCATAGTCACAGAAATTACCTGACCAAGCAGAACATCTCCTATAGGGGCTTGCTCTATAGGCTTGCTAGGTGGGACTTGGGGTATAGAACATCCCCTATATAGGCTTGGTAGGTGACACTTGGGGTATAGAAGTGCAGAAAAGAATGTTTCCTTTGGACAGCTTGTTCCAGAGAGAAAAGGAAAATGATTGAACCCGAGTTACTCTTAACTAAATAATCTGGTCAGAGTCATTCTGTCTCCCACATAGCAAAATAAAGAAATAGAAGCCAGAAATGCTGTAATCGTTGACCTTCTGTAACAGGGAAGGAAACAGTAAGACAAGGCGAGATGTTTGTTAGCTGATAAAAAAGAAGAGGAGGAGAGATAGAGGTAGCGATTTTCTCTACTATGGACTGACATCTCCATCACAGTAAGAACAATGAAGACTCAGGATAGCAAGATAATATAACTAGAGATTATCATTTCCATATCAATAAATGAGCTGATGGTTAATGAGACAAGAAACCATCACTTTGAAAGAATAGAGTAGTTGTGCTGTCGTTGGAAGGCACTGCACGATCCATGAATGCCTATGTACATATATGTAATATGTATATATATTACATATATGTATATATATGAATGACATGTTCTATGGATAAATGTTATTTTCTGTGCAATGCTGTATAGATCTTTAGATGAAAAGCAAACTATAAACCAGAAATCAAGCCATGTAAATAAATACCATAGCTGAAGCTCAGCGTGGATGAGAAGTAAACGTTTAGCCTAGTTTACTTAGAAATATGCAAATTGTTTAGTCAGCTTTCCATCACGCTAAGGAAGTAACAGAAAACTTAACTCACAAATAGGAGAGTTGTTTTGTTTCACAGCTTTGAAAGTTCTGTTCCACAGTCCGTCAGATCTATTGCTTAGGGGGCTTTCTGGTGGGCATGCTCAGTAGCAATGGCTGTGGACAACTGCTCCATCATGGCCAGAAGAGAAAGGAAGGAGAGTGGGTCCCGTCGTCTTCCTCAAGGGCACACCTCCGATGTCACTGTCTCGAGGACCTCCCACCGCACCCTACCACCAAAAACTGTTTTAGCACTTTCCAGTATCTCACCTAAAAGCCAAACCTTTGCCACGTAAGCTTCGGGTAGGGATGGGGGTCAGTGGGTCCAGGGTGCCGACTACAGCGGTGCTGAAACCCTGCAGAGCCTTTGCTGTGAAGGGGTCCAAAGCAGAGAGCATTTCTCTCAGCAAGACTGCATCTTAGTTTTGACAAGAGAGAAATTCTGAGATGTTCTAAATGTAAAGATTTATTTTTATTATTTGCTTTAGTGGGGGTGGCGGGGGGGGGGGGGACACTGGATCTCTCCTGGAACTGGAGCTAAGGGCAATTGTGACCTGCTAATATGGGTCCTGGGAATCCAACTTGAGTCCTCTGCAAGAGCAACGCATGTTCTGGACTGCTGAATCATCTCTGCAGCCTGGTATGTCCTCAATCTAAAGAAAAGGACTGGAGGATGTAAAAAAAATAAAATAAAATAAAAATTAAGGAACAAAGGACTGGAAGAGGATAGACAGAAAGAAGAGCAGAGGAGGAAGGAGCAAAAAGCCATTCTGTATTTTGGGGGTTTTTGTTGTTGTTGTTTTGCTTTTTTGATGTCCTTTAAAACCTAATTCAAACCACGTCACCACTGCTAGGTGATGCTATACTTTACCCATGGCCCAACTAACCGGGAAACACGGGGTACTGCTCCCAGATATAGCGTGCTCCCCCAGCTTGTACTTTCACGCCCTTGCTCTTTACAGCCAGCGCACAGGCTCCACGTGCCTTGCTTCCCCGAGTTTTCATTATAGAAAACTGTCTTAGCTCATGTTCACTGACTACATGATTTAGACTTCCTTGGCCAAAAGAGCTGGTCCTTATTGTTTGTCTGTTTGCTTTTGTTTTGTGAAACAGTTCTAGGCTGCCCTAGAACCCACTCTGTAGACCAGGCGGGCCTCAAACTTACAGAGACCCACCTACCTCTGCCTCCGAGTGCTGGGATTAAAGGCGTGCAGCACCACCGCCCAGCCAGAGCTGGTTCTTTTTTCTTGCTAACATCTGTAACTGCCACCAAGATCCTTCAGGGATGCGCCACTCTTTAAATTCGGGTTGAACTCTTTCAGTGTGCTGTTACGCCCTACTTAGATCAGCCACTACAGCAATACTGACTACATCTATGGTGCTGGTGAGCATAATTACCACGTAATTGGCTGGAGCACAATTAATAAAAACTCAGAGACAGATATTGGGGTTCAACCGGAAGGTCAGAAAAGCAAAACAGCCTGCCTGAAATGTCTGAAATGGCGATCCTGCCTCCAGGAATCCTCAGAATGAGACCATCTTTGAGAGCTGTCTCATCCCGATTAACATTCCTCTCTAGGGCTGGGATTAAAGGCGTACACCACTACCACCTGGTTTCTATGACAAACTAATGTGGCCTACTGGGATTAAAGGTGTGTGTCACCACTGCCTGTTCTGTAAAACTGACCAGGGCAGCTGTTTTACTCTCTGATCTTCAGGCAAGTTTTATTTATTAAAATACAAATGAAACATTGCTACAATTGACACACCGGGCTCCTCTAGCTTTCTTAAGGTAGAGTGAGCCTAAGCGGCAGGAGCTTGGTCCATCTGCACCTGGCTCTCCCGCACACACGCCTACTCAGCTCCTAGGCCCAGGTGGTGTAAATTTAACCTCTTTGGGCCTCCAGGTTTCCCTCCTGTAAATGGGGCTAATAACAGAATCGGCCTTGGGGAGGAGGGGTGGGGGTGCGTGGCTGTGGCCACTGGGTGAATCAGTCACAGAATACTTGGAGTGCCACTGTGGCAGAGGTTTAGCTTGATATGTCAAGGGTTAAGACTTAGGATGGTGTTGTGAAGAAAGCAGGGCCAAGTGCTGAGTGTGAAGCCCATGGAGGGTAGAGATCCCTTACAGTGCCTCCCCGGCTTCATCTGGGAGCAAAGGGTCCTAGAGAAGACTCAGGCGGGTTCAGTTCAGAATATGAACAAGTATTAGGTGCTATGTTCACTTACACTGAGTCGTGCGGCCATGAGATCACTCACTGGCTTCCCTATATTTAACTCCCTAACAACAAAGATGACTGTGTAAATAGAAATTTACTGTTTATTTTTACTCCTCTTTTCTTCCTTGTTTCTTTTGTTTAAGAAGGAGTCCCTAGCCCAGGTTGGCCTCTAGTTCACCACATAGGCCAGGATGACATTGAACACTGGCTACCACATCTGTTTTACGCATTGCTGGGGATCAAACCCAGGGCTTCAAGTTATGCGAAGCAACCATTCTACCAGCTGAGCCCGAGATCCTATTTTCACTTCTCACTCACATTACTTTTTTCCCCTTTGTTTGTAAATATATATATATATATGTAATTATATTAACAGGATAATAAAATCAAATTTAAATTTTAATCTAATATACTGTTTCCTAATTATACATATGTAATAGGGGTGGATGTGGTGGTACGTGTCAGTAATCAAAACACTTAGGAAGCTGAAGCAAGAGGGAAGATCAGGAATTGAAGCCAGCTGATGTTAAACATACGTGCATAGTCTGCCCCAACACTCTTCCTGTTGATCCAGCTCCTGCCACACAGACCAGCCAGTGTAAGATCATTCTGTCTCCATTAGGAGGGCTTTTTTCTGCTGTGAAGGGCAGTTGAAATGAATGCCAGGCCAATGTGCTCAGCCCGAAATGGGACAGCTGCCACTAAGGCTCAGGGATCATTTCAGGAGGAGGAAGAAAGGCTGTTAAGAGCCAGAGGCAGGGGACATCTGCAGTGATGCAGTATTTTCTGGCCATGGCAATGCTGCTGCATATATGAGCTCCGGGCAGCTCTAGCTACATATCAAGACCTGCACGTCTTGTATATGTATAACCCCAGCATGGCTGAGGAACTGAATCATGAAGTTATAGCCCTAGCTGAGGAGCTGTTTATTGATGACGGATAGCAGTGGGGTGGAGAGATAAAGCTTGCTTTCTTTCCTTTACTTTTCTTCCCCCTGAGACAGGGTTTCTCTGTGTAACAGTCTTGGCTGTCCTAGAACTTGCTTTGTAGCCCAGGCTGGCCTCGAACTCACTGAGATCCACCTGCCTCTGCCTCCCAAGTTCTGGGATTATAGGCGTGTGCCACCACTGAACAGTTTGAGATTAAGTTTTATTTAGGGATGCAGTCCATTGAATTGTCATGCACCCATATGCATTAAGTGGACTCAGTGGCTTAAAAGAAAGAACACATGAATGAAGAGTTGGGTACAGGAGAAACTGAGGAGGTGAAGGGGAGTGGATTTGATCAAGCCACATTGTATGCGTATATGAAATTCTCAATCTTCTCTCTCTCTCTCTCTCTCTCTCTCTCTCTCTCTGTGTGTGTGTGTGTGTGTGTGTGTGTGTGTATGTGTGTGTGAGAGAGAGAGACAGAGATAGAGAGACAGAGAGAGACAGAGAGACTAGAAGGGAGGGAGAGAGGGAGGGAGGGAGGGAGGGAGGAAGGGAGGGAGGGAGGGAGGGGAGAGAAACTGATGCGAAAAGCTCTTCTGGATAGGATGATGCCTAAACTAAGAAGGCCAAGAGCCGTGTGTCTAGTGTGATCTCATTAATGACAGACAGAAAGAGAAGGAAAGATGCCACGCAAGACCAAGAATCAATGTCTATGTACACATAGAAGGGGACGCACCTGTTCAGACAGAGTTTACCTAAATCATTATCAGGGAGGATAGGCACCAGAGGAGACAGAGGGAGGGAAAGTGGAAAGAAAACTAGTAAGGAAGGAGTGGGGAAATGGCATACTAGTCTGTGCCCTCGTTTGTGTTGTTTTAATTTAACAAGAAATATGCACTTCCCACCGGCATGGTTTTAGACTTTGGAGGGGAAATGCAACGAAGACAATACTATTTTATCAACAGAAGTGAACTTTTCCTTAATTACTCTTTCCTTCTTATGATTTTATCGCTTACTAAAGTATACTTCTCCCACTAGCTACAAGCTTGGCTGTTGTTTTAATGAAAAGTACCTAGATGACTAGGCTCGGTTCAGGGCGGCTTTCCTTGGGTGCCTGCGGTGTTGTGTGGTTCATTGTGTCCTGTGGCTGCTTCTGCAGGCGGCCTTGCGAGCCTCCATCCTTGTCCGGGACTGCGCTGTCGCCGCGGCTATTGTCTTCTTGATGGACCGGTTTCTGTACGGACTCGACGTCTCAGGAAAACTCCTGCAGGTCGCCAAAGGCCTGCACAAGTTGCAGCCCGCGACGCCCATCGCCCCGCAGGTGGTCATCCGCCAAGCCCGGGTCTCCGTCAACTCAGGTGGGCTCCATCCCTTGGCGCCGGCTGGTCCCCAGCCCGCTTGCTCCCAGCTACTTGACCTCTACGGGCGCTGGCGGGCACCGGCGGGTGCCACCTCGGCTGCCCCAGCCCGCGCTGCCCCTGCACCCGCCTCTCGGCAGGCACAAAGGCCTGGCGTAAAGGGTTTCGGAGCCAAAAGCAGTAGAGAAAATTGTGAAAGGGTGTGGAAAATACTAATTGGAGCCTTTGTCTGCTAACAAATCTGTCCCGCTGCTTTCAAACAGGGGCATCTGAATTGCTGTACTTCTGACCAAGGGCCTTTAAAAAGCTGATTAGAAATCGACTCTTTTCTCCTAGCTCTCCTGTCTCCTTTCTGTAGGGCCACTTGACTAAGCCGACAATGGAGCTGACAGCCCACTGAAGCAATTTGAGGGTTTTCATCATTGAGAACACCGGTACAGTACCTGATTAGGGCTGAAAGTATCTTTTTTTCTCCCTGTCACTTTGAATGAAATGAAAACTGAGGCTGACAGGCCAACTTATGGAGCAGGGGAGCGGGGCTGAGGTGGGGGCTGGGTGGGTGGGAGAGAGCGCAGCCCGCTCCCACACAGGTCTAGAGTTATTTAAATTACTCATAATCTGTAAATTTAGAAACGTGGAGCGAAAGTATGGGAACAGAAATCAAATCTCCCCTCTGGAGACAACCAGCCCACCCCCACACACCCTTTTTTTTGCTTGATTTCAGCTATTTCTGTTATTTGGGTAACTCTGGTCTGTATAAGGTGGAAGTCTCTTTACTTCATTTCTTTTGAAAGGGAACTGCAGAAGCTATACTAAATGGGACGATTGTTTAACGCAGAAGGGACAGATAAAATAGCTCGGGAGAAAAAGGGCTTATAGAGATTGCCTTTTCAAAAACCCAGTCAGGGCTGGAATACAACTGCATGTCGAGCGGCTTGCTTGGCATATGGGAAGGCCTAGATCCAGCCCAAGCACCACAAAAGCCCAAGTTCACTCTGGCAAATTCTTCTGACTGTAAATGGTGCCTGTGACTTACTCTTGACTTTTCCTGAGTAACTCTAGAGAAAGCTGAACATTTTGCCTCGTAGGGGGATAGAACCCATGGCCTCATCTTTGCTAGTTAAGTGCTCTACCCACTGAGCTACATTCCCCCAGCGGTTTCTTTGCCTTGCTTTTTCATTATTGCCCTTGTACCTATAACATAGGTGGTAGAAAGTTTTTCTCCTTTCGAAACCTTAATGTCATCATGGAAAGTCTATTCCTTGACTCACCTGGGTTTAAAATAAAGGGCCTGGGTCTTATTTCTCAACAGTGAGCTCGTCTTTTGCTCAAAGGCATTTCTACAGGTGCTACTAAAACATACAGCCTCAGGACTGGCTCTTGTAAACTACCCTAAAACATCTGTACACCTACATAGCATTCAAATACAATGGGTATGTATGTGGGTGCAGAGTATTTAGTGCTGGCCATGTGAAGGAAGCACTGGATAGAGAATGGGGGACTGTGTACTCATCAAACAGGGCCAGGGAAGACAATAAAAAGGCGAGAAGACAGTAGTGTGACTGAAATCCCCCTCAGTCAAGTCCTTGCTAGCTTCCACCCAAAATGTGTCACAGATATCAAAATAGCAGGTGTCAGGGAGACAAGAGAAGACCCCTTGGATCTGCTGCTCAGCTCACTCTGAATCCAGAGGCAAACACTCCAAGCCACAGTGGCAGAGAAAGGCACAGCCTTCCCGTTCCGTACAGATGGAGGACTGAGCCGATACAGAACCTTCCCTCATTAGGAACACGTAGATACGGTGAAGTGAAGGCTTGCAAGAGCCTGTGACTGACACCGCGGCTGCTTAGAGCCAGAGCATTGAACTCCTGCTCACAACACATATCCAGGGGTGTTCGTATTGAATATAGTCCTAAGGGAAGGGACAGGGGTTTGAATCTCTGTGCAGAGACCAAACACAGGACTCTGAGTCACATGATTAAAAATGGATGCAGAAAGATAGAATTGTCTTTTTAATATTTATTTATTTATTTATTTTTATTGAGCTCTACATTTTTATCTGCTTCCCTCCCCTTCAACGCTCTCCCAAGGTCCCCATGCTCCCAATTTACTCAGGAGACCTTGTCTTTTTCTACTCCCCATGTAGATTCGAAGACAGAATTCTTAAGGCTTTGCACAGGTTGTGAAAGGAGACACAGTGACTCCCCCCCAGCCACTGTGAAGAAGTTTCAAGGAAGCTTATTCAACCACAGATATCCTACGTATCAGATATTTACATTACGATTCACTACAGTAGCAAAATTACAGCTATGAAGTAGCAACAAAAATAATTTAGTGGCTGGGATCACCATGAGAAACTGTATTAAAGGTTCACAGCATCAGGAAGGTTGAGGATCACTGATGGAGAGACAGCGAGTATACCCAGAACTCTCCCCGTGGGTACACTGAGCTTCTGGCATGTCATGGCTGAGAAGGATGCCCAACTGCCAAAAACTATCATTGAGGGCATGGCAAGAAAGTAGCTGGCTAGGAAAAATGAAGGAAAGGGGAAAGTATTTAAGAAAAATAAACAAGTTTCAAATTTTATGAAATTACTGGGCAAGCAACAGCCGTGGTTTCTAAGTGCTCACTCTGTTTCTCATTCAGTCCCCCTTCAATCCATTCATAAAAAGTCCCAAGCATGTGATAAAAAGACAGAGTGAATGGTGTCCCCTGGGCAGTGCTGTCTGCCTCCCATGTGTCCGCCGTACCCTGGGAATGTGAGGAAGCGTGAGTTCTGCTTCTGAAGATCCTGAGCCAATGCAGCACACTGGGGGAGCCAGGGACCAGCTAACACCATGTGCCCCCTGTGCCCCTCACTACGTAACTGGTAACAGCCTGGAAACCAAGGTGCATTTCCTAGGCAGGCTCCCTAGGTGTTCCAGCCCTGACCTCCTCACCTATATTCCTGCACAGCACTAACGGCAGGAGGGAAAGACAAAGAACTGACCATTGAATTTAAAGAACATACTGAAAATAAACAAGAGGAATGGAAATGTGAAGAACTCTGAAAGCTAAAAGAGAAAAAATTGTGCACGTACACACACACACACACACACACACACACACACACACACACACAAGCATAGCAGAAGTTCCAGGACCATGGAGATCCAGAAGTGAGACAAAACACATCTTTATAGTGAAAGAGTAAACCAATCCTATGCCCTTCCTGGACCCAGTGTGGCGAAACTACTAAAAATAAATAACAAAAAAGTCTTAAAGGAAAGAAGAAGAAAAGACAAGTCATTAACATAGGAAATATAATTAGACCTGACTAAAATCACTAGATAAGGAGGGATGATTCAGTTGTTAAAACTACATAGTGCTCTTGCAGAGGACTTGGGTTATGTTCCCACACCCATGTTAGGTGGCTCACAACTGCCTATAACTCCAGTTCCAGGGGATCTGGTGCCCTCTTCTGGCCTATGTGGGCACCTGTACTTACCTGTATATACCCTGCCCACACCTATCCCAGACCCCTAAACACAAATTCAACATAATGAGAAATAAAATAAATCTTTGGCAAGCATGGTGACATACAACTTTAATCCCAACTCTCAGGAGGCAGAAGTGAACAAATCTCTGAGTTTGCAGCCAGCCTGAGGTATATGCAGAGAACCAGGCCATCCAGGGCTACATAGTGAAATCTGGCCTCAAAAAAAATATCAAAACAAACAAACAAATAAAAATATAAACAAGAGTCTAGATAAAAAGAAGAAATATCCCAGAAAGCAGTGGAATAAAAACTAATCTGAGACAAAATAACTTGAACCTACCTAGAATTTTATAACCAGCAAAACTATCATTTAAAAGTGTAGGCAAAACAGACATTTTGGAAGATTATTTCCCTAACGCAAAATTAAACATAGAAAGATGAGCCTCTTGGTACACAAACTAGAAGAGGTGTGCAGTGTCTATTAGACCATGTGTCATTGCTGAAACAGGTCATTTGGAAATGAAATCTGACACAACTGATCTGTGTCATTGGGGAAAGCCATAGGAGACAACTACATTTAGAGGTTTTTGTTTTTGTTTTATTTCCTATACTTATGTGTATGTGTACGAGTACAGATGCCCATGGGCCCAGAATTGGATATCAGAACTCCCTAAAGCTGGAATTACAAGAGACTGTAAGCTACCCAGCATAGGTGCTGGGACCTGAAATCTACAAGAGCAGCAACTGCTTTCAACCACCAAGTCATCCCCAGCCCCATGACAATAACAATTTAGTGAAGAGTAAAAGAAGGAGAAGGAGGGGGAGCAAGTCTCGGAAACATTTGGAATAATGGAATTCCAGGCCAAAATAATTATGAAATGTGGTAATGGTGATGTAAAAGCTAGGCCAAGGAATCACAGGAAAACAGGAAGCAACCGTGACAGAGTAGGATGAGAGGGAGAAGAGAGAACTCAGACATGGGCACAAAGAGGTAGAAGAGTCCCAATTATGCAGGGCTTCAAGTCAATTGGAAGAAGAGGCAATTCAAAGGCAAGTGGCTGAGTTCCCTGTTTAGGAAAAACAACAACCCATAGATAAGGTTGTAGACTTAAGTTTCTGTCTCACCCAGTTCTGCAACCATTCAGTCCCAGAGAAACACACAGAGGCTTATATCAGTTATAAACTGTTTGGCCTATCAGCTCAGGCTTGTTATTAACTAGTTCTTACAGCTTAAATTAACCCATAATTCTTGTCTATGGTTAGCCACACGGCTTGCCACTTTTCTCAGTGAGGCATTCTCATCTTGCTTCCTCTGCATCTGGCTTGTGACTGACTCACTGTTTGCCTTTCGTCTTTCAGAATTCTCCTAGCCTAGTTGCCTCACCTCTACTTCCTGCCTGGCTACTGACCAATCATGTTTTCAGTAAACCAATGAGTGACAAATCTTTACAGTGTACAAGAATATTATCCCACAGCATAATGTCCCTCTCATGTGGTAGCAAGCAAAATAAACAAAACGTTTGGAAAAAAAGATAGCTGCAAATCCCTAGGCATAGGTGAGAAACTGTTGTGTAAATTGTCCCTGTTCTTGGGCAACTATAATCTGTTGTGGTACAGCTTTCACAAAGAGGACAAGCACTTTTTGCTGGGGTTTTCCTCTGCTATCCTTCTTTCTCTGTATCCATAAACTCTCTCTCTCTCTCTCTCTCTCTCTCTCTCTCTCTCTCTCTCTCTCTCTCTCTCTCTGTGTGTGTGTGTGTCTGTCTCTCTCTCTCTCTCTCTCTCTCTCTCTCTCTCTCTCTCTCTCTCTCTCTCTCTCTGTGTGTGTGTGTGTGTGTGTGTGTGTGTAAGGTGTGAATTTAATTGCCCCTTCAGATACTATATAACTTTCCAGTTTACCAGTTCTGGAAATATATCATTCTTTTCAGTTTTATATTTGATGTAGTTGTTGATTTAAATGTTAGATCCAGGTATTTCCAGAGGGGACATGGTCCCTGTTACAACACATCAATCCTAGAGCAGAAACCATCATTAAATATGCGATCTCTGGAACCCATTCTTTGGTGTCTGCTTGCTTCTTCTCAGGGAAACTGCTGAAGGCAGAGTACATCCTGAGCAGCCTCATAAGCAACAACGGAGCAACCGGTGAGTATCTCACATGTCTAGAGCAATGTGTCCCTCAGGCCCTGCCATGGTCCTCATCTATAGCTGCTTAGTCCGTGTTGGCTACAGGGGACTACCTGGGACTGAATCTATAGTGAGGAATGAAGCGGCTTCTGTCGAGCTTCTTACTGCTCTCTGTTTCTGTTTTCTCTAAATTCAAACGTGAAGCAGAAGATGCTTGGTGCCTCATTGCTTCATTATAGAGCACCTCAGCTAGTGCACAGTAACTGCTAATGCGGACAGTCTGTGAGTCCCAGCAAGGGCTCAGCGGAAGCCCCGGCCAGAATCATGGGGTGGGGTTGGGGATGAGGGTTCTGGTTCAGAAGAATGCTCCTATGGCCTCATGCGTTTCAACGTTTTGGAAATTCATTTTGCTGTATAACAACTTCCATAAAAAGTTATTTTTGAAGTTATGTTCTTGTTGATATCCAGTTAACATATGAAAAGAAGCGTTAAACCTTCGGAGGTTTTGTTGGGAGTCCTGAGCATATCAGTGAGCAAGTTTCCCCAAAAGTTGAGCACAGTTTTTTCAGTCAACTTTGGAATTCAATGGGCTGAGATCCACTGGCTCTTGGTTCTTGAAGCTTGTAGGGTGCACATGTGTGTGGAAGACATGTTGGGGTGCAAATGTTCACTGCATGCCTTTCCTTTGTGGTCACCAGCACAAAACCACAGTGCTCATATTTTCTGTTTTCTACACTATACTTGCCCACCATATACACACACAAGCACATACCCTACAAAACATGCACACATACACATACACGCACGCACACACACACACACACACACACACACACACACACACACACAAGCTATATATGCATGCACAGGAACTAGGAAGAAAGCAGTACAGTTTCTTGAAGAGCTTAAGTCCATTTTTTCCCACTGACATTTACCATTCTCCCTTTTTCCTTTTGCCACCCATTGGGCTACTTGACAAAACAAGAAGAATAATAGAGTACACAGTACAATGTATACATGTGGGGAAATTCATAACAAACTCCCTATATGGAAGAATTGATATATGCTAATACGAAACTGAAAACCCAGCCTACTGGGGGCTGGAGAGATGGCTCAGTGGTTAAGAGCATTGCCTCGTCTTCCAAAGGTCCTGAGTTCAATTCCCAGCAACCACATGGTGGCTCACAACCATCTGTAATGAGGTCTGGTGCCCTCTTCTGGCCTGTAGGCATACACGCAGACAGAATATTGTATACATAATAAATAAATAAAAAAAAAACAACAAAAACCTCTGCAATAAATAAATAAATAAATAAACCCCAGCCTACTTACCCGCAAACTCCAGACCAATGTCTTAGAATTTTACCTGCCTCATGCAAATGCCCATAAAAAAAAGATACTCACCACTCCCTTCATTTAGTCAAATGACCAGCCTGAGTGCCAGCCCAGGTCTCTACAAGCAAGCGTTATTACATGGGCAATGAATTCTCTCCTAAGTTTTGGTCTTTGTGGAGTCATCACCTTTGGCATCCAAACGAATCTTGTGTGGTTGGAACTGACCATGCAGTCTGGGATGCTGCCACAGACAGTGGGGTCTCCCCTTGGGTAAAATAACCTGGGGTCAGGAACCTGGGGAGCATTCAAGGCAATAGCACTGAATCTGGGATCTGAGAAAGAAGATGAACTGTTAAGAGGCCAGAGAAGAGCATCCCAGGTTGGGATGACGTGAGTACAGGTCGGTGCATGAAACAAGAGACCAGATGAAGGTCCCAGGGAGCAGGGCCCATTGATCAAACAGCCACAGACTGTATAGAAGCTGGCCCCTGTGGAGGCACAGGGACTGGAGCTGTCTCTCAGATCTAAATCATGTATGCTCATGAAGAAAGACATCTCTAAAAATAGGTTTATTTTACCCTGTCCTTTCCTTATTGACTCCAGGCAATGTCTTTGTTTTTATTTCAGGTACCTGGCTGTATAGAAATGAAAGTGACCAAATCCTGGTGCAGTCGGTCTGTATACAGATCAGAGGACAAATTCTGCAGAAGCTAGGTACTGTCTGATGCCAATCATCATTCCTCTCAGGGCTCATGTACAGAGGCTGGCTAAAAGAGGTTACTGTGGCATTTCCTTATTATATCTGGTCAAGACCATCACATCCCACTTCCCTGAGTTGTCCTGTTGAGAAGAAAATAATGTTTAAGATATTAAGAGCTGAGCTGAAGATGATTGTGTACACCTGTGTAGTCAACTCTGTAGACTGAGGCAGGAGGATAGCTTAAGCCAGGAGACTGAGGCCAGCTTGGGCAACATAGTGAGACTCCATGTTTTAAAATGGCTAGGTGGTGGTGGTGCACAACTTTAATCCCAGCTCTCAGGAGTCAGAAACAGGCAGATGAATCTCTGAAAGGCCAGCCTGGTCTACAAAAGTGAGTTCCAGGACAACCAGGACTATTACATGGAGAAACCCTGTCTCAAAAAACCAAAAAAAAAAAAAAAGAAAGAAAGAAAGAAAGAAAGAAAAACAAAAACAAAAAAAGGCCCATAGCTTAAGAATGTTAATAAGAGGGGCTGGAGAGATGGCTCAGAGGTTAAGAGCACTGGCTGCTCTTCCAGAGGTCCGGAGTTCAATTCCCAGCAACTATATGGTGGCTCACAACCATCTGTACTGAGATCTGGCACCTTCTTCTGGCGTGCGGGCATACATCAAGGCAGAATGTTGTATACATAATAAATAAATAAATCTTTTTTAAAAAAGAATATTAATAAGAGCCAGGCAGTAGTGGACACATGCCTTTAATCCCAGCACTTGAAAGGCAGAGGCAGGCAGATCTCTGAATTTGAGGTCAGCCTGCTCTACAGAGCAAGTTCCGGGACAGATGGAGCTACATAAAGAAACCTTGTCTCAAAAAAAAAAAAAAAAAAAAAAAAAAAAAAAAAACAAACAAACAAAAAATGAATATTAATAAGAGAAAATTACTTTTTTCCTGTTTTGTTAGCAATCTTTGCCGTTGTGATTTGTGGCTACTCACCAACTGTGGTTACTTACAGTCCTTGGAGTGCTCACAAATGTTTTGAGCAAAGTTTTCAAACCCTAATTAGACTAAACAGCAAACTAAAGGTTTTGAAATTATAATAGAAGATGGTAACTATCATTCTTATAAATAATGGAAACGACCATAGATTATATATTTATGTATGTGTGTGTTACAGACTGTGCTGGCTAGTTTTCCATCAACTTGACCCAAGCTAGAGTCATCAGAGAGGAGGGAGCCTCCATTAAGAAAATGTCCCCATAAGATCACGCTGTAGGCAAGCTTTTTCTTAATTAGTGATTTTTGTAAAAAGGCCCAGCCCTTTGTGGGTGATGCCATCGCTGAGCCAGTGGTGCCGTAAGAAAGCAGGCTGAGCAAGCCATGAGGAACAAGCCAGTAAGCAGTACCCTTCCACGGCCTCTGTGTCGGCTCCTGCATCCTCGTGCCTGCCCAGTTTGAGTTCCTGTCCTGACTCCCTTCAACATGAACAGCGCTGTGGAAGTGTGAGCGAAAGAAACCCTCCCCTCCTATGTTGCTTTGTTCATGGTGTTTCATCAGAGCAGTGGTAGCCCTGATGAAGACAGATTCCAAATGCATGATGACTCTCACAGTTCCGTGGCGATGTGGGGAAGTTATCAATGTACGGCTAAAGGGAAGAAACAAATTGCCGTGCCAGTCCTCTCTACGCCAAGTTCTCCTAACAGAAGTCAATGGCTGTTCCTAGTGCACTTGCTTTCTAAGTTCTTCCTAACTATTTACTTTATTTATATTTATTTATTATTTATAGCTATAAATGATTGCTTGTTCATTATTTATCTGTTCGCTAAGACACAGATGCTGGCAGTCCAGCCCTATTCTTCCCTTGTTTTTCAGGCATGTGGTACGAAGCAGCAGAGTTGATATGGGCCTCGGTCGTAGGCTATCTGACGCTCCCTCAGCCAGATAAAAAGGTTGTGTGCCTACATGCAGCGCCTCCTCTCGCTGCTCATCTTCGGAGAGTTGTCTCTTTACAACACAATTAATCTCACGACTTATCGAGTCTCTTAGCACCATCTTCTTTATCCTACACAAGCACGGGACCAGGAACATTTGGGAACTTTCTTGTGTGTCATAGTTAGTCTTGGCCTATGGCGGGTTTCTATAATAATGCCCAGCCATCCAGCTCTAAACTGAGCTCTCTGCTCCACTGTGTCTATCCTGCCACACATCAACCTTCACTTGGTTCTCTGACAAAACTGAGATGGCCATGTATGAAGTCATTCTCCAAGCGTCCAGTGAGCAAAGCTCCCTTTAATTGTGCGTGCAATAACATCGTTAAGAAACTAAGGGCCAACCCTTGCCTTGCTGTTAGTCGCCTCATTCTCTCTGTGGCACTGTCCCCATGTTACCTGCGCCTCCATTTCCCAGAGCTGTGTCAGCGAGTGAGGCCTATCCGCTTCTGCAACACAGACAGAGAGTAGTATAAGATCTCTTCCCATACCAATTATCGAGGCCTACTAATTAGGTAAATTAATGCTGATAACCCAGGAAAGCCCAACTTCAGAGTAGCCACATTTCACCGTCATGCCTTGGGATGTGATGGTCTCTCAAGCCCGGTGACGTTTAATTCAAAAGTATCTCCGTCATAGTCATAGAATAAAAACCAGCAGATAGTTCACCTAGGATGGAGCCCTGGACTGCAGGCCATAAGATGAGAGAACGCCAGTCTGACTTGTTTGTTTTCCTTACAGGGCATTTCCACATCACTGGGTATACTGGCGGACATCTTTGTTTCCATGAGCAAAGCAGATTATGAAAAGTTTAAGAACAACCCACAGGTTAACTTGGTAATTGTCATTGGTCAAAAGCATGGTTCAGAGTGGCATCCCCTGGACAGCTGTCAATGCTGCTTCTGGTTACCCCACTTCTTTCCCAGGAGAGTAGGGGCTGAGTGCACAGTCCCTACTGTGTTAATGGGAACAGCTCTAATGGGTCCTATTTGTCTTGGTCTTCCCAGCCTCTAGCACTGAATCAAATATACAAAGGGCGTGGAAATGTTCGAGTGAATGAATGAGAGGATATCCTCAGAGCGGCTTTTAGTTACTATACGTTTCCTTTCTATGTTTTACAAAATTTACTATGCAAATTCGGCGATAAAAGGATAATAATTTTAAAACAAAATAAAATCACAGTGGGGGCGACAGAGGGAGAGAATTCAGTTGGCAGAGCATTTTCCATATAAGTATGAGGACCTGAGTTGGTTTGGTCCCCAGCACCCACATAAAAGCCAGGCATGGTAACACGTGCTTATAATTCCAGTGCTGGAGATGCAGGAAGAACCTTGGTGCTTTCTAGTCAGCCATTGTAGCTGAATCTGTGAGCTCCTGGTGAGAGACCTGTTTCAAAGCAAAACAAGAAAGGGTGGACAGGCCAGGTGGTGGTGGCGCACGCCTTTAATCCCAGCACTTGGGAGGCAGAGGCAGGCGGATCTCTGAGTTTGAGGCCAGCCTGGTCTACAAGAGCTAGTTCCAGGACAGGCTCTAGAAACTACAGGGAAACCCTGTCTCGAAAAACCAAAAAAAAAAAAAAAAAAAGGTGGACAGACCCCGAGAAAGACATCCACAAGCAATTATTTTCATTGTTCAAAGCAGAGCATTGAGGATTTGCTCCATATTCTTAATCTAATATTACCATTCTTTTTCATAACGTTGTATGCTGATCAATACAAAATGAGCTCCTACAGGCCACTGTCCCCTCAAGTCTAGAGCAGTGTCTGGCTCCATGGAGGGGCCCAGTCTGTGTTTCCAGAATGAATAGATGAATCCTTGTTGGTGTGAAGCCATAAAAAAAACTTTGCTAAGAACAGCACAGAGATCATCCATCAGTCTGGATACAAAATGTGTGGTTTCCATGAACAGGGAACTTTGCCCCAGTTCCCAGAGAGGCTCATCTGATTTACTTTGTCTAATGTACATGGCAGAGCCTGTGCGTTCTGAACGCAGGATGGGGGTAGCTAGAGGAAAGGACACCTGGCGCTCTGGACCCACTTAGAGTTTCTTAGCACTGTTCTGACCGACTCAAGGCGAAAAGAAGGGATCCCTGGGCATCTTGAAAGAAACGCATTGCAATGTCAAGGGCTTTGTCCTCCCGATGGAGAAACAGCACCTGCTGCTTCACTGTCTATCCCCTTTCCCCACAGGCCTTGCTCAAGGAGTTTGACCACCATTTGCTGTCAGCGGCCGAAGCCTGCAAACTGGCGGCTGCCTTCAGTGCCTACACGCCCCTCTTTGTGCTCACAGCTGTGGTAAATATGGGGTTTCCCATGCAGCAGGGAGGGGAAAGTCTAAGCTTGAAGTAGATGCTGGCTCCTCGCTGGCAATTATGCTAAGACTCCACAAGAGGAAAGTGTTATTGGTCAGAAGGACCAGATCATGATGACAGCCAGGTTACTTAAGTCCAAGCATATAAGGCTGTTTGTTCCAGACTGCCACCCTAGGAGCCTTTTCAAAACATGTGTTCCCGGGGTCTGCTCTGTGCCTGTTAAATGTCAAAACCTCTTGGACTAACATTCCAAAAACTTTCATCAGCGGTTAAGAGCAACTGCTCCTGCATAGGTTCCTACCACCTACATCTGGTGGCTTGCAGCAACCTGTAACTCCAGCTCCAAGCAATCCAGCACCCTCTCTGGATTCCATGGGCATGTGCATGAACACGTAAACACACACACATACACATAACTTTTAACAATGAACTTATTCATTGTTAACTCCATATTCAACTCCCTATCTGTAAGTTCCGCACCCTTACATTTATTTCAACAACTTTGGATCAAAATTTTTGCATCTGTTGAAAACACGTACAGACAGGTCTTTTGTTCTTGTCTTTCCCAGACAATGCAGTGTTGACACTGTGTTACACATTAGGAGTGATCTCGAGAGGATGTATGTACACGTTTTATATGTATACCATTTTGTGCAAGGGACATCAGCATCCACAGATTTTGGTATCCACATGGGAAACCAGTACACGGATTCAATACACAGATAGATGTAAAGCCTGCTGCTCTGTTGTTTGGGTTATAATTAAATCAATGCCCTTACTGCATAGAGAAATGAGTTATGGGGCTGGAGAGATGGCTCAGAGGTTAAGAGCATTGCCTGCTCTTCCAAAGATCCTGATTCAATTCCCAGCAACTACATGGTGGCTCACAACCATCTCTAATGGGGTCTGGTGCCCTCTTCTGGCGTGCAGGCATACACACAGACAGAATATTGTATACATAATAAATAAATAAATATTTTTTAAAAAAAGAAATGAGTTATGTTTATATCCTGGGTGTGGACTGTGTCAGTGAGACTTGTCACTGGGACCAATACAAATCCTGTGGGAAGTAATCAAAGGGAAGGAAAGGGCTCTTCTTTGATTTTTGTCCTGCTTTAAATTTGGTGGTGTTGTTTGCCTTTTTGCTAGCAGTTTTGGAGGTTTCCATCTGTGGCTCGCTGGCTCTATTACTTTGGTCCAGAGATTAGATAAAATGCCATGGTAACAGGAGCTATCAAGAACAAAAGGTTCAGCCTCACAGCTGCTAGTGCTAGCAGGCATCCATCCTCCTTCTTCCCCTCTTATCCCAAATTCACTCCTGCTTATTGGATGGTACAAGCCACACTCACGGTGGGTCTTGCATCCCTTATGTTGTCTCTGGTAAGTCTTTTCACAGACTTATCAAACCAATCAGACAGACAACCCAACTGTCATGTACCATTTGCGAAAATGAATAGCAGCAAAGGTCATAAGTCTGCCATGTTCAGTGTACAAGCATCAGGACTGAGGCAGGATGGAAGGTAAAGATAATGTCTTATCCTCCACACCAGTCAATGGCTCTTGTTGCCATCTTTTCTTACTTACCAAAACAAAACTCACACCCACCATTAAACATTGGGAACCTTCTTTAGAATGTCTGTGGTGTGTATTTCTCTTTCTGTAATATTTTAAGTGGTTACCCTCCAGGAATTAAAAAGGTTGATGGGTTGGTGGTGGTGCACACCTTTAATCCAAGCACTTGGGAGGTAGAGGCTAGTGTGAATTTCTGTGAGTTTGAGACCAGCCTGGTCTACATAGTGAGCCCCAGAAGAGCCAGAGCTACAAAGAGAGACCCTGTCTCAAAAACAAAAGTGAAGAGAAAGAAAAAAGAAAAGAAGAAATGTATCTAGTACTCGGTGCACTATCTGATCTGCATCTGCTCTTTTCCACAGAATATCCGTGGCACGTGCTTATTGTCATATAGTAGCTCTTCTGACTGTCCTCCAGGATTGAAAAGTGGGTATCTGTGTGATGCCAAAGAGGCTTTTGAGATTGGCCTCCTGACCAAGAAAGATGGAGAGCTGGTTAGTGGGAAGCAGGAGCTGCACAGCTTCATCAAAGCCGCTTTCGGCCTCGCCACGGTGCACGGCAGGCTGCATGGGGAGACAGGTGTGGTCCGCGCTGCAAGGCAGCTGTGCAGTGAAGCTGTGGGGAAGCTGTACACCTATAGCACTTCCTCCACCAGCCAGGACCGAGAAGCCCTGTCTCGGGAAATCATGTCTCTTGTCAGCCAGGTGAAGAGACATCTACAAGTTCAAAGCTTCCCAAATTTAGATGAGAGATCTTACGTCCCAGAGAGTTTCAAATGTGGCTTGGATAAGCCTATCTTGCTCGGGCACACGGATTTCCAACAAATTCTTGAAACCTATTCCCAACACCATACTTCCATCTGTGAGGTATTTGAAAGCACTTGCGGGAACAGCAAAGGCAACCAGAGAGACACAAAACCAGAGGTCTGTATCACTGCCCTGAAAACAGAAACAAATACCATGGATACTATGGGTGCTACTCTAGAGAAACTGTGTTCTCAAGGGAGCAGGAGTATAGTTTCCTCCCAGATGGCTGAGAAAGACCAGGAGAAGCTCAGAAGGGTAAGGAGAAAAAGTTGGACCCATTCTGAGGCATTTCGAGTCTCGCTGGATCAAGATATGGGGACTGAGACTGAGCCACCAAGCCAGAGCAATAGCAGGGCAAATGTTCCCCACCCGTCTCTAAGTGACAGCCATAGCTCCAGTTCTTGGAGCAAACTGTCAGGGCTCAGCTCTTCTGCAAGCTGGGAGGAGGTGAACTGTGGTGTTGAGGATATGGCAGGGAGAGACTCTAGCAAAGCAGAACATCTTGTGGACACTCAGTGCTCCACAGCCGTGTCTGAGGAGCCCAAGACCGACAAAAGGGGCAGAGCTACAGACTTGTTTTCAAAGCTGTATGGCGTCTCTCTTCAGGAAACTGAAGACCATGGTCTGCAGTCTACACAAAGCCAGTTGCGCAAACACACGTCCTTAACACCCATCCTTCCTCTCAACACAACAGATGCTTGCTTGACCTCGGGTACGGAGTTATTAGAAGGCCCTGAAGGAAACCAGGATGCCAGAAATGGAGGACCTAGGAATGCTTCTCTTCAGTCCAGTCCTTCATGTGGCTCTGTGTCCTGGCCCTTGTCTAGTTCTGACAAGTTCACAGACATGGCCACATATCCTTCAGTTCAAGAAGAAGAAACCTGCGAAATAGTTGGTCCCTTTCCAGAAGGCAAGCTTGACATCGAAGACGAGTGTGGAGGAAATAATGGGGGAAAGCTCACTGAAAGATTCACAGGGCCTGCATGTACAGATGGCCGCTCCTCAGTTGACCCAGAAGGAGAAACAGAAGAAAGCAAAGAGGATGAGCTGCCACACCCTCAGGTAGTACTGGAATGTTTGAAAGGCAGTCATTCAAGGCTGGCGTGTAGCACTTCCTCTCATCTGTCTGTTCAGAGTGGTGGCTCAGCAAAGACAGGCAGCTCAATTAAAGACCAGGGCGTGGACCCTGATGCCCCCACAGAGAATGAGGAAGGCCAACTACTCGACAGCACAGAGGTCTACCCCACTGGCCAAGATGGTGCTCACAGACCCAGTGCTTTGAGGCCAGGTCAGAGAGACGAGAGGCCCAATTCCTCTGTCAGTGGCTACAGTCCCTTCCCTGTCCTCAGCGAGGACTTCAGCACCACAGAGGAGGACGTTGGGAGCCTGCTAAAGAGCAGCCAGAACTCCAGCTCATCCTTACAGTGGCGGCAGAAATCTCCTGCCTTTTCCAGCAGTTCTTTGGAGGGGGAAAGTTCATGGTCTCTTCTGAACTCCAGCAGAAGTTCATTCGCCTCATTGCCAGGACAGACCAGGCAAGAGATCCTTGAAGCTCGCACCCTGCAGCCCGATGACCTTGAAAAACTTCTGGCGGGTGTGAAAAATGACTGGCTGCTTCAGAGACTGGAGAATACAGGAGTTTTAAAGCCCAGTCAACTCCAACGTGCACACAGTAAGTACAACCTTTTTAGTCTATAGCTTCGGGCTTCAGAAGGTTTCTGCTGGGAGCCCTTGGAAGAGCTTGCTGGGTATACCACTCACTTATTATGAAAGACGCTTCATGTGATTCACCAGGAAAATTGCTTTTCTAGCTGTGGAATTTCCTGCCAGGAACCTACAGTGAGCACGCAAAGTGTACTCACTGGGTGCCAAGACCTGTTCAAAATGCCTTAAAGAAGTCTAACCTTATTTTTTTTCCAGATGCTCTTCTGCTAAAATATTCCAAAAAGTCTGAATTGTGGACAGCCCAGGAAACTGTGGTATATTTAGGAGACTACCTGAAAGTGAAGAAGAAAGGCAAGCAGAGAAATGCATTTTGGGTCCACTATCTTCATCAAGAGGAAACTCTGGGGAGGTATTTACTGGAAAACGTGTGTCCTCAGCATTATTGGGCTAATTTCCTTTTGCTTGAGTAGTCATTTGTCTTTGCTTTCAGATATTGTCTTCCTTCTTCATCATTAGTCAATGAATAACAGTTTCCATATATCATAGAGCTATGCCCTATGAGTGTTTGGATGCTTCAGAGTTCCCAAAACAAAGAAACCAATCTTAACTCTTACAGTCAATCCAAAAAGCAAGGCAAGGCTATTTACATACAAAGAAACATCAGTTAGATAGACAGCTGACTTCCCGGTAGCAACAGTAGAAACCGCAAACAATGGAAGTCACATACTTGAAAATATCTAATGCAGAGAACTATAAGGACATTTTCATATTAAAATAAAAGCAGCAACAGGAATTTTCCATGCTGAGGAAAAATAGTGTACAATGAAAAGAAAGATGCCTCCCTTGTCACAGAGTGATGAGCCACACTTCCGAAAGAATGTTCCAGAAATGCTTCAGTACTGGCACCCCACAGGGGGTAGCCCTTTTGTACATATTTCTGGCCTCAGTCAATAAAGGAAACACTCTGGATTGGTTCAAAGCTCTGCATACCTGCATTCAGTGCTGGGGTGTCCCTCTCAGAACATCCCAACAGGGCATCATTGGGATGCTCTCTGATGCTGCAGAGGCTCCACCTGTGTGTGCACTTTTCGCTGTCAGATCCCTTCTCA
The DNA here is from genome assembly GCF_903992535.2 of Arvicola amphibius. Taxonomy (NCBI): domain Eukaryota; kingdom Metazoa; phylum Chordata; class Mammalia; order Rodentia; family Cricetidae; genus Arvicola; species Arvicola amphibius. The sequence continues at coordinate 35,720,315 of NC_052060.1, read as the reverse complement.
CACTCAGGAGTCTGCATGTTCAGACATATTAGAGTCAGAGATTTCTAAAGGGGGGAGTTGCTCTCATTGTGGTCTACAATGCTGACAACTTCCACTGGTTTCTGTAGGTCACTCCAAGCACATGGGACATTACTAATAAATTCATACTAATTTATAGCAAATACAAAGCATTACAGTGACATATAGTACTGCCACTATTGCCTTATTTAATTACTTATTACCATGTATAGTCTTTGTCCGATTATACTCTGAGCCCTTGAAAGTTTTATGTCTCCTATCTCGTACTTTTCTCAGAACCCTCAGAACTAACACACTGGTGTGCCCATAATAGGTGTTGGCAAAGTTAGTGCCCACGAGAATGAAATCACTCAAGGAAGGGATGGAGGAGGGCTTCATGCCAACTAATTGACATCTTTAAGACCACACTGCGGACGACAGAGCCTCAGGCTCCAGACTCCACCACGTTGACCTATGGTTTCCACAGAGGTGTGAAGAACGGCTATGCTCCCTTGAGTAGACAGTGTCCCTTCATATTCCATACCATTTCAGGCCAGCTAGCATGAGCTCTGCTCTCTTACAGAAGTGGCTTTTACAAAATTATTTAAATCTGAAGTTAAGACGATGCTATTGATTTGATAAGGAATAGAAAATACCTTTTAAACCGTGTGTCTCTTACCCCCTCTCACTTGCTCTGGAGTAATGATCACTTCACACATCACCAACCGTGTTCTGTCCACAGATACGTTGGGAAGGAATACAAAGAGTGGAAGGGGCTGCGGCACCACTTCACCGATGTGGAGCGGCAGATGACGGCGCAGCACTATGTGACAGAATTTAACAAAAGACTCTACGAACAAAAGATCCCAACGCAGATATTCTACATCCCGTCCACAGTATTGCTGGTGAGGACTTCGAAAGCATGAGTTTGGTTAATTAAACAAACCTACAAAAAAAAAAATATTAGGTTTTATTTCTATCCCAAGTCGGCTTCTAACATGGTCCTGGCAAGATCTTAACACATCCAGTTAATGGACTTCTTCATCTGCTTCATCAGCTTCTTCCTGTTAAAAAAGATCCGTGAGGAAAGTGACTTCTGCCCTCCTCCAACACATTCATTTGAACTAGACAGTCCAAGGGGTGACGTCAGAGTGACAGGCAACCTAAGATCTGGTTACGTTAGCACTCTCACTAGACTTTTCTTTTTGTGTTGTCTCTGCAAAGGGACTCTCCAGGCTGTGTTTTGTACAAAATAGTCCTTCAGCAAGATACATAAACCCCTTGTGTTGTATTTCTTTCTCCAAGTCTTTGCAATTAAGTGATACTAAGCTGTATCTTAAACACACTTAGCAAGAAAAAAAAAACATAAGTACTTCCATTTCAAATTTCAAATTCAGGAAATTCTTAAATTTGACCCAACCTGTCTTCCTCCATCCTGGATACAGGGACATTGAAACCATTCTGTCTTCACTTGAAAGAGATGAAGGCAAATCTCCTATTTTCTCCTTTTTGGATCAAGAATACCCTGATCCATATAGAAGACTGGCTCCTTCCTGTATTCATATTTGTAATGATTTTTTTCATTGCCCAGAAAGACTTCAACTCATTTTTTAGGGTTTATAATATAGATATCATCTGATCTGTACCTTCACATCAGAAAGTGTTCAAGAGTCTTACAGGCATTGACACTCACCTGTAAGCTAAGCTCATCACACGGAAATGCATGAGCTTTAGCCTCTAGTCCCATGGCATGGTCCACTCACGTGCTTTGGAAAGCCAGCCTGGGGTGAGGTCCCTGTGCCCTAATTTGTTTCACATGTATGAATATTTTGTCTGCACTGTTTGTGCATCACTGTGTGCTTTGTGCCTCTGGAGGCCAGAAGAGGGCATTGGATCTCCAGGACTGGGTTTATAGATGTGAACCAACGTATGGATGCTGGAAACTGAGCTCAGGTCCTCTGGAAGAGTAGCCAGCGCTCTCAACCATTGAGCCATCTGTCCAACCCTTGTGATCAAATTTCTTAAGTGAGAAATTTAATCTATGAATAATAATCACTTTATGTTTATTTTATGTTTACACTACAGGTAATGCTAGGTACTTTGTATTTGTTTCATCATTTGTTTTTGAGAAAACTAAAGAGTTATTATTATGACTCCTAGACCTATCTCTGAGGAAAGTGAAGTGTAGACTAATAAATCTACGAGGCAAAACCTCAGCCCAAACTGAGATCCAGCCCATTACAGAGACTGTTGCCTTCACCACTGTTCATACTGCCTCCCATCTTTATGTTTCAGATTTTGGAAGACAAGACTATAAAGGGATGCATCAGTGTGGAACCTTACATACTGGGAGAATTCGTGAAGTTATCAAATAACACAAAAGTGGTCAAAACTGAGTACAAAGCTACAGAATATGGCTTGGCTTACGGCCATTTTTCTTATGAGTTTTCTAAGCACAGAGACGTTGTGGTTGATTTGCAAGGTATGTAAAGCCGGGAGTTACTTTTTATTCTGAATATTGCAACTGATTTCACTAATCATTAATCATATTTCATAGACCATTCTGTGTGCAAGGTACTATTTGGAGCTAAGTTCATTGATTTTACTGCATGTAGCAAATGATTCCTGACTTAAGCACCTTGTTATCCATGCTGTGGTCTCTTGGGCTCAGTTGCAGAGTGGTCCCTAGAAGCTTCTACTCACTTGAGTGGATACAAATCAAATCAGTTTTTTGTTACCACATTTCACTTCAAATCCTCTCAACTTTTTTCATGGGACTGGAGGATGGCTTTGTGGTTTAGAACCCTTGCTGTTCTTATAAAGGGTCTAGACTCAATCCCAGTACCCACAAGGATGGCTGCTCACAAGTATCTGTAATTCAAGTTCCTGGTTATCTGGCATCTTCTGCTCCTGTCTTAGTTATGGTTTCTATTACTGTGAAGAGACACCATGACCATGGTAAATCGTATAAAGGTAAACATTTAATTTTTTTAATTTAATTGTGGTGGCTTAGAGTTTCAGAGGTCTGGTTTATTATCTTCATGGTGGTTTTAGGGCAGACATGGTGCAGGAGAGGAAGCCGAGAATCCTACATCTTTATCTACAGGTAACAGGAAATGAACTGTCACACTGGGCATGGCTTGAGCATAAGAGACCTCAAATCTCGCCTCCACAGTGACACACTTCCTCCAACAAAGTCACACCTACCCCAACAAGGCAACACTTCCTAATAGTGCCACTCCCTATGAGTATATAGGGGCCATTTTCACTTAAACTACCATGCCTCCACAAGCAAATTAATAATCAGTAATCAATTAATTGAATTTAAAATCATGTCTACTTTTTCTTTTCTCTAGCCCTTTCTCCATAGTGAAATCTGATAACTGAGTTTCATAGTTGGAATTGTTATGAAACAGAAAGCTGTGTGTACTTAAAATTGACTTTTCTTTAAATCTGCATTAATGTTAATGATGTTTCAGTTTGTTGGTTGCTGTATTCACTGTAATTCACACTAGTGAATATTCTAGGAAGAGCCCTTCAACCCACTGCTCTCTTCCTTCATAGCATGTATAGCTGTCACCTCATATGTGTTACATATTCACAGTTTACTGATATGTCTGCCTTCGTGAGAATGTTTGCTCAGTAGGTACAAACATTTTTGCTTATCTTGTTTACTACTATGTACTATGTATCTAAAACTTTTTTGTTCAATGTCCGTGCTTGATACACAAGTGTGGGGTAAGCAGGGTAATATAGGACTTAGTGAATAAGGCCTAAAGAAGTTTCTAAATCCAGAGATAAATGCTCAGCATTGATATTTTAATAATTATTCTAAGTGAACTTTATGCTCTACAAGTCTGTGAATATTCACGATTGCAGTATGTCATGCATGACACGCGTAACAATGTAGTATTCAGCCTTCTTCCTTAAATTAATAATTAGGACATACACGTCATATTCCTTGGCAGAAACTTACTAAATATAAACCCCAGGATGATCAAGTTTTTAATGTATCTCTTTAAGTGCGCATGTGTGTGTGCACCTGTGTGTAAGCCTGCACGGGTGTGCATGTGTTTATGTGCTGACATTTCTAGCGCAGGTGGTGTTCAGACGTATCCATTCTCTTTTAGGTTGGGTGACTGGCAATGGAAAAGGACTCATCTATCTTACCGACCCTCAGATTCACTCTGTCGATCAGAAAGACGTCACTACAAATTTTGGGAAGCGGGGGATATTTTACTTCTTTAATAACCAGCACGCAAGCTGTAATGAAATATGTCACCGTCTTTCTCTGACTAGACCTTCCCTAGAGAAACCAAGTAACATGTAGGCTGTAGGTTGGCAGCTTGACAGTCCTTCAGAAGCCTAGCATCAAATCTGCCTCCCCCAGGGCGCACAGCATGGCGTGATTGATCCTTTCAGCCTTTGACTTACAAGAGGATTTGGAAATGGATGATTCCAGCCATTGACTTACAAGAGGAATTGGAAAACGTCAGTTCCAGGCCCACACTTGCTTGCCAGGACGAGATTCTGCAGACCTTGCTCCCTCTGACACGGGAACATGTCAGGGGCTGTACTGGGTTGTATATGATGTATAGTTGTATATGATGTTGGAGGTCCGGAGTTGTATGGTAAAGACAACATATAGGATAGAAAACTCTGCTGAAAATAAACTTCTGTCATTTAAGTCATTGTGATTTGGGTTTGGAGGGAGTTGTTTGTGTGTGTGTGTGTGTGTGTGTGTGTGTGTGTGTGTGTGTGTTTTGTCTCTTTGGAGGATTTGGGTTATTATCTGTTATGATTGACAGTATTGCTGTTTTCCTACTAACCTGAGAGTTCTGTGTACATTTAAAAAGCTCAGACTCAGCTGGGCAGTGGTGGCACATGCCTTTAATTACAGCACTCGGGAGGCAGAGTCAGGCAGATCTCAGTGAGTTCGAGACGAGCCTGGTCTAAAAAAATCAAGTTCCAAGACAGCCAGGAATGTTACACAGAAAAACCCTGTCTCTAAAAACAAATAAAATAAAAAGCTCAGGCTCTTCGGATAAGACACCAATTTTTGTTTTTCTTTTGACATTTTACTTTTTATCAAACTGTTTTCCACAAAGAATTTTTTTTTTATTGAGATGAATTCACCAATCTTTATTTCATGTTTGTGTGTGATACCAGATAACTTTGTGTTCTGGCTTCCTTTCCAATTTTTCCATGTTTCTATCTAGTGCATTTCTGTCGATGAGCGATGACGGAAGAATGATCACGTACCCCATGGTCACCACAGCCCATTCTTTCTCCATAGCTTTTCTGCACACGAGATCAGTTGTTTTAGTTCCTGCTGGAAGAACTGTACAAAGGGAGGGCTGAAAATGCCTCAGGGCTACCACCCACATTTGGGGTGTGTCTTCTCAACTGGGTTAACGTAATCTAGAAACTCCCTCCTGGACATGCTCAGAGGTTTGTCTCCTAGGTGAGCCTGCATCATGTCAAACTGACCATCAATATTAACCATCGCATGTGGCGTTCTGGGTGTCCGGGTTGAGGGCTCATCGAGGAGTATCACGGTTCTTGGTCGCCAGCTAATAAAAGGACGCACATACTTTTAATTGGCTTAATCATCATGGTTGCCTGTGTCTTTCTTGTGTGGATTCTGACCACACGAGAATCATCGAGGGGGAAAGGACAAAACCCTGCATATTTGGTCATATGTGCAATCTAAATTTAAACACATGTGTGACGTGAAGGCAGAAGAGACACTTGGGGAGAGAAGTGATGAGAAAGGACAGTGTGGGGGGAGGGGATATGAGTGTATGAAGATGTCACAATAGGGTCAGCGATGTGGCTCAGCAGATAAAAACGCTGTGCAAGCCGGTGGCCTGAGTTCACACTCTGGAGCATACAAAAGGGTGGAAGGAAAGAGCCAACTCCTGAAAGATGTCCACTGGCCTCCACACACCCTGCAGCATTCCCACACCCGCTCCCTCCCTCCCTCCCTCCCTCCCTCCCTCCCTCCCTCCTTCTCTCCTTCCCTCCCTCCCTCACACACACACACACATACACACAACAGTCACAAAAACACTTTTAAAATGCTAAAGAAAATGTCATAATAAAGTCCATTGTTTTGTATGCTAGCTGGAAATTAACACTTCAACTTTCTTGTGAAAAACATCTTACCCAAGAGCCGTTATTCTCCCAGGCCCCATTGCAAGCCATGGCATAACTGGATAGCTGTTGTTGTTCAGCCTACACCAATGCTAATCTAAGATTGGAACATATTATCCATACTGGAGCTGAATGCTAAATGTCTTTCTATTATTTACCTAATACTGTCACTAGCACAAGTATTTCCTAATCATAAGGGCTTAAAAACTGCATTCATTAACTACCTTGCAGTTTCTGTAGGTCGGAAATCGGGGTTGGTTTAGCTAGGAGTCTGTTAGGTGGCTATGGGGAGTCAGTGAGGGCTGTAGTCAGCAGGACCTGGAATTTGTATCCACTGTCTCTCACACCGTCATTACTAGAGGCTTCTCCCTTCTGGGCAGAGGGTCAGTGGCCTTGGTTCCTCCTCCTCTTCCATAGGACCTGACAGTTTGCTTTAGGCTGGGTGAGAAATCCAGCAGCCAGTCAGACAGCAACCACAATGCCTGTAACACCTCACCGGGGAAGTGACATCATCACTCGCTGTGTGCTGTCCTGGGACAGTGTGGGGAGGGTGAAAAGGCAGGATGGGAATCACCGGGGGCCTTAAGGACATGGCTAAATGCCTAGCCAGGCTACACTGGGCCTGCAGCGTCTTCATTTCCTAGCACGTTTTTATTGCATTTTTATTAGAGCGTCTTCTTAAACAACCAATGCTTGGCTCACTTTTGCTTAAGTAAGGGGATGGAGACTAAGGAAAGGAGGGAGCTGCCAGAGACGTGTGTGTGTGTGTGTGTGTGTGTGTGTGTGTGTGTCTCTTGTTCAGTGATGGCTATGGCTCCCTTCTTCTTGCCGCAAAGATAAGAAGCAATAGGCAATATCTGGGCCACTGGACTTAAAAAAAAAATGACTCTGCAGCTAGAACGAAATTAAAATTCAGAATTTTCTCAATCCGACCCTTATTTTATACAGAAACCTAGTTTGTTAGTCTTTAAAACTGTCCAGTTTCCTTCTCCATCTTTTAGCATATCCCACTGTTCGTCAGATGAACACTAAGAATTCAAGGAAGTCTTTGGAAAGCTCCATTATCATTTTTCGAATTTGAACCAACTTTGATTTTATTCTCTCACTTATTGAGTGTGCAGAATTTTGTCTTAAAACTTGAGTTTCAGGAGTTAAGTTCAACTTAAGAATATTTAGTCTCTGCCCCTTCAGAGATGAGAACTATCAGCCTGGCAGTACTGACTTTAGCGTTCCTGACTTTAATGGGGCCATTGTTCTGAAGAAAGTGTTTGTTCTGTACTATTTGGATATACAGACGACATCCTCAGCCTGAACAGTTCTGTAGAAACTAGGTGTAACATGAAAAAAAAAAAAAAAAAAACAAACCCGAGAGAATGAAAGAGAAGAGAAATCTCTTTATTATGGTGCATAAGCCTCCAGTGCGCCGGAGCTCTGCAGCTGCACGGGAGAGAAAATGCATTCAGAAATATAATGCAAGTGTGAATAATCCTCTCCCGAATGCTGCTTGCAAACTGCACCGGCTTTGTCAGGTGAACTTGAACCGGGCCGTCAGCTTTGCCCCGGTTCCCACTGCACACTCTTGTCTATCACCCCAGGGCATTCACCATCTTGACTGTTGTTTAAAGGGAACAAGCAATCCATCATTGAGCCAGGGAGTCACTTTCTCATAGAAAAGCAAAATCGGCATGTGACAGTACTCAGCCCGAGTGTTTCACAGATTAAAATGATACATGGCGACTCACGTGTTCCTAGGAAGATTAAGTCGGTTATCTTGTTCCAAAGCCCAGACAAAAGAATCCCCCTCCAGCAGTTAAGTGGCAGTTTCACGGGAGCTGAAAACCCTCGTCCCGACTACTAGGTGGTAAGGCAGAGAATGTGCGAAGAGAAGAGAAAAAGAGTGTTATTCTACGGCTAAGCGCCGTCTCTGTTCCCTGCGTGCGCTAGCACAAAGAGAAATCCAGTTTGAAAGAGGAGCTGTGAAATCTTTGTACAAGTCTTCGCTGCTGAAGATGCCAACTTGATTACCGGAGATGGACACACAATTTATTGTCTGATTGCCACCGCGATTGATTTAAATTTGGCGAAATAAATGAGCAGCCGTTGGCCCCCAGGCAGTGGACTTCATCAGAGGAAGTTACAGATCTGTCATCTGCACTGTCCAGTTATCAAGGCTGCTGTTCTATTGTCCCAGCCACACACTAATCAAATTTTCAATAAATCTCTTATAGCTGCACGCTCATAGTGAGAGGCGAGGCTTATAACCCTCATCTCACAAGGCAGAGGCAAATAAGTGTGGTACACAAAGTATTACTTTTACGTAATCAAACACGTAGCTGTTACTCTTGCTCTTAGGAAACATTTTCAAAAGCAAGAAGACAAATTACTGATCAAAGGGTTTCGCGTCACGCCAAACAATGCAAAGGCCATTTCTTTCCAATGAAATACGTTTCACTAAAAAGATTTCTCAAGTTTAGTTTGTATCCTACCTTTAAATCTTACCATAAATAGCACTGATTAAAAGGAATTCTGGGTTTTCTTCTGGATTTCATCATTTCAGGCAACACCATTTTAAAATGTTTCTCTATTATTATATTTTTCAAGTATAGTTTTCTCTTAATAGAGATTTCAAGTCAAAGAATATGCTAATTTGTGATTTTTCACCTGTTTTCACCTCTTTTCTGTGAAATATATACAGTGTATACACACATACAACATACTCTCTATGAGTGTGTGTATGTTTAAATATATCGGATGATCAAGAATCAGCCTTGGACTTCATGTATTTTCTCTGTTAAAGACAGTCATGAGATTGAAACTCTTTTCCCTACACAAATCACCAAAAATGAAAGGGGCTGTTTAAACACTTTTGTTAGACATTTGCCATGGTCTTTCCACAAAACAGAAGAACACACAGCGACTGGCTTTGAGGGGCCATGTTCCCAACAAGATTTCAATAGGGAACATTCTCTCTGGACTCAGCACCTGGATCGTGGGCTATGTTCCCTTGGGCTGGGCAGCAATCATGGAGCCACCTGCAGCAGAGAGGATGGAAGATGGGAGCCAGGAGCCTCTGGCCAGCTGTATCCTTCCCCAGCCTCCAGGGCGAGTTCATGCAGAGAGCCTGGCTGGGCCCACACACAAGCATCTGTGTGCCAGCCTTGGTCTCATCCTAGACAAGTTAACAAGATCTGTCAATGGGGATGCATACAGGCTCAGAGCACGAAAGCCCGGAAGCTTTGAAAGTGTAGCATATGCAACGACTCAGAACTGCACATTGTCCTGACAAAAGCTGTTGCAAATGCTTAGGGCATACAGACAAGCACCAGTGAGAACAGTCTGAAATCGGGCCGTCTAGTCAGAGCTCCACAGCTCTGCTGACGGGCGACATCAGCTGTGAGTGAGACCTGAGAGACCTGAGCCCGTCCCCTGCTTTCTGTCTTCTCTCTACTCCACAGTGCTTGCTTTCCTGTCTGAGTTAAGCTGGGATTCTGTCAATCACCAAAAAGGCTTTCCTAAGCATCTTCAGACGTCACTATGTACAAGGGGGAATTACACTCAGCTCCCAGTTGTTGAGAAGGGATAAGGCATGTGATCAGAAAAACTGTTAAGATTCAACGATGTGGGTCAACAACTTTTTTATGTGCAGTGGGTTAAATCACAGTGAATGACCAGAGGACAGACTGTTTGAAATTGTCCAAGATGTCAAAAACCTGTCTTCATGTTCTTAAACGTTTGATTAAAATATAATTCAGGACGGAGAGGTCCTTTGGTGGGAACTGAGCACATTGGCCCTTTGGTATGTATTGGCCTTCACCCCTTTAATCATATTTGAAGATTTGCCCACAAGGGTCCAATTACAAACATTTTTCAACTAGTATGCATCTCAAATGCTTAAAAGACAAACTTGAAAGATGTCAAAGGAAAGGCAATGCCTTTATAGCCACTCATTTAACAGTCATTTCAGTAATCAAGAAAATGATATTTTCAGTGAATATTATTCTGGCTTGGTCGTGCCAATCTCATGCAATTGCTAAAGGAGAGCTGGTTGCTTATTTATCGCAGTGTCTTCTATTGGAACGATGATTTTTTTTCCATTTCCCTTTTGACCGTGCAAAATAATTCGAGTAATTTTCTTAGTCACAGGTAAATCAAAATCTTATCAGAAATACTAAGACTAAGAATGCCAGAGGAACCCAAGTCTAGATTTAAACTGGTAAGATTTTTTTTTGAATATTTTTTTTTTGAATTTTTTTTTTTTTTTTCTTTTTTTTTTTTTTTTTCGAGACAGGGTTTCTCTGTAGTTTTGGAGCCTGTCCTGGAACTAGCTCTTGTAGACCAGGCTGGTCTCGAACTCACAGAGATCCGCCTGCCTCTGCCTCCCGAGTGCTGGGATTAAAGGCGTGCGCCACCGCCGCCCGGCTATTGTTTTATTTTTAATTCTGAGTATGTATTTTCAACTGCTGAGCCTAAGATTGGTTTTCAAACTATTTTAAAACACTGCCTGTGAATGACTGTTTCTCAGTTGTCACTATTTCTCTGAGTGCGTGGTCCTCAGTATTGAGGAGTGACCCTTGTCTTCACTCCTAGCAGGTGGGACTTCAGAAGCACATGAAAAGACATGCCCAAAAGGTGGTTTCTAGAACAGACCTCCAGGACAATAGATGAGCTTCTGATGCACTGGCCTCCCTGGGTGCTAGAAAGCTCCACAGGCTTAGAGGTGGAACCATGGGAAATCCTAGGCTCTCAACGGCACCACCGCTGCGGAGTGGTGCCGGCACTGCCTCACGTCAACCACTTAGGAACATTCCGCCACTGACTTGTTTGGAATTTTCATGCAATATTCTCTTGACTGCATCTTCCTTGCTGTGCAAGTTTCCTAAGGGAATAAATTGGTGAAGATCTGATGATATAACTTTCCCTCTTGATGTGAGTCCAGTTGGTGCAGACATCGCTAAGCACAGTGTCTTCTTCTCGCCTCCATAAACAAAGGGTTAAACTAGAGAGCCATCTGGTTCCCTGCATGGGATGGCAGGACTGTGGAACACCTGACTTATGGTGTTCTTTGTGGTAATAAAAATTTTTAGTTTCACTGTGGTCCCACAAAGAACACCATAAGTCAGGTGTAGAAGCAGCCTATGGAATGAGGAAAAAGCTTGACCAGAAAAAAAATTCAAAAACCTAAAGATCAAAACAACAATAATAAAGCCCAAATGACCCACTGAGAAACAGGGCATGGAGTTAAACAGAATTTTGAACATCCTTACTCATCAGAGAAATGCAAATTAAAACTGCTTTGAGATTTGTCTCTTTTTTGTTTGCTTGTTTTGGTTTTTTGTTTTTTAAGATAGAGTTTCTCTGTGTGGCCTTGCCTGTCCAGGAACCCAGTTTGTAGACCAGCTGGCTTTGAACTCTGCCTCCTGAGTGCTGGGATTAAAGGTGTGTGCTCCACCACACCACCGGTCATACTTTGAGGTTTCTTAGCTCAGTCAGAAGGGCCAAGATTAAAACAAAATAAAACCAAACAAGAAGAGAGCCAAGGCTGTTAGCAATTGGGTGAGGGGACACTCATCCCCTGCTGGTGGGAGTGCAAACTGGTACAGCCCCTGTAGAAATCAATGTGGAAGTTCCTCCAAAAGATGCAAATAGACCCACAAGATCCAGCTATACCACTCTGGGGCATATGCCCAAAGGCTTCTATATCTTATTACAGAGATACCGGCTCATTCATATTCATTGGTATTCCATTCATAATAGCTAGAAAATGGAAACAGCCTAGAAGTCTATCAACTAATGAATGGATAATGAAAAAAATGACACATTTGAAGAATGGGATACTATTCAACTGTTAAGAAAAAATGAAATTTCTGGGTTAATTTATGGAACCAGAAACAATCATTCTGAGTAAGGTAACCCTTACTCAATTTAAAAAAAAAATGACAATGTTTTCTCTCATATGTGGATGCTAGCTTTTTAACTTTAGATATGAATGTTTCTTTTGAAATGTCCACAGAAGTTAGGTAGCTAGTAAGGGATCAGAAATGGGGGATCTTTCAAAGAAGGGAGAAATATAGTGAAGTATTAAAAATAGAGGGAAAGGATTAGATTCTGGGGGGGAGCAAAGGGTAGAGAAGGAAATATGGGGAGGAATTAACAAATACTAAAGGCCTTTGCGAAAACCACATATAAATCTACTACTGTTGAAGATATATAAAAAAAAATTAAGTGGAGTTATCCTATAATGGGGGATAATACCCCAACTAGACATCACATACTCACTACTAAATAAATATTCCAGTACCAAGAATGGGTTACTTTCTTTCCAGTTGTTTGTGAGTAGGGTCCTGTAGACCCACAAACATTGCAGCCCATTATCAGTGCTCTTGATTACCCTTCAGAAGCTGACAGTAAGACCTTACTGCTGAATAAATCACATGTTTGAGTCATAGAACATGGAGAAATCAAGCTGGACTTTACCTGGGAGATTCACCCCACTAGCTAATGTTCGCAGTGCTAGAAGGTGCAATGCATGCTGCCAGAGGGAAAATCATTAATAATACCCAGTTATGAATCCTGAGAATTACAATAACAACCTCTCTGGCAAAAAATATGCCCACTTGTGCAATAATGGCACAAATGTTATGGGAGTAACCAATCACTTTTTTTTTAAAAAAAAAATTTGAATTTAAGGCTCATCCACAAGATGGAACTTGACACTGTCAATTAGACCAAGAACCTGAGGCTAGAGAGGCCATGGGCCCTATGGGAAAGCCTACTAAGATTACTCTCCTGATGATTCCTAGTGACTAACTGCTATTCCCATAGAACAGTGCATTTCCAAACCCTCCTCAGAGAAGCTTCTTCCTGCAGTAGATGGTAATTAACACAGAGGCCCACAGCTGGACAACATGCAAAGAATAAGAGTCAGAGACATTCTCAGCTCTAAATGGTGTGTTGACATCACATCCCTTTCCTCATGGCCCAGGGGTCTATGAGAAGAAGAATTGTAAGAGTCACCTTAGGTGTAAGGTGGCAGATGACTCCAAGGTAGCAGTATTTTCCAAACACAACAGGGAAGATGCTAATATGAACTCACAGTGATTGTGACAGCATGCACAAGCCTTGTACAAATTCAAGGCAGAATCCCAGCATAGAAGGGAGAAGTCGGGAGGAAGTTCCAACTCTACTGCAGAGCTGTTGGCATTTTGTAGCTGCTTAGAAAAGAAGTCATTTTTCTTTAATGATCCAACACCTAGTAGACTATTACACTCCAAATCAGGTCACAGGTCCCAGAGTAATCAGACAGCACAAGTTGGACTGGATGGGGTTTGTTGTTGGTTTTGTTTTGTTTTTGTTTCTCTCTCTTTTTTAAAATATTTATTTATTTATTATGTATACAACATTCTGTCTGTGTGTATGCCTGCAGGCCAGAAGAGGGCACCAGACCCCATTACAGATGGTTGTGAGCCAACATGTGGTTGCTGGGAATTGAACTCGGGACCTTTGGAAGAACAGGCAATGCTCTCCAGCCCCCTGTTTTTGTTTCTCTTAAGTGACAGAGAAGAGGATAGAACATGAAGCTGGGTGAGTACTGACACCGGGGAGGATCTGGGAAGAATTGGGGAAAGGACGTTAATACAATCGAAATATACTGTATGGAATTTTCACAGAAGTATTGTTTTAAAAGCTAGTCTAATATCAGCAAGGGCACCTGGATCTCCCTAAATGTTCTCAAGCATGATTCTCTCCTTCCTCTGTAACTTTCCAGCTTTGTCTCCAGGTTGAATCCCACCCCTCAGGGAAGTGGAGCAGCTCCCTCCTAACTGTCTCCCTGCTCCCTGTGCTTGCATCAGCCTGCAAAACTGTCTTCAAGGAGACCTTCTGTGATTTCTCTCTCTCTCTCTCTCTCTCTCTCTCTCTCTCTCTCTCTCTCTCTCTCTCTCTCTCTCTCTCTCTCTCTTTCTCTCTGTCTGTCTGTCTCTATTTATTTATTTATTTTTTTTATTTTTATTTTTTTTTTTTGGTTTTTCGAGACAGGGTTTCTCTGCGGCTTTGGAGCCTGTCCTGGAACTAGCTCTTGTAGACCAGGCTGGTCTCGAACTCACAGAGATCCGCCTGCCTCTGCCTCCCGAGTGCTGGGATTAAAGGCGTGCGCCACCACCGCCCGGCTTGTCTCTATTTATCATCTATCTATCTATCTATCTATCTTTCCTCTCTCCTTTCCTCCCTCCTTTAAAGCTACTGCAGACCTTTCTGATGGGACTTAAATTGCACAATAATTAGTTATTTGTTTCTGCACACACACCCTCCCCCCATTAGATTATGAGCACGTAAAACCAGAGGCTGGGAGTTCATTTTGGCAACCCCTGTGCCTAGCCTGGCACTTCTTTGTTAAAAAGGCCTTGCCTCGGTGAATGAAAGAATTAAATCATTAAAAATCACAAGATTAATTAAGAGTATGAGTTTATGATTGGTCCATTGTGGGCCAACTCTCAGTGTAACCAGTGTTTAGCACCGTGCCTTGAGCGCACGTGCTTCACGAATGTTTGTGAGATGCGTGAATAAATGATGGCAGGTGAAAAATCTCTTAATTAGATCCAGAGGGCCCTCTTTATTTGTAAATCCAAATAAGAAAGGCATTCTTGAAGCCTGGAAAAGCTGTGTCCAAGCCCACAGCTTTGTTTCAGAAAAGACTCATCTGAATGATAATGACTGTGGAAAAGGGATTGGCTCCTGTGTAGACGGGTGGGGAGGGGCGCTCTTTTTGTTTATTTGTTTGTTGAGTTTTGTCTGGGCTTCTAACAAAGCCAAAATGCTGGAACCCACGCTCCATCACCTACAGAGATCTGTCCTTCTTCCGGTCTGTGGGAGTTTCTAGCACGCATTTCACTAAAATTAAGTCATCTGTGGCACATGGATCAAAACTGGGCAAGGTAATGAGACTGGTGTTGCGCCGCTGTGGGTTTATGCCGTTGTTTGTAGATCTGCAAGCCACACACCCAAAGCCTTGAGGGCCATCTGCTCTCCACTCTGGAGATGTGACATCATTATCTCTAGGAGTACTCTACTGCTGTGTAGCCAAAATGGCCCGAACCCTAGGACAATTAATACAGTCTGCTATTATGTGCCATGCCTTCAATGAAACACAGATATATATATCTGTGGGAGGACAGGGTCTCATTGTGTAGCCTGGCTGGATGGAACTTCCTAGGTACTCCAGGCTGATCTCGAACTTCCAGAGATCCACCTGCCCCTGCTTCCTGAGTGATGAGATAAATCATGCCCAAGTGTTACTTTTTTTAATTCTATGTGTGTATGGGCTTGTACCATGCATTTATGTGTGTGTGTTCGACATGTATGTATGTGTATTCAGCACAAGTAACATACATGTGTGTCATATATAAGGTTGGCATTTTAGTACACACACATGTGTGTGTACATGTGCATGTGTGTACAAGTACATATGGGGGCCAATGTTCACACTAGATGCCCCAGATTTCGGGAGGTCAGCTAGTTCAGCTAGTCAACTTGCCCTGTAAATCCCTTGTCTCTGTCTTTAAGTGCTAGGACTATAGCAAGCTACTAAACCTGTTCAGGTGGGTGCTGCGGATCAAACTCAGGCCAACACATTTGCAAAGCAAGTGTTGAAACATAGGTTATTTTTTAAATATTTAGTAACCATCAAGCATAGCTTTCTTCACATTTTATGAGTTTAAAAATCTGTCTTCTCCTTAATATGCAAGGCATCTAAAGACTGAGAGTCCATGATGAAGTTAAAAGAGGTGATGACCTAAGCCATCCATCTCTGGGTGGATTTCAAAGCAAGGCCAACTTAATGGCCATCTTCAGTGGCTTTCCCCCTTGGCTCCTTCCCTTTGCCTTCCCAGAAGCCATAATGGACACAGCAGTCGTCCCGTGTTCCTGCCACCCCAGGGGCACTGTCTCTGTCAGACTTTCTCATGCCCTGGATTTGCTAATTAAACATTAAGTCACCTGTTACAAGTGGAACACAGCACTTAGGAGGCAGACGCCAGTGGATCTCTGTGTGTTTGAAGCCAGCCTGCCCTACACAGAGAGTTCCAATCCATCCAGGGTTACATAGTGAGATGCTGTCTCAAAAACAAACAAAATATTCTGATGAAAATTTCAGAAAGAGGTTTAAGAAAAAGGCAACATAGCCATGCAATATTTAACTGAAGACTTGTTCCATGTGGTTTGGAGAATGACTTGCAATAACAATGACTTCTGTTCTGAGTGACTGAGCTTTTAAACCTACAGCAAGCCAAAATAAAAGAATAAAATGTATGTGTATGTATGTATGTGTGTGTGTGTGCACATGCATGCAGCACAAGTGTCATGGCACACAGGTGGAGGGCAGAAGGTTCCTTGGGTCAACCTCAGGTAGTGAGGTCTGGAGGAAGACACCTTTATCAATAGAGCCATGTCACCCAATGTGAATAATCTTGAAAATATTAGCTGGAAGAATCAGGACCCAAAAGAGAAAGCAGGATATGATTCTACTCCTATGAGCTCCCTAGGGAAGGCAGCTTTGTGAAGAAAACATATGTTTCCAGGTGTGGGACTGTTGCTGCTTGGTGGGCACAAAATCTCTGAGATGCCAAGCAAGCTCTGGAAGTGGACCGCAGTGCAGATTGCATAGCATTGCATAGCATCAGGAATGCAGCTAATTCTCTTAGTTGCTCTTAAAAATACTAAGATAAAGTTCGTGTTAGGATTATTTCATCACAACAAGAGTAATACGTGTTTAGGGTTGAATAGTATCAAACAAATGATAGCTACCAATTTTAAAAGAAGAATGATCCTCTCGCCTCGTGGCTATCAATTGCCAGTAGCTCCTCAGTTATAGTGAGGCCTCATGAGCTCCTTCTCCCCCCACCCCCATGCATGCTGGACTTTTGCTGTCCTGATCTTGTGTATACCTTATGTGAGCAAGCCCAGAAGTAGAGTCCCTACCTCTTCTCCACCTCTTCTTCCCTGATGTTCCCTGAGCCTCAGCAGTGTGTGTGTGTGTGTGTGTGTGTGTGTGTGTGTTTGTGTGTGTGTGTGTGTGTGTGTGTTAAAGATGTCTCACTTAAAACTGAGTATTCAGTTACTTGCTCTCAGTACTGGGACCACTTATGAGCTCCCGTGTTGACTAGGCTCCACTGCAAAAGAAAGCTCCTCCGGCAGAGGTTCATAGCAGCCCAGGCCTATGGATATCGGTATTTAGAAGGCAGTTTGACAGCATGATCATTAAACAAGAAAACAACAGTATGTTCTAACCTAGGGCCTATGACCTTTCCAGCCATGGGCTTTGGATTAGGTTTGCTTCTACATCCCTAGGACTTTAGGGAGGAATTTTCTCCTAAGGAATAGGCCTCAGATACAACCAGAAAGTGATTTTTATCCTATAAGGGTCGTGCCACTACTGAACCCATGGGCCCGCCTTCCCTGACAGGTTAGTATTGTAGCACGCAGGCTTCAGTCCTTGGTGAGATAGATCAGTGATGTCTTTTCCCCTCCATCAGCCTACCTGTCTCCAGGAACCGTGGAAGCTAGTCAGGAGGGAAGGTGTTTCTTGATGGTTTGAGACTGACTCTCAAAGTTCTGTAGTTAAAGTGTGTGGTGTTTTCAGTAAGAGTCTTACCATGTTGCTGTGGTGGGCAATCAAGAACAATGATTTAACCTGTGTTGTCTGGAAGAGCTCCAGGGTCTCTCTGACCAATGAATGACTCGTAAGGAAACAGCCCATGTCTGGCACTGTGATTTTTGTTTAATAATCTATGTGTGCTGTTTGTTTTATCTCTGTCAACTTGACCCAATTAGAGTCATCTGGGAAGACGGCACACCAGTTGAGGAATTGCCTCCATTGCCTCCATCAGATTGGCCTGTAGGCAAATGTGTGGGGACATTTTTATGAGTAATAATTGATGATTGATATGTGCGACTGATATGTGAGAGAGAGGCCCACTGTGGGTGGTGCCTTCCTAGGTTATATAAGAAAGCTAACTGGGCAAGCTCGGGGGAACAAACCAGGAAGGAAGTAGTGTTCTTTTTCTGCTTTAGTTCCTGCCTGCAATTCTTTTTCCATTTTTTCTCAGTGACGTTTGTTTGTTTTTTGAAGCAGGGTTTCTCTGTATAACAGTCCTAGCTGTCCTGGAACTAGCTCTTGTAGACCAGGCTGGCTGGCCTCAAACTCAGAGGTCCGCCTGCCTCTGCCTCCCGAGTGCTGGGATTAAAGGCGTGCGCCACCACCGCCCGGCTCTTTTCATTTGTAAACATCTTAGGTGTTCATTTGTTTTGAGTTGGTCTCCAACTGATGACCTCAAATAGTCTTCACACTTCATCCCCCTGAGTATCTGCGACTTACTTCAGTCAAGTTCCGCTACCTCCAGCTCTAACACACGTGTGTTTTGAACCTCTACTCTGTGGGAGCATTTACTTTAATCCCGGATTAAACAACGTACACGTGGGTAAACACAAGCTTGTCCTCCTGAAGTTTACATTTTAATGAAAGGAGGCAATACAAACTAAGTAGGTAAAAGAGTATGCTTATCGATGATAATGTATGAAAAATGACACAGCGCGGTGGTGGCGCGCGCCTTTAATCCAGCACTCAGGAGGCAGAGGCAGGCGGATCTCTGTGAGTTCAAGGCCAGCCTGGTCTACAGAGCAAGTTCCAAGACAGGCTCCAAAGTTACACAGACAACCAACACAAAAACAAAGAAGAAAAAAAGAAAAATGAATATTGTCGGGTATAACCCAAACAATTAGATACCTCTGATATGGGGAAAGAATGAAAGCTGAATATCATTCAATACATTGCCTCTGACTGAATTAATGTCTCTTAGAAGCTGGTAAGCCCTAAAAGGGAACCACGAGAAAAGTAGGCTTGCTTAATAAAAGATTATTGCTTTTACAACTTACGGTGAAGTTCAAGGAAAGGCAGCACACTCCGTTAGCTCACAGTTCTAAGCTGGCGCTCAAGGAACACTGGCGCAGAAGAGAAGGGAAAATCCCAGAGCCATTTCCTCTGGGTCTTTCAGATTCCATGGCCTTCCCTCTGCTCTCCAGCCCTAGGCTCCACGGCCACCCTCTCCCTCTTCAACACACCAGCCCGTCACATTAATAAGAACTGATCTGTAAATAGCGTCCCCTCACCCCGTCTCCACCCCCTCTTTGGCCAGGCTCCTACTTTTCGGCTCAATGGCACAGATGCAGCTTTGAGATGACGGGACCAGGCAGCTATTAGCAGCAAATCCAGTGAGAGAAATTAATGAAGGGGATAACTAATAAAAGACAGCTCAGGACAGCCAGACTAACTTGCTCGGAGCAGTAATTAACTTTCTTTCCCCCCCTTTTAGCTCATGAAGGTAAATATGCCTTCGGCACTCGTCCAGTCTAGGTCTTCCTTATTAAAAAAGAGCAGAGCTTTTCATGAAGAGCCGAGATTTAATCTGTCCCCCCCCCCCCCCCAAGAAGAGCAATTTTCAATGACTATGTGATGGGCTTACAGATCCATGCTGCCTAAATCAAGAAACACCTGTGAGGATCAGGGAGCCAGAGGGGGGGGGGCAGGATGAGGGAGGTGAGTCTCTAAATGAAAGAAAACATCCTCCCCCCTCCACCTGGAATCAGCTTAAAGAGATGCCTCCCCACCCCAGCCCCCAGCCCTGAAATACTCGAGGGTAAGTGGTACAGGGTAAGTCAGATGTCAGTGACACCTTAATACAGCTTGAAGGTTACTTCTGTTGGCTCTCCTCAAGCTTTTATCTTTCATTTTAATAAATTTGCATTTATCATTGCTATCAGCACGTGGATGCATGTGTGTATAGCCATTTTGTAGCGTCTGTTTTCCCTTCTTGCTTTATGTGGATTCCAGGGACCGAACTGGGGTCTCCAGGCTCATGCAACTAGGGCATTTGCCTGCTGGGCCTTCCCCCTCGTCCCTGGTCCCTGGCTTTCACTTTTAAAGAGATGGCCAGAAAAAGTGTTAAGGAGATTGTGTAAGATGGTAGATGTCTTTAATCCCAACACCCCAGAAGAAGCAGTCAGATCTCTATGCTTTTGAGGCTATTCCAGTCATCAACGTGGGCTCCTTGTAAAATAAAACCTTTCTGAAAACAGAGGCTGGTGTTGCGGCATGTGCTTAGCATGTGCAAGGGTCTAAATTCAATCTGCAACATGCACACACATACATGCACATGCGTACATGCGTGTGCCTGCGCACAGACACACAAATCTTTCTGAAGATAAATTAAAATGTTAGGTTTTGTTTAGTAAAATTTCTCTGTTTCATGGAAAGATTGAAAATCTTCTGACTTGAATCTTTGGGAAACCCACTTCTGATCATAAAAATTTAGCTAATCTTTTTTTGCTTCTTTGTTTTGTTTCTTTTTTTTTAAAATCAAGACAGGGTTTTTCTGTAGCTTTTTGGAGCCTGTCCTGGAACTAACCCTTGAAGAGCAAACTCAAACTCACAGAGATCTGCCTGTCTCTGCCTCCCGAGTGCTGGGATACTGTGGGACAATGGTCTTGTACCCTGTAAAGATTTGTCACTTGTATTGGTTTAATAAAACACGGATTGGCCAGTAGCTAGGCAGGGAGAATTCTGGGAAGAGAAAAGGCCCAGTCTGAAGTCCTCACCCAGATGTAGAGGAAGCAAAATGAGAATGCCTCACTGATAAAAGGTACGAAGCTACATGGCTAACACAGATAAGAAATGTGGGTTAAGATATAAGAGTTAGTTAATAAGAAGCCTGAGCTACTAAGCCAACCAGTTTATAACTAATGTAGGCATCTATGTGTTTCTTTGGGACTGAATGGCTACAGGACCAGGCAGGGCAGAAACCTCCGTCAATACTGGGAGTAAATGTGTGTGCCACCACTGCCAGTTATATTTGGTTAATTTTAGGCCTACCAGACACAGAGTCTCTAAATAACTGGAAAGACTGTGAGCTAGGCCTCTTGAGTTCATGAACTTTGGATTCCCCCAAATGGAAAACAAAACAAATAACAGCAAAACCAAACACAAATGCTAAGTTAGTGAATCATTACAGCCCTTCGGTTTAGTGGCAGTTAGCCATACTATCCCCTTTTAGGCTTCATTATCTCACTGAATTTTATCCATGTGCCCGAAGATCAATCTACTCTTCAAAGTGCCCTCCAGCCCTGTAAAACTATCTTGGGCCCTTTCTAGAACAAATGAAATAAACTGTAATTACCTGTGGGAGTTTGAATATAATTGGCTCTCATAATCTCATAGGGAGTAGCACTCTTAGAAGGTCTGGCTTCTGGGGAGTGTGTGTGACCATCTTGAAAGAAGTGTGCCTCTTTGGAGGCGGGCTTTGAGGTTTCCTATGCTCAGGATCCTGTTGCCTGCAAGATGCAGGACTCTCAGCTACTCCTCCAGCTCCATGTCTGCCTGTACACCATCATGCTCCCCACCATGATGACAATGGATTGAACCTCTGAAACTGTAAGCAAGTCACTTCAATTAAATAGTTTTTTTTATAATAATTGCCGTGGTCAAGGTGTCTCTTCACAGCAATAGACACCCTAACTAAGACACAACCGATTAGGACTCTTTCAGGGGTAAATGCTGTTCTTAAGGAGGGCCAACAACAATGGGAGCCCTTGATGAGCCACTATGCAAAAGTGAGATTGGCCCCATGTAATCCATCAGAAGGACTGGATGTGGTGAGGGGTGTGATTTTACACACACTTCCACACCAGTGATGTGAAAATGTAAAGCTTTGTAAACTGGGAGAAAAAAAAAACAGTACCTTTCATGCTTCGAAAGTAAGATCATTTTGTTATATGAAATATATTAATGCTATCAAACTCACAGGAGCATAAAGTAGAATAACAGTTGCCAGGAGCTTCGCGGAAGGAGACATGTCATGGAGAGCTACAGTTCAGTAGGTATAAAGTTCGGGTTTTCCAGATATAAAAAGTTATTCTAGAAATCTGTAAAAGTTGTACTATTTGTATAATAATGTGATACACATAGCACTAGTGAATTATACTGCACACTCAAAAACTGTTGATGAATTTATTTTTATTTATGTGTATGAATGCTTGTCTGCTTATATGTATGCGTTCTACATTTGTGCCTGATACTCATATGTTGTAAGGAGGCCACTTGTTGGTTCCCAGCTGCTCAGCCGCAAAATAATCACACAGAAACTGTATTAATTAAACCACTGCTTGGCCTATTAGCTCTAGCTTCTTATTGGCTAACTCTTATTATTAATTTAACCTATCTCCATCAATCTGTGTGTCACCATGAGGCTGTGGCTTACTGGATAAAGTTTCATCCTCGCATCTGTCTCCAGCAGGGGCTCCATGGCTTCTCTCTCTCCCGGCATTCCATTTGGTTCCCCCCCCCCACCTCTATTCCCTATGCAGGCCCAAGACAGTTTCTTTATTAACCAATGGTATTCACAGCATACAGGGGGGAATCCCACATCACTCACAGAAGCTAGAAGAGGGAATTGGATCTCCCGAGGCTGGAGTTGTAGACTATTGTGAACTGCTGGGAACTGAACCTGGGTTCTCCACAAGAGCAGCATGTACTCCTAATTGTTGACCCAAATCTCCAGCCCAAGGTGTTTTTATGAGCCATCAAGATGACTCAGTGGGTAAAGGGTGCTTGCCACACAAACCTAATGGCTTCCGTATGACCTCGCTGGTATCCACACAAGAGCAGAAAGAAAGAAACAACTCCAAAAACTGGCCACCACACACACACTGTAGTACATATGCCCACACATACATACCAAGCATACAGACACAGACACAATAATAATAATAATAATAATAATAATAATAATAATTTTTTAAAGACGTGGAAGGAAACTAGTGAGTCATTTGATGCTATAAATTCTTAAGGCTCAGATACACCTGAGTGGTATATACCACCTTGTTTAAGGATACTTTGTCTTGTGTTTTTGTTGTGGTTTTAATCGTTCTAAGAGAAGGCCTCATGATTTAGCCTAGGCTAGCCTTTAAATCAAGATTTCTCTGTCCGTGTTGGAATTACAGGTATGTGTCATGCCACCAAGCACAGCTTTAATGCTCTTTTGAGATCCTACTCCTTTTGGATTTGAAAACAATTCCCTAGAATTTGAAGGTGCATTACAAATAAATGGGATAGGTGAGAAGCTCAAGGAACAACTCCTCCCTGAAAAGTGGTAACATCAGATCAGAATGACCCCAGGCAGGGTTTCACTCACTTTCCATTCGTTCACATACCTCATTGCTGAGATAAGAAGAGAACAACACTATCGAAAAACAGAAATGTATTATGATGTCTATTATTTGGCAAAATAAAGAAATGCCGTCTACCTAGCAAACTCTCACTAGCCGTTCTGCAGCAGCCTGCTTTTCCAGGGCTTAGGCAATACCCACAAAGCACTGTGTAGGTCAAGGAAGCACCACTGCCCTGTGCTGTCCAGCTGCACCTGCTGGAGCACATAGCAACTGTGTCCTGAGAAAGAAACTCTCGGGCATCTAGAAAAGAAATCCCCCCCTTCCCGGTGCTGGAGAGCACAATCATCTGAAGTACCTGAGCGTGCGGCCAAGGAGCCTGGATACCCTTTTCAAATTATTTTCATACGGAATGATAAGAGTGAGCTTCTTGATAGCCAAAGACGTCTGGTGAAGCTTTCTATATATCTAAAGGAAGCGATGGGGCTCCGTTGCAGATGCTGTCAAGGGCTCCACTGGAAATCGTTGCTGCGCACGTGTCTATTGTTAAACAGGCATCATTTAAAGACACCCCCTCCTTAACCAAAAGGAACAGAGGCCCGGGGAGGAGCATTAGTATTTCACTAGTACAATGTTTCTTCCTTATCTGCCTTCAAGATAGAGGCATGGAAATTTTGAAAGTAGAAAAAAAAATGTGGCTAATTTAGATACATCTGATTTAAAACCACAGGTGTGGGCCATGTTCTAGGTACTTTGGTGGTAGGAGAAGCACAGATGTATCATTGCCACATTCCTCTCAAGTTGGTGCCTCGCCATCCTGCTCCAAAGCTTCCTAGACGTGTTTAAGGCTTCTCTACATCTGACTTATTTCCCAAAATGATTGGTAAAATAAAGCCAGAAAATAATTGATTTGTGTCCTGACATTGCTTCAGTCTTCTTGTATTGGTTTGAATGGGTGTTTCGGTAATGCAAAAACACAAACAAATACAATTCTTCAATTTTCATTGCTCCCATGCACAGTGAGATTTATGTATTACAGGGAAAAATAATGGCAAGCTATAGGGTCCCTTCTTTGTCCCAGTGGCACTGGTTTGGCTTCTTTCTGCTATTCTTATGCCAAGGAGGCAATAAACCCCCTTGGGAGTCACAGAGACGCCTGCAGCGCCCTGTCAGGGCACACAAGCTTTTATGCCAAAATACAATACACAAAAGGATCATAAACACGTTTGAAAAGGAAGATGACCTCTTTGTCACATAGAATTAAGCTTTACTGCAAGCTGCTGCCATGGAAACCAGCTCTCCATTCTCACTTTCAAGATTCCCGTTCCCCTTTTCTACGGAGTTTCACGCTTTTCGTTTGTTTCTACATCAAATACAACCGAGAGATCTGGGTTTTTTGCTCCGCTGTTTAACGTCTCCAGGCATGCTTCCAGGTAGAGAGCAAAGGGGACCGAAAATGGAAATGAGGGTATGAGGATAAGCGGGCAAGGTGAAGAGGGAGGAACAAATGGGACCTGGTGGCTTCGTTAGAAAGGGAGGGGCCTTGTGGACAACTGGGTGATGGAATCCACCAGAGATCTCCAGTCCTTTTTCAAAGACCACCTACAATGGGAACAGCTTCCCTTCCTGGCGTGTGTCTAGAAATGGCGTTAAGTCTTTGGTCTTCTTTTCTGAAGTTCGGTGTACTCTATGTCCGATAGCAGTCCCTAAGCCAGATCCCGAGGGCAAGCTTCCATCTGGAAGAATCAGTCGAGGAACCTTGCCTTTCTTTCTTCTAGTGTGTATTGACTTTTTTTTCTTTTAAAAGTATATACAGAGAAACCCTGTCTCAAAAAACCAAAAAAAAAAAAAAAAAAAAGTATATACAAAGAAAACCCAAGGCTTACACAGTTACAGCCTTGAAAATTAGAAAGAAAAAAATCAGAGGGTAAGTAGCGCGCAGGTGAGCGGACCACAGCTGAAGCTTTGAGATCTAAAGCCAGTGGACCACCTGAAGAATGACCCGGTGAAAGACTGGGAAAAGAAGCCGACCCTGGCGGTGAGGGTGTTCCCAGGGTCCGGCTCCTTTCTGACATCCGTTTGCGCTTGCTGAGAGATCCTTGTATGTAGACTGAGCCTGAACCCGGGCCTAGGAGTTCCGCATGAATAATCCAAGCCTAAAAAGTAAAGAGATCACAAGCACAACCCTCCCTACCTCCCCGCCCCCCTCCCTGGACCTTGGAAAAGTCATTTGATTACAGAGCATGCACCATCAGGAAACTTTCCTACCAAGCCACCTTGCAGTAGGAATAATAATAATTCCACACACAGGCTTTGGCGTTCTACTTTCCAGATGACGGGTTCTCTCTTATCCCGGGAAAGGACCCTCTAAAATTGCCCAAAAGTGCGCCCCCCCACCTTCAGATTGCACCCCGGGACTGGATCTCTACTCTGATTCGGATCCCCCATTAGATGAACCCGGTCCATCTTGGCTGGATAAACCAAACTGGGAAAATCAAACACCGGCGTGGAGTGGGGTGGGGATTGCAGGAAGACACACCACAGCAGACCTACCTCTTCTGGTCCCTGGGGACCCCTGTGGGGACCCTCGCCGAGCCACGTGGGACGGCCTGAATCCAGGCGCACCCCGCCCCCACCTCAAGAGCCTTGGAAAACAAACTCCGGAGGACAATGAACTCCAAAGCGCCGGAGAGGGGTGAGAACGTTCATCTCTCACACACGCACACACTTTGGACATTCCTTAAGTTTAATCATTAAAGTAGATCCTTTTAAAGGGAAGGCAGAGGCTTAACGTTGCTGTCAGTGACAGGCTGCCCCACACGCTCACCGCGAAATGAAAGAGAGATCTGGACCCAGCTTTGTTGCTTCACTCCCAATAGCAGACTTGGGGGACACCAAACCTCTGATTTCTGGCCACATCAAAGCACTGATTATGCAAATACCCATTTTTAGTAAGAATAAAAGAAACGGAGGGGGAATTATTTATCACACAATGAACCCCCTGGCAGGGCAGGGAAACAATAGATCAGACCAGATAGCCCCTCTAGCCCCAGGCTTGGGGAGCAGGAAGGGAGGGGTGCTGCAGCCCTCACGTTTTATTGGCCTAACCTAATCTCACTAATTCTCTTTTCACACATTTCTTTCTCCGATTCGCAGGCCAGGACTTTCACGCTCATGGGAGCTCCCACCACTGGCCGATTCAAGGGCAGCCTGCTTTATTTAATTAATACATTCAAAGCTTGCCTGGGAGCCCTAGGCGAGTGGGGGGAGGTCCTGGACCCTCGTGAGAAGTAGCTTTTAACGGGTTCCAGGTGTCGGTGCCCAGAAGTCACCACCAGCCCACGGCTGTGGGATGCAGGAGATGCTCTGGGCTGCGGGCAAGACCCTTCCGCAGCCTCAGCACCTGCGACCGCGACCGCCCAGTGGCGCTGCAGTGACCGGCGTGGGCGTGAAGACCTCTGTAGCTATTCTGACCACCCAGCCCTAGCGGCCAAGGCCACCGACGACCCTCTCCTCCTGTAGAGCCTGGAACCGCTGCCCATAAGCCCCCAGCTGCACCTCTGAACCAGGGCATTTATCTGGTCCTGCTCTTTCTCCCCCTTCCTTAGCCACAGATTTTTTTATACTTCACAACAAATAATGCGCCCAATGTCGAACCTCCTACTGTCTGTCCCTCGAGGACTGGACCAACCGAAACTAAGCCTCTTTGCTAGAAAGATCTAGTTACAGCGCTGTTTGAAATCTGTCTTCATTAGAGCCTGCTGAGATGGGATGACGTAGTTCCAGATCGGCGAGACCTGTAGTGCAGACCAAGATCTCAGGGCGCGGAGCGCAGGGAGAATGAGAAAACTCTTTGGTGCCAACTGCAGATGCAGCTGGGGCTTCTAGTCTGTGCGGGTGTTCGTCCTTACAAGGAAAAGAGAGGACCAACTGGGCCTCAGGCCCAGTGACAGTGAGACATGGAGAACTCCCAGGCCTAAGTGAGCCAGTAAGAACAGGGGTGTGTGTGTGTGTGTGTGTGTGTGTGTGTGTGTGTGTGTGTGTAAGCCAGGAGTCAACATCAGTGTCCAATTGTCAGCGCTGAAAACATACATACAGATAGCATTATACGGACTGAACAGGTTATATTTAGGAATATACATGTATTACATATACATATATACATGCAATAGCAATGTTGTTTTTTTTAAGCATGGATTTGGAGGAGAACACGGAGGGGTATGCAGGAGGTCATGGAGGGAGCAAAGGAAAAGGAGAAATCCTGCAACTGAATTTTAATCTTGAAAGGAAAAAAAATGGATGTCACTGAACCCAAGCCTCACAGATTGGGGCTTGGCTGACTGGCCAGTAACCCCCAGGAGTCTGCTTGTCTCTGCTTCTCCACGTTGGGATTGCCACAGAACTGCCATGCCTGGTTTTCTTTTCACATGGGTGCTAGGGACCAAATGCAGGTCTTACTATACAGCAAGCATGTTCTGTACTGAGCTGTCCTCACTGCCCTGCGACATGCGTTCTTAGCTATTGAATATGAGTAGGTGCCATATTAAAACAGCGGCACCAAATTTGGTGTGTCCTAGCCTGTGATTAAATGGGGAAGAAAGTAGGTCTCTGGGGGTGCTAAGCAAGAACCCCTGGCAGGTAGCACATGATGCTTACCTGTGGAATCCCTGCAAGCGCCCCCACCTTCAGGAAGTCGGCAAACTTCTGGGCCTGAAGACATTGTGGAGGCTAGACTCCCTGTTGGTGAGTTACCCAAAGCTTTGGTGGCTCTGCCGTCTACTGCTTAAGACCTTAGAACACCTGGCTATGGGATGCTCTTGAAGGATGTTTCTTTAGTGTTTTCCAGAGGAGATGTGATGTAGGACTACTATCATCATCAACATGTTTGACATCAAAACATTGATATTTTTAGCCATTCACACTGATCTTCCTCTGCTGCTGGTTAGCTTTTCCAGTACTAAAAGAACAAGCACAAATAAGAAAAATATCACTTTGTCCCCCTAACGTACCATCGCACCACGAATAAGGGTCTAAACTACAAGGGCTGTTTTTGAGGCAGAAGAGCAGCTCATTGGTAGAGTGCTTGTGCTTTCCTAGCTTCCAGGATACACTGGGTTCATTTCCTAGCCTATCACAAGAAGGGGGCGGGCCCAACAGACCCTCTTTTGTCCAGTAAGAAAGCTGAACGAAATCTTTGGACCGATTCTTCCTTTAATTGAAAAAAAAAAAAATGTAACCATTAAGATCTTAAACCCTGGAGTTGAAAAGGTGGCTTCTGAAAGCACTAGCTGCTCTTCCAGATGACCTGGATTCAGTTTCCAGCAATGGCATGGGACTTTCCTTGCTGGCCTCTTCTGCACTGTACACACGTGGTGCCCAAATATACACAGGCAAAAAAATTATTTATGTATAAAACAAATAAAAAATTTCAAAGGTATTAAACGCCATAAATTCCCTATTAGTGAAGAATTTCAGACAGAAACCTCAGGAGAAGCAGTTATTTCTCTATGCAAAGATACTGAGGATTTAGCCATGACAAAACCGGATATGACATTTATAGGAAGAAAGTACAATGAAAAACTAACTGTTTTAATTATATATTATTTTTTCTGTGTTCATCTGTTCACCTGGGGCTTAATTCTTGAATGTGATCAACTTTTACTTGGTAGCGACCACGGAAGTATTCGGAGGGTGAGTTGTAAGTCACATCACTTTGGCCTCCTCTTCAAATGACTCTAACAAAGATTAGAAAGCAGAGCTGTTTCTTTCAGTATGTCCTTTGATTCTTTGTATTTGAACCATCTCTGAATGTCTCCTTTTCTCTGGAACTTCGCCTTTTGAAGCTAACTAGCTTGTTGAAGTGGCTAGTACAAAAATAGCCTTCCATAACAAACTAAAGAAATATTGTTATATTATGCAAGTTAGAGCTGGAAGGGGGAGTTTGGGGGCTAATATACAATTCCCACAGATGGAGGGTGAATCCAAAAGAAGTTTAACTGGAAGAAATAAATTTGTACACACTACCAGCTTAGGAAGTGAAATCTTCATTTATTTAGAGACAGGGTCTTACTGTATAGCCCTGGCTGTTTTGGAACTCACTATGTAGACGGGGCTGGCTCTGAACTCATGGAGCTCTGCCTGCCTCTAAGAAGTGACTTCTTAAAGGTAAATTTGGGTTTGTGATGAATTCCACTCTTATCTCAGTCTTGGTGTTTCAAATATGATTCCATAGTTTGTAATTTCTTAGTGAAATTCCCCACCAAATATTACCCAGGAAATACAAATATACTCAATTCAACATGTCAAGAACTTTAGTGAAATACAATACATTCTGTATTAAAGGCCACATTGGGGGGGGGGAAGAATTCAATGCAAACTTATGAAAATTAGATACTTTATTTATAGCTTAATCACAAAACAATTTTCTTGTTCTTCAAGATGTAAATACATACTAGAATAAACTCTGTAGAATATACAAAAAATACATACTTTTCCCATGAAATTTTTCTTCAAAATAAATAGAAGGGAACACGTGTGTGGCTGATCCTGGAATGCCCCGTGTCTGCTTAGGTTGTCAGACTGTTGATTTATTTTTAATCTCTTGAAAGGATGGGGGAGTTCCTTCTCCCCTAAAAGGTCGAGATAAATAATACATGAAGCAATCCTCCCTCCTGATTTTTCCCTTTTCCTCCACTTTTTTTTCCTTTTGATAGAGAGTTCAGCCTAAATTTCCACGCTCGCATTCAGTCCTTACAAAAGCCTACAAATTATACAATGACTTCTAACCTGGCCCTCTAACAAAACAAGTTTTTTTCCCCTTATAAATCATAAGAGACAGATGGCAAAATGGAGAAAAAAAGGAAAGAGAAGGGCGGGACAATAGGCATTGTGACGAATCTGGGAAAAAGAACAAAGTGCACATCAGAGAGGGAAAGTTTGGTTTGACAGGTGAAATTCCCACAGCCTGCAGACAGCAATGGGAATAGAGCAGATGCCAGCCATTGCAAATGTGTGGATAATATTATTACCGGTAAATTCATTCAGATGCTAAGATACATTTCTTTCGACTGACATTAACATCTCTATGTAGAAACGAAGGTGAAAAGATCACAGGGACCAGTTGCATTCCCTCTGTGAGATTCACACGGAGTTCTCCTCCAGCAGCTCAGAGAGAGGGGAGGAGCGCCAGTCCGCTCTGCAAACTCGTTAGTTACGGCACCGGCATCTTTTCTCAGCGTCTATCTTTATACTTTCACGAAGTCTCCCCCTCGCAGCCCCTCACCCCAACCCCACACGCCACAATCCTCTTTGACCCTAAATCCTCACATCTTCAATAAATCAGAGACGGTCTGTGTGAAGTTAGCCCATTGAATGCACCTGCCGCCGAGGGCCGATTGCCAGGGCTACCTCTGCTCTGTGAAGCGGAGATCACGGCCTGGAGGGTGGGGGCAGGAGAAAGATGGGGGAGGAGGGCCAGGTAGAGGACGTATTGGGCGGGGGACGCTCGCGGCTCTAGATACAGTCCCTGGCGACGGGCAGGTGAGGTGCATAACGGTGCTTATCCGGAGGTGGGGGCTGCCAGTAGTCCACATCTGACCCGGGGCTAGCGGGCGACAAAGTACAGCTGTATGGGGACGTGGAGGTGGAGGACGCGGAGGACGACGCAGGGCTGTTGGTGCAGCTCCAAGAGGAGGAGGAGGGCGAAGGGCTGTCCCCGCTGGCGCTGAGCGCGGCTCCGGGGCTCAACAGCACCGCCTCGGAGAAGAGCGCCCCCTGGAGGCCGCCGGCGCCTGCGCAGTGGTCCGCCAGGCGCAGGGTCTCGGTGAGCGCCCAGATGTAATTGTGGGCGAAACGGAGCGTCTCGATCTTGGTGAGCTTGGCATCCTCCGGAAAGGTGGGCAACACCTCTCGCAGCGCGTCCAGCGCCGCGTTCAGGTTGTGCATGCGGTTGCGCTCGCGGTTGTTGGCTTTCAGCCTGCGGGTCTTCTTGATGCGCTGCACTGTCTCCGCCGTCTTGGCTCCCCGGGAGACAGCCCGGGCGCGCGAGGGGCGCCGCTTGCACTCATGCACCAAGCCCAGCAGCCGCGCTGGCCGGCAACCCCCAGCACCCGGACTGCCCTGCACCCCCTGCCCGGCTTCCGCCCCACGTTGCCCAAGCACGGCGCCAGGCCGCCGCAGCTCCTCGTCCTCCTCCTCGTCCGCACTGGAGGACATCGGAGTCAGGGTCGCCGAGGCCGGGGAAGCCGAGCCCAGCAGCATCAGCACCTCCTCTTCCTCCTTCAACTCCAGAGTCTCAGTTTTGACGAACATCCTGCAAAAGAAGAGGCAGATGAAATTTACTACAAGAACAGACCGGTAGAAGCGTCTCTGTCGTGTCCCCGCAAGGTGCACCCGTGAAGAAGGCGAGAATGGAGCTGGGGAGGAGCGCTGCTGGCTGAGCCACCAGTTGGCCCTGCACTTTGCGGGCCACAGAAACCGTTGCGTCTAAAGCGACGGAAAGTCAGCCTGTTCAGGGGGAAATAGCCTGCGAAGTTGGGAGGCGCAGAGCGCACACTTACCTACTCTGCTCCAGATGTGTCGCTGCACAGCTGCTGCTCTGGTGTGCGTCCCGGAATGTCCCCACAGTCGGGAACCAAGTGCGTTGTCCTTCGCTCCTTTGGAGCGCTGAGGGTTTGGCGCACCCTAGGCGCACCTCTGCGGGGGGCCTCTCTGCTGGGTGACTTTGCCAAGAGCCCCGGCGACCGCGGCAGCCCGCCCGGGTCTCGTGTGTTGTGGTGCTCGTGCGTGTCTGTCTGTCAGTCAGTCCCTGGCCGTGAGGCTGCTGGCACGCGACACTCAGGCACTCCAGTTAAAGCCGAGCTGCTTGTGGTTCAGTGGCTGCGTGTCTGGCACACGACTCTCCTTAAAACCCCTTATATACCACCTAGAAAACAATCAGATCTGCCCCGGGGCCCCCTCTTCACCTACTCTTCCCCCGCCCTCTCCTCCTCCTCCTGGTCCCCCGCTCACCCTCCCCAGCTTATTCTTTTCATCGTATTATCATCATTCATTTCTTTCCCTTTCTTTAGTCTCTCTCCCCCCTCCCCTGGCCCGGCCATCCATCCTCCTCCTCCATCACCCCTCCCCTCGTCCCCCCTTTATCTAATCAGCATAAAATGGTTCTAAAGCTCCTGTTGGCGCTCCAGGCTGCAGCCCAAGCTACCGAAGCCGCGGTGGCGGCAGTGGCTCAAGCTGCGGCTGTTGTCGCCGCCGCTGTCTATTGTGATTGGTGGCTCGCGCTCGGCTGGAGCGTGCCGCTAATTTATTAATGAAAGGAGGTCGCGAGGCGCAGCTGGCCAATCAGTGTTCCCGGGACTCCGGGAGGCCTGCGAGCCACGCGCACCGGAGCCCGCTCCCTTTCAGCAACTCATTAGGGGCCCGAGCGCTGGGGGCCCATGGCGGGGGGGGGGGGGGACACCCGGACTACTGCTCCTGCCCGGGTCCTCAAGACAGCAGGGGCTGCCCCTACCCGGATGCGCGCATACGCGTCCCACCCATTGCTGTCTGGCCTCGCGGAGGATGGGAGCCTCGGAATTAGTTAGCGGGGAGGGAAGGGGAGAGGTCAGAATCCCGGAGAAGGAGGCCGGGTGGTGCTACCGACCATGTCTCCACAAAACCTCTTTGGGGCTGCATCAAAGAGTAGACGGTGTTTTAAAACGCCTTCGTTTGGTTTGGGAAGGGTAGAGAGGGAAGAGGTACCTACGAGTGGCAGGCAATAGGCACTCTGTGAGTGACTGCATTTGAGTTTTAAAGAAACTCACATAGGACGATGGGTGGTGGGAGTTCACAGAGACGTCCCCTAGAAGGGATGATCGATCGGCGGGAGAGCAATTGATAGGCATTTACAGAAATAAACGCGCTTTCTTGACACACTCGCTTTACCTCCTACACAGTGAGGCTTCATGCGCTGACATAATGGGGGGGGGGGCTTCTGGTGTAGGGGGTATTGGGTATCAACAATACAAGCTTAGACCAGATGATACTTTAGTGTGGTTTCCTGTATGGGTGACAGAGGCAGGAGGGCTGCTGCTCCTAGGAGCGAATGGGCCACGCTGACACTTGTGTGACCTCTGCTCTGCTTGCGCGAGGGAGGGGGGGCATTGTTGGAACCCCGGCCCGTCCTTCCAATTCTCCTGCTTTTTCAATGAGAGAGACAGACAGAGATAGAGACAGACAAACAGACAGACAGAGAACTTGGAAGGAAACTTGTTCGGAATTGCTGGTCAGTCCTTTCCCCTTAGTTCCGCCCCCCACACTCGCCCCCTCCTGCCACTCTACTGATTTCTCCCAGACGCAGAACCAGAGGCCCAGAAGTGAGAGTTGCAGATGTCATTGGACTCTGTCCCCTGAGATACTTTTTGCAAAGACCTTTAAACTAGAAGTGTCTTGGGATTTAGCAGTCCTCCTGAACCAGAGAAAAAGATTATCTGCAGGTCTCCAACTCCTTGTTTGGTAGGGGCTGAAAATAAGTTGAATTTCCGAAAAGAGTGCAGCCAGGGGGTGTTCGTCCTGGCGTGGTTTTCCCAGGGTGCTAATGAGCAAGACTGGAGTGCATAGGGTGAAGAAAAGGATAATTAAGGTCCCCGAAAAGACACTTGGTCTTTGCAGCTTTCCAACCTTCAGATTTTTCTGTCAAGTTTAAAATGATTTTTAATTTGTTTTTTTTGGTACATGCTTTCATTGCTTCTTTTAAAAAACAAGCTTCCTAAATTTAAAAGCATTATTGCATCTAGTTCCCACTAGAGCCTCTCAGAACAGTTGAATTCCCCTTGTAGAAAGGATTGAAATGACAAAAAAGACCTGAAAGACACATTGTGTCCTCAGCATACAGCATCTGTCCCTATCAGAATGTCTTCTTTGGGGTCTCTGGCTCTGTCTAGGACCCCTCAGAAACAGAACAGTCTGGAAGGCAATGTGATCTAAGCAAAATATAGATTCAGAGTGAAAGATGTGGGATGGTCCACATGATTGCAGGTGCACGTGATTGTTATTTTATAAGTAGTGATCATTGAAGCCAAACACTTAACCGCTCCTCAAAGCCCCGCCCCCCAAAAAGAAAACCCACTAAGGGTCTGTTTGGCCTTGGCTGGAAGGATGGGAATTGAAGGAGCTTGTGGGAGTGGATGCAGAGTTTGTGTTTGTTCATAAACTTGAATGGAATAAAGGATGGGAACTGTAGGATCTGGTGAAATGATCAAAGACTATTAGAAACCAATACCAGAATGATGAGAGGAACCTGCTGTGTCAGCCTGGGGATAGCTCCACCTCTCCGCAGGGGCTGCCTGCAAGAAAAGACAAGCCTCTAAATTAATGCAATAGAAAACAAAGGAAGGCTTATTTGGGTATCAGTAGAAAACACATCTCTTTGGGCAAGTTGCTTCCTTTTTTTTTTTTTTTCTTAACCAGGGAGTGTTGGGTGACTTAAAAATAAAATATTGGCAGAACATAATCATAATTCAGTTAAATACAAGCTTTAAAGGGAAACCTTATGAGCTTTGTGTGGCCCCAAATAACAACATCAAGCTGGGTCTAACTAACACTTGATGCCAGTGGAAGACACAACTGAATTCTTTCATTGCTTCTTAGCAATAGTGGGGTGTTTGAGTCCCCACTTTTTAAAATCCTGCTATCATTGTATGATGTTATGATTCCCCGAGTATGTACATGCCTTCCTTTGCCAAATCCACGCCTAAGGGGCTGGAGAGAAGGCTCAGTACTTCACAGCCCCTGTTGCTCTTGCAGAGGACCTGGATTCAGTAACCAGCACCCGCATTGTGGCTCGCTACCACCCATAACTCCAGTTCCAGGGAACCTGTCGACCCTCTCTGGCCTTTTCCCTCCACTTCCGGTCTCCACAGACACCAGGCACATACATAGAGTCTATGCATACATGCATGCAAAACACTCGTACAAATAAAACAGAATAAACAAATCTTTCAGGGTTTCTCTGTGTAATTCACCCCAGTTGTCCAGGAACTCACTTTGTAGACCAGGCTGGCCTTGAACTCACAGAGATCCACTTGCCTCTGCCTCCTGAGTGCTGGGATTAAAGGTGTGTGTCACTATGCCCAGCAATAGTTGTTTTTTTTTTTTTTTAAAAAAAGGACAAGTCCACACTATGTCTGTGGTTCATGCAAACAATGCACACGGAATTGTCTGAGCAGCTGTTGACAAATGGGGAAAGAGGGTGAAAGGTGACTGCACATTTCTTATTGTGGAGGTTTTCTTCAAAGAGTACAAAATACATTCCAAAACTGTCAAGAAACTTAGAATTGTGTGCATATTCAGGTTTTGATATCATCAGTCCCTAATTCATTTAAATATCAAGATGTCATGGCCTCTTTGATTTTTACTTTCTGAGTAAGAAAGTCGTGTTTGGTTTATCAATGGGTGTGTGTTAGATTATTGTGTGAAGTACAGAAGTAAAAATTCTGAAACTAAGAATTATGTGTGTGCTGTTGCTTTCAAGAGCTGCTTTCTGTGTCTGCCTTTGTCTATCTCTCTCTGTCTCTCTCCTCTCTCTCTCTATTTCTCTCTTTCTCCCTCTTTCTCTCTCTTTGTCTAATTTTTTGAGACAGGGTCTTACCAAGTAGCGCTGCCTGATCTGGAACTCACTATGTAGACCACCGGCCTTAAACTCTCAGAAATCCACCTGCCTCTGCCTCCTGGATTCTGAGTCACAATGTCCAACCTTCCGCTCGCTCTCACTATAAAAAACAATATTCACAAAAGGAAAGAAACAAGCCCAAAGATAAGCTGGCAGTACTGTGCAAGCCAGAGGCCCACTAACCGATGGTGTGCAGTTGTCTAGATAGCAGATTTCTATTTGTTCAACGTTGTGCACAGTTTTGCTGGGAAAACCAAAGGACAACTTCAGTTTGTACTCAGCTTTGCGAAGACGTGACCAACGCCAACCATCCTTAGCTAGGTCCGTCTAGCACTCTTTTAACTTAAATAAATTCAAGAGGCACTTGTGTGGTCTGAAAGTTTGTGTGGATGAAACCCGGCTGAAATGCTGTGTGAAGGGGGCGGGGAGCGGGTGAATAGCCCAGGCGAGGCTGGCGACCCTGGGCCACGCCTGTCCATAGCGTGAACTGTCCTAAAGGGTCAAACTGTTCATCTTCAGTCCCTCTTTCAGTGTGCAATCCTACTTTAAGAGAACAAAAGCCCAAAGCATGCTGTTATTACGAAATGGGAGCCTGGTGATTTAAACTCATCCCCAACCAAGCCTTAGAAAGGAGGTGGATTGCGCGTAGCTAGAGAAAAAGTTGAAGTAAGGGGAGGGGTGAAGGGGTGGAGATCTTTAGAAAACCTTTGTTCCTTCTGAGAAGCTTGAACTTTGAGATGGCCCAAAGCCCTAAAGTTTAGGGTAGGTGTCTCTGTAGGGAGGTCAGCACTTCGACCTCACAAGTGGCTAGAGAGGACAAATGGTCCAGACTTTCGACAGATGACTATCCGGGCGTGAAGGAGGGAGACCTCCTTGCGCGTGCTCGTGGCTATCCCGCGAAGACGCCAAGAGGGCGCGTGTCTACCCTCTGCAGAAAGAGACTGCTGTGTAGCCTTAATCCTAACCCTCGGAGTGAGCAGTCCGAAAGAAAGGCGAAAAGATGGCGAGAAAAGTTAAGTCAGCAAATAACGGGGATCTTGTATATGGAGGGTGTCTGGGGCTTCCCTGCGGGTTAAAAGTGCAGTTTCCAGAACTCGGGACGCTGGCATAGGAACAATCAGCTTTCTTTGTAAAATAATCGTGCATTTAAAAAAAAAAAAACAGTTTCTCTGTGTAACAGCCTTGACTGTCCTGGAACTTACTGTGTAGATCAAGCTGGCCTTAAACTCAGGGATCCGCCTGCTTCTGCCGCCCAAACGCTGGAATTAAAGACGTGCGCCATCACCACCGGGCCCATTCCTGCTATTTAAGGTTAGATATTGGTGGTGGAGGCGGGAGAGAGTTCCACCTTCCCTGCTCTCCTCCGGGAGCCAAGGAGCCCGGGAAGCAGTATAAACTCACACCTGCTGAGTCCTGGGTTCCCCAAGCTCCTGTTTGGGAGTCTCACGCCCTCTTCCCTCTTAGGTCCGGTGAGGGGAGGGTGTGGTTTCCACCAAGTCCTGGAGGGTCCCCACTACGTGGCAGCGCTAGCTCATCCCGGTGCCAGCCCCTCCTTCTGTTTCGGAGGAACTAGTTGGAAACAATTGAGCTCAGAGGACTTTCTCCCAGGCCTGAGACCTCTGCTCCAAGCCTCGAAGCGTGCTTTGGGTGCCCTCAAGTCAAACACACTGGTGACCCGGTTTGCCTCACCGGGTCCGGTACCAGCTCTGGGGAAGGCAGGGCCTGGAAAACTCTTGTCCCTGATGCTCCTCTCTTCTTCCCCAAGAAGGAAAAAACTCTCTGGAGGAGATTCTGCTTTGTTTTACTCAGGTGAGGGGGAAAGAAGGGCCGAATGTGAAGCTGGGGAACCTTCTAGGGAGAGAACGCCTCCCCAAGTCTGTGTGCCTGCAAAAAGGGACATTGGCTATCCAGAGAAAGTGCAAGAAAGAGCACTAATCGCTGAACCAGGAGACAAACGCGATTACCAGCCCCGAGCCCTGAGTCAGAAAGTCTCATAGACTTTAAGATGTTAATCCTCGGCATAATCCTTCCTTTGGCGTGTAGGAATAGTGCAGCCACAAGAGTTGTTTTGTTATTTATATTGGCGTTTAATAAAACTCAGCCAGCAGTGAATGGGTTGCCCACTCTCCAATGGTAATTAATTCCCTATTTCAGTGACCCAATTGTCCTGGGACAGAGCAGTGGGCCCGTCCCGGTGCCCCGTCCCCCTTTGTGCGGATACACTGCCCTCGCGCTTCAACAGCTATGGAAACTCGTTCTTTTGATGTCATTCAAGGACTTTCCTTGGGCATCTTCTAAACTTCAAGGACCCTTTTCTTTCTCCATTTCATGAAAAGCAGTGCTAGCTTGACCACCTCTGTAGAATGTAATGATTTGGTGAAAAGACCCTTTGGGGTTTGTGTTAGGAGTTAGACAGAAAGGAAATTTGGCAGCCCGCTGCCTTCAAGAACTGTCCCCAACCTGGAAAGCACAAAACTTCTGCAGAGAAACGGATGAAGATCTTGAAAGCAGATCCCCCACTACCACCGCTCCTGCTCTCATTTTCCCAGTAAGGAACAAAAAAACCTAAAAACACTTCTAGAAACAAACAAGAGTGTTATTTCTTGCTTGTACGTGTTATGTAATGAGGCTGGATTGTAAATAAGTTTGAATCTCAGCAGGCACGATTTCTTAATCTACGTTTCAGGGGAGTAAGATATTTAATTAATTTATTCATTGCCTTTTCCCTCCTTTCTACATTAAAAGGTATGTTTTTGGTTTTGTTTTTTTTTTTTTTTCTTGACAGAGTTTGTCTATGTAACAGTCCTGGCTGTCCTGGAACTCGCTTTGTAGTCCAAGCTGGTCTCGAACTCACATAGATCCGCCTGCCTCTGCCTCCTAACTGCTGGGATTAAAGGTGTGCGCCATCACCACCCCGCTCAAGAATACTCTTAAGAGCATCCAATCTCTGCCAAGCACTGGGCTAGCCCGGGGAAATACCGGAGTGCACAACATGGGCCCCACTCCATAGCTGCATGGAGCTTACATTTAAACAAACAGAATTTTGATTAAACTACAGGCGTCTAAAAATAGTACGTGCTATAAGACAATGCCAAAGTGTGATGCGATACAGCATGGCAAGAGCAGGGGAAAGGAGATAGATATTCAAGCCCCCTCCCCTTAACTATTCAAGGTATATGTACACCTATAAAGCTGATTTCTTCACTCTTTCACATTTACACATACTGTGTGCCAAGCCAGGAGAGAGGCGCCGGGTCCGCACTTGGGGCGAACTCAGTAGTGGGTCACAATATTGAGATCATGTTTCTACTGGAGCAGGCCTGGGCGGAGCTGGGCCTCTCGGCCCGGGAGGGGGCGGACGCGGCGCGCCCGGCACAGCTCCCCGCACAAGTAGCTCTCCTACTTCTTTATATGCACTTCCAAAAAAAAAAAAAAAAAAAAAACTTCGCAAGTCACAGAAACAATTCAGAATTCAACTAAAAAAATACAGAGTGAACCATATGGCCTGGGTGGCTCGAGTCGGCTGCATTTTCCTCCAGACAAAGAGGGGATTGAGAGTTGAAGGAAAGGAGAAAAAAACCAACTTTCCGGCTGATGAAGCTGTTGTCTGGAGGCAATGATCCCAAATCTGAAGGCTTTATTCCGGCTCCGACGGAGACGTGATATGTCATATGATTAGCATCTCTCATATTTACAAGAGAGGTATGGGCTGCCAGTCTTGAGAAAAAGGCGAGAGAAAGAAGGGGCATATGCTGAAATGGATTTAGCATTTGAAAGAGAGAAAGGAGATCGGATAAATACACTTAAACGAGGATTTAGTTTTACTCCTGTTGAGTTCTAATGGATTGTTGATTGAGATTTTAGGGGCCTGGAACCGAGGTGTCAGCAGTAATTTAAAGGAGGTATTCAGTCCGCCAGCGCCTCTTTTCTCCATCTCGCCCGCGCGCCCCTCCCACCCCTCACTCATTCACCCCTAGGAGCAGTGCGGGGCGGAGAAGGCTTTTACAACACAACACCGGGCCTTCCTCCAGCGCCCAGCGGTGGGGACGGGGCTCCAGCAGCCCGGGGCGGCGGGGGGCTGGTGCGA
This sequence comes from Arvicola amphibius, assembly GCF_903992535.2. Lineage (NCBI taxonomy): Eukaryota > Metazoa > Chordata > Mammalia > Rodentia > Cricetidae > Arvicola > Arvicola amphibius. Next base: position 35,680,221 of record NC_052060.1, on the reverse strand, counting down.
CCTTCAGGCCACACCTGAGTCTCGACAGCTTGCGATGGCAGCAGGAGCGCTGGGCTGGCAGGCGAGGTCGCGGCTCCCCCTGGCGGGACTTGGCAGTACGACTCCTCCCGGGGCCTGGAGGAAACCCCGCGGTCAGCGTCCACTAGGCCCACAGGGACCGAGGCGACGCCTCCCTCCCAGAGAGAGAGACAACACAGAGAGAGACACACAGAGATACACACACCAATGAGGCTTTATTAGCAAATGATGATTGCTGAGAGTAGCGCTATACATGTAGAATTCCCTTCATCAGGCTTGGTGCCAATCTCCCTTACATATGGAGCCATTTCACTGGCACCTAACTGTTCATTTGCTTTTAAATATCATGCGTATAAAGTGTCAGTGACATGGGGGGAAGAGATGGCTTGCTAGTTAAGAGCCACTGGCCACTGCTCTTGCTCTCATGTCTCCAGGCCCATGATGGCTTACGACTCCGCTCCTGGAGGCAGCCAGAAACACAATGAAGCTTGTGCCCACACAGACACAGATACATATACAACGATAAATATAAGTCGCAAATAAATAAAAATGTTGCAATTGACAGCTCCTGGAGAGGGCAAGTTAGTTTTCTTTCCTGTCATCCCTGGTAAGTCAACCATTTTCTTCTTATGAGGGTGGTCAGAATCTAATTACTCTAGAAGAGAAAGGCTAATTTCACGATGGCAATATTGTGTAGGAAAAAAAATCAAGGGGGAAAAAATGAAAAGATAGTTTCTAAGTCTGTGGTAAAAGTCTACCAAGAAACTTTGTAAGCACAAAATAAGCTAGAAACTCAAACAAAACTATGCCAATATTAATTAAATCTGAACTCATTGACTGTTGCAAATGAGACACAGTTTCAAGTTCCCCTCTGGGGGAGAATCTAATTCACCACAGAAAGGGGTTGGGGAAGACAGTTGTTGCTTTTGTAAATCTTGAATTCTATTCTTGGCAAATTCTCCAAGTCATTTGAGTTCTTCTGTTGGACAAACGCGTTCTCCAGAGCTGAGCACTGAGAGGCTTGAGGACACTGCTTTAGGGGGAAGGGCATTGCTTTAAGATAAATATCTAGCCGCTCCCAAAGAACTGCACAGTTTTGGCTTCTCCTCTGGCTTCCTTTGGCTCCCACTATCTCTGGACACTGTTCCTGGTGACACCTTTCTCCAAGCTGTTACTCGGACGCAGATCATTTACTCACAAGAGACTTGTTAAGAAACGGTTCTTCATTAAGGTAACAAACAGGCTTGCCTTCCCCAACATGATTTTTCCCTTCCTTATGAAGTGGGTCACAGAAATACACACAAGTAGCTCACTAGGCTCCATCTCAAGTATCAGGCCAAAGAGTTACAGCTGGACAGCGACTTCAGCCACAGTTCACTGACAACTGGAACTTCTCTCGAATTTTGTATTTAAGAAGAAAAGTCTGTCTCTACCAAGCAGTTATGTCTCTTTAATCATCAACGATTTGGTCAGAGTGGGAGCACCAAGTCAGAGTTCATGGCAGCCTGTGGACACGGTGACCTTCCCACTTCTGCCATTTTGTCATTGGATAATATTAATTGGACAATGCATTCCCCTGTCCCGCCAAGACAGTGTTTTCTCTGTGTAGCCTTGGAACTCCCTCTGTAGACCAGGCTAACCTTGAATTCACAGAGATCTGCTTGCGTCTGTCTTCTGACTTCTGGGGATAAAGATGATTACCATCACACCCAGTTTATTTGTTTGTTTTCTGACTCTTTTTTAGGCTAATTCCTAACACATACCTACTAAAATTTTTGAGGTCAGAGAAACTCCTAGCAAGAAAGCAGACCCAGTGATCCAGGAACTTCTATAAGAAAGCAGACACACAGTGAGGCAGAACTGCACCAGATAGGACTCTGCAGATGACTCCCTCACATAGATCCCAAAGAGGACGTTACTGCCAGTATCTGCTGTGGAATAATCCTGCACACTGAAAACGTGTTGCTCTCATTGCTAATAAAAAACAAACTGGCTGATAGGAAGATAGGATTTTCGGGACAGAGAGAATGCTGGGAAGAAGGGCGGAGTCTGAGGAGTCTCTAGCCAGCCCCAGAGGGAGCAAGACAGGTACAAAATGTGGTAGCAAGCCATGAGCCACGGGGCAGCACATAGATGAACAGAAATGGGTTGATCTAAGTTGTAAGAGCTGGCTGGAGATGAGCCTAAGCTATTGGCTGAGCATTTATAATTAATAGTAAGTTTCTGTGTGGTTATTTGGGAGTGGCTTTGGAGACAGAAAAACTCTGTCAATTATTATTTTTATATGAGGAAGTCTTGGCTGAAGATTGCCTGTCTAATAAGGGCCAACATCCCTGTGACAGTTGTAGTCTGTTATAATGGTATTCAGGCCTGAAACTCAATCATTCCCATCTCCCGAGCAGAACTGCTATGATTCCAGTGCCTACCAGATTGCTTCCCTTGATCCCATTGAACACTCCCAGCTCTGGGACTCTGGTACCTCCTGCCTTAGCTTTCTTAATTTGTGTTGCTTCACTGTCCTGGCTGGGTTTTGGTTCTCACGTTATCTTCATAATTGGTTCTTCAGATTCTCCTATTGAATTTCTTAGATGGAGCTATGCATTCCTAATTGGAACCTGACTCATGGGCTTGATTTGAATTGGGCAGTTTTACTTGATTCAGATTTAAATTGTTAACTGGAGTTTAGTTTGAAGAGTATCTGTCTTGTGTAATGAACACAAACATGCTATTTCTCATCCAGACTTGTATTACCAAGTAAAGGCAGCCATGGTCTGATGGTGAAGCCCGTGGATAACCTTATTTTCTATACCAACACGTGCAGCCCAAATCGTGTTTCCAGTCAACTTTCAGTATCTTCCTCTTGACTCTGAAAGTATACCTTTAGTCCTAGCACTTGGGGGCAGAGGGCAAGGCAGATGGATCTCTATGAGTTTAAGAGCAGCCAAGACCATATAATGAGATCCTGTCTCAAAAACAAGTCAACAAAATATATAGAAATTTAATAAAGAAAATAGTATTTTTTAAAGCAAACAGGCTGTCTGGTCACTCTACATTTTTTTCCGCAAAGCTAATTGAACCCAAAGTCTTGCACATGTGGCCAAGTGCTCTACTACAGAACTGCATCCCTAGCCCTATTCTTAATTCTTTAAAAAAAAAAAAAAGATTTATTTACTCATTATGTGTACAGTGTTCTACCTGCATGTATGCTTGAACACCAGAAGAGGGCACCAGATCTCATTACAGATGGTTGTGAGCCACGATGTGGGTGCTGGGAATTGAATTCAGCCAGTGCTCTTCATCTCTGAGCCTCTCTCCACTCCCCTTCTCAATTCTTGTATGACTTGGTGAATAGCGTTTACTGCTCACCTATCATGCTAGTGCCAGTACCAAATTACAGATGCAAAGCACAGTCTGAAGAGTCATTGGCACTGAAGCTATATCAGTTCCTTCACCGACACACAGCCTGTTTTATCCTTGGTACCTCATTCAGTTAGTTTGCTTCTTCCACAGGTATGGCACAAAATAGCAAGTAGCATCTCAGACAAGGGTGTTGAGATCATCAAGTCTCCATGACCTGTTTGCTGTTTGTTACATTTTTGCTATGCCCTGATTCTGTATTTATTTGATAGCACCATGTTGCCTAAGAAGGTTATTATCATCCATTCAAAATACCAGATATGTCCTAGGTCCTATAATACCTAAAAGGAGCCACAAAAACAACAAAAGATGCCATTTGATCTCTATTTGATCTTTCTGTGTGTCTCTCTCCCATTCTCACATACAGAGTAATTTAAAAAAATGAATTAATTTTACAATATATGAGTGTTTGCCTGCATGTGTGTCTGTGCATCATGTGCATCTGACCACAAAGGCCAGAAGAGGGCATCAGAAGCCTTGGAACTGGAGTTATAGAAGGTTGTGAGCTGCCATGTACTGGGAACTGATCCTGGGTCCTCTGGAAAAGCAGCCAGTGCTCTTCTGAGCCATCTTTCCAGTCCCCAGCAGTATATATTAAAGAATGGGAAAGAACAAGAGGAGGAGGAGGAAAAGAAGGGCATGATCCAAGAGGGAACAGAGCCCAGTATTTGTACTTCTAGAATGCTTGGAAGTCTCTGTAAGGGAGAAGGTAGCTTGCCCCAGGCCCTGAGGTTAGAGTAGCATGTAACCAGTCCCTCACTGCCTAGGTTGATCCATAAAACAGGCTGCATACATGTGCCACGGAGACTTGAGCTACACTATTTTGTTGCCCACTTCCTAATTTTTACACACGTGGAACACACAATCACACACACAGAGATTTCTCTAATTTCTCAGATTTCTCTAAAGAGCAGAAAATTAAGGAAAACCAATAACTTAGACTAACAGAAAAGGTTTAGATTTTAATTAAGACAACTAGTGTTTCCGCGTGGAAAGAAGGGAGGATTAGGGAGCAGTGGGCAGTATTTTTCCTTGACTGCATAATCAAGTCATATTACTATAACTTGGCCCAAACTTACTTTCTGCTCATGAGTAATAACGAGGCAGGCATTTCAAATCAGCGCTGAGTTAATGTTTTTAGAGCAATTATTTAATTTTCAAAGCCCAATTATCTGTCAAGTAAATCACCAATTTCCAGTTCATTCTTATTTAATATAAAAAAATCTAATTAGTATAAAGCTACTTCACAGCTGCCTTCAAATTAAACTGTAGTTGAGAGCATGCAGCCTCGGGGGCTTGCCTTGGCATATCCAAACCAAACATGTTTGCTCAAACGTGGAAGAATAATGCCAAAAGTTATGTTTTAAATTGCTGTTTAAAATTGTGCTTTGTAACTTCAGAATTGAACTTGTAATATATATGCTTCCAAACACAGGATTGGCTGCGGAGAGAATCATAAAACAAGCATGTTGTCTTTAAACCACTTGATTATCAAATCCTGAGAATTGTAAGCATAACCAGCTCGGCTACTAATACACTCCAGTCAGCATCATTCTTCCTTGCTTTTAGTAGCATGCTGGATCACAGTGTTGCAGACTTCCCTTCCTTCTATTGTATTTTCTCAATTAGTTTTTGATTGTATACAAAATAAAGGGCTTTTTAATGAAATCCCCATGCATACTTATCACCGGACTTCACTCATACCCACTCACCCATCACCCCTTTTCTTCCGTAGGCCCTTGCTCCCCAAATTGTCTCCCTTGGCCTTCCATATCAGATGGGTAGAGATCTGCCTCAAAATAAAGCATGTAGTATCTTATAATTGTAATATTTAGCTTTCTCCCATTACCCTCTTGTTTCTCCTCCTGTCTCCCCTTAAACACCTTCTGCTACATAGTTCTACAGAGTCTATCTTCAACTCTCATGTCATTATTTTAAAAATCTGAGTTCAGCTATAATAGAAAAATGTTTATCTTTCTGGATCTGGCTTGTTTCATTTAACACAACGATCTCCAGTCCTCTCCTTTTACTGGGAATGTCATAATTTTGTTCTTCTTTCTTTACTGATGAATGAAATAACATTATGTGTGTGCACGTGTGTGCACGTGCATTTCTTTATCCAATGATTGGATCTAAACTGACTCCCCAGGTTTATTCCTAGAAATCTGATGCTTTAAAAACATTTTGTGTATATGAGTGCTTTGCCTGCATGTATGTCTGTGCACCGCGTGCATGCGTAGTGCCTGAGGAAGTAGTGAGCCTCCATGGGGGTTGTTGGGAACCAGACTCTGGGTCCTTTGCAAGAACAGCAAGTGAGCCAACTCTTCAGGCAGATATCTTGTGGTTTTTGAAGCTATTGTGAATGGGATTTTATTTTATTTTTTTAAAGATTTTTATTTATTATGTTTACAGGGTTCTTCCTTCATGTAGCCTACAGTACAAAAGAGGACACCAGATCTTATTACAGATGGTTGGGATTTTTTTTTTTAAACCTGGAACTTTTTAGAAAGTTTTATCACTGATATAAAGAAAATTTACTAAGTTTTTAATGTTGACTTGTATTCTGCTCCTTTGCTGAAAGCATTTATCAGATCTAAGTTTTCTGGGAGTCTTTGGGTATTTTAAGTATTATCTACCAAAGGGATAATTTGTTTTTTTTTTTTATGATTTTCATCTCTTCTGTGTCCTTTTATTGGGTTATTGTTTTAACTATAATTTCAAGCATTTTAATGGATTAAAGAGCAAAAAAATAAGGCTGGATTAGTGGCGCACACCTTTAATTCCAACACTTGAGAGGCAGAGGCAGGATCTCCGAGTTCAAGGCCAGCCAGGTTACAGAGCATTCCAGGACACCCAAGGCTATAGAGAGAGACCACGTCTCAAAACAAAAAACCAACAACCCTTTGTCTCTACTGAGGTGATCATGTGGTTCCTGCTTATGAGTTTGTCTTACATGGACTAATTTGTGTGTTGAATCATCCTTAGATTGATGAGAATGGGATACTGAAGTTGAAGTTGCCCAATATTACTTACCTGGACAGACCCACCTTTTATAACTAGGAGTGGTTGTTGTTTTGTGAACTTGAGTCACCATTATTATACCTTCAGGATGAACTGCTCCCGTCAGTAACATGCAACAACATTCTTTTATAGTTTTGCCTGAGGTCATCTCACCAGAATTGGTCATAACTTTGGTACACCAACTCTGACATTCTTTCATGGTTTTGCCTGAGGTCTACCTCACCAGAGTTGATCATAACTTTGGTGCACCAACTCCCATCATTTGGTGCTCTCTCAGCATGTCTGCCAGAGAGATGTTTTTCTTTTCTTTCTTATTTTACTTATTTTTTTTCATTTTATATACCAACCCCAGTTCCCCCTCCTCCCCTTCTCCTGCCCCTAACTCCACTTACTCCCTCCACTTGTCAGAGGGGTAAGGCCTCCTAAGAGGTGTTTTTCAGCCCAATAGTTAGGGCTTTTTAATGGCAGTTTACATTTGCGTTACTGAGAGGTACTGGCTGGCTGTTGTTTTCCTGTTTGCTTCAATTACTGATTGTTTTTATTGTCTGTTTCCTTAGTAGTATTAGAGTTCTCTGAGTTGAACACAATTGATTCTTCACTAGTTTTTGTTTTGTTTTGGTTTTTTTGCTGTTGTTCACCTATTCCTCTCCTGAACTTTATTCTTTTCTGTACTCTCATGATTGTGATTTTCTTCCTCTGTGTGGGATTCCTTTAATGTTTGTTTAGTCTGTGTCCGTCTTGAAATGCTTGTTAATTTCTATGTCAATTTTAGAAGATAATTTTGCTAGATATACTCAAATATTCCTTATGCATTATAAAGACATGTGGGAAGTCTTATCTTTTACTTCACACATGGACAGGCACTTAAAAAGGATAACTCCTGGGTTGGAGATGGCTCAATCGGTAAAAACACTTGCTGAGCAACCATGAAGACCAGAATTTGGATACCACCACCTACATGACAGGTTGCATGTGACCTCCCATATCTGTCACTCCAGAACTGAGAAAGACCAAGAGTAGTAGGAGAATCAAAGGGGCTTGCTGTTTGCCAGTCTAGCCAAAAAACCATGAGCTGTAGGTTCAGAGGAACCTTATTCAAGGGAATAATGTAGGGAGTGATAGCAGACACATGCTGTCACCTGACCCACTCACACACGTGCACGCACCTACACACACAAATGAAAAAGAACAGCTGTTGCTCTACCACAAGTCTGGTTGGATTTACTTTTTCTTTCACATAGGAGTTTCACAGGAATGGTTATTTTTTTAATATAAACAAATCAGTTACCATTTTTATTACATTCATTTATTTAGTATCTGTGTGAGGGTGGGCCCTGTGGGCCACGGCACATGTGTGGTCAGAGGACAACCTGCAGGAGTCAGCTCTCCCTGCTGTGTACCAAGTAGGGGATCCAGGACTGAACTCTTGTGAAGCTGGGTGCACAGTGCTTCTACCCACTGCACCATCCTGCCAGCCCTAGACTGGTAAGTTTTTATTATAAGGAAATTTAAGAAATCCAAGGAAACATTTTTCTGTATTCTAAATTCTAAAATAATTCTTAAATAAATGCTAAATGACTCAGGCCAGTCACTAAAATGTTTTATTTGCTATAAATAAACACAATGATATCAATTATGATCAAGACTTTGCCATTTTTTCCATCTGGATATCAATATATTCCTTTATAAACAATGTCTAAGAATCATGTGGTTTGAAGCTTATATGTATATATTTATAGAGCGACTATAAATATAGAAAGACTAAAGCAATTTGTTAATGATTAGTGAATAGTGAATTTCTAAGTAATTTTCTTTTCTTTCATATAGCGTCTGTATTTTGCATACTTTTCTGTAAGGAGAATATATTAGCTTTAAAATAAAAAGGGTTTTATCCGTTTATTCTACATATATACCAGTAAGTACTGAGCAAATAAACACACCAGGGGGAGACTTGAAGAGCGCTAATGGTGGCCCATCCTGTCCATTCCCCCGATAAGTATCTATGAGGTATAGTGCTGTGACCACCTTCTCTGTTGCATTTTTTTAAAAGTTTTTTTTTATTGTGAATTGTTTAAGTTTTTAAGTGGTGGGACAATTCATGTATTTCAGGTTCAGAAGAGTCTGCTAGTGGTCTGGACTGGAGCTCTCTGGCACATGAACTTTTGATACTATTGTGCATTTTTTATGCATACTGATATTCTCAGGAATGGTTTTCTGACCTTTGTAAAATTGGTTTCTTTCACAAACAAGACATCTGCCTGTCACACAAACATCTGCCTATCTTAATATAAAATGCAGACCTTTTTAAAGAACAAATTTTTACATGCACTTATTCAGCATGTTATTTAAATAATGTAACTTTTTTGTATCAGAGGCTTTACAATAATGAAAAAATATTAAAAATATACAGTATAAAACAATTCTGAATTTACAATAACAATACTCCTGGTCATGTTTTTTGTTGTTGTGGTTTTTGTTAATAAGATTTATCCTTAGATTTTTCTTTTTCTTTTTTCTTCTGTTTTTCTTCTGCTTGTTTTTCAAAATAATCTTTAAGAAGACGGTCCAGCTGTGGCTCACACTGGCTTGCATGTTGCAATCCATCTTCCCTTCCTTAAGAGATACAGAACATAAGAACTGTTCTTTACAGGGGTTTCCATGTTACTGTAGCCTCAGGCATCTCCCAAGGGGACATGGACCCCAGCTTTTCCTCATAAACCACCCAGGAATTAAGCCCACAAAGTCAGCTTTGATTAAAAATGCTTGAAATAAGTACATTTTTATTTTACCTTCACAATGTTGGATCACACGCCCCCATAGGCGATTTTTCCTCAAACAGGATAAGCTTCCCACAATCAACAAATGCCTTCGTCCTCTGGTCAATGCCACATTCATTCGCTTTTCTGAGTCGATGAACCCGACTTGTCTCGTCCTCACACAGGACAGAACAATGATCTCCTTCTCAGCGCCCTGAAAGGCGTCCACTGTGGACACCTGCACAGCCTTAACATCGGGATGGCCAGCGTCCACAGCACTCAGTAAATGGCAAATCTGCAGAGAAAGGACCAGGCTCATAAAGTACAGAGATTATGAAGAACCTAGTCCCCAAACTGGTCAATACAACCAACTGAAGTAAACTAATTCAGAACATCTTTCTTATGACTCATGAGGATTTAGGTAAAAAGCCTCTAAAATTAAAAATGACATTATTATTATTTATGAAGCATAACCAAGTGATGATTAACCTAGTGCATGGATTTTATTTGTATATGATAATCTAAACTGATAAGAAGCTAATAATGAAAAAGAAAAAAAACTAAGAGAGAAAAGATTATAAAAATCTACTTAGAAGTAACTACCTCTTTTGTATATCCTTTAATTTACTGATGAAATATAATAATGCAAGAACATTTTGAAAAACAGAGTCTCAATTCCATCTGTCCCCAGACACAAAACATACACCACATTTTCTTCCTCTAATCTGTTTATTTGCATTTTGTCCCAACAGCTGTAAAGTGAATTTAATTAAACCTTGTTAGGTTTACATTGAGTTATGTAGAAAAAATCCAGGCCAGAAAAATACATCAGAATGTTCTTTTGTAAGTATACACATGACAGTCCCAAAGGTCTCAGGCACCAAAGTGAACTACTGGCAAACGTAAAACCAAATATTATAGAATATGATGCTTAACATGTGACAAATATCACCCTATGTAGCACATACCTTGTACATTTGTGATTTGTATAATGTTATCACCCCAATCATGGAGCCTGCTATTCCACTTGCAATCAGTGATTGGATTAACTTGAGTGTAAAAGCAGCTTCTGCCACATTTTGAAAGCTGTTTTCTCTTTCAACCTGGAGTAAGAAACAGATCTCAAATTATCTTCCCAGAAAGGCCACAGGAAGACTCAGTGAAACCAGGCAAACAACAACAATAAAATTAAACCAGAAATTAAGTAGTGATTCCCATCAACACTGATGTTATTCACCTGCTCTGCTCCGGTAACATTATAGAAACATAGCGTGGGCAGCCACTCCAGTACAGGGCTCCTCTCTGTCTCTGAAACGCCATTCACGAGGTTTCCTTCATAAAACAGGTCATTAGCTATGGCACTGATCACAGGGTGACAGCGGTACTGGGTTCTCAGCAGAATGGGTTTGTGACCCTAAGAAATTTAGATGGAAAAAAACAAACATTAAAAGACAGCGTTTTCTTTTCTCTAGAGAAAGAGAAATCATGTTTAAAAGTTTTTAATGTTACACCATGTTCTTAGATAAATTACAACTAGAGAACAGACTAAGATAAAGTATCTTAAAACAAATTACTAAAGTATGTTCACAGACTATAAAACCAAAAATACAGAGTAAACCAACACCGTGCTTTTATAATCTCCTGAGTTTGCTCTTCTAACATTAGGCAGGCCTGGTGTACAAACCTGTGATCTCAGCTCTGGGGAGGCTAAGGCAAGCGGATCACAAGTGCAAGCTCTATCTGGACTAAACAAGGAGTTCAAAGCCAGCTTAGACACTGTCTCAAAATGCCAAGTGAAAAGAGGGGCTGTGGTGTTTGCCCAAGGCAACAGTGTTGCCTACTATCCACAAGGCCCTAGGTTCAACACCTGCTACCACAGAAAGAGTTACTGAAGTTTGTTCACTTCTTCCTTGGTACAGCCACTGCTTCCTTCAGAATATGCAAAGCAGCTCCAGCTCTCACTACTGCGCCCTCCCCTCGCATCCCAGTCTCACCACTCCAGTGAGCTTCTGGAGCACAGTATCTGCAACACTTCCTGGTGTTACCAAAACAAGCCAAGCAATGCCGAGAGAAGAGAGCTGTATCTGGGGACAGGAGCCGAGTGCGCACGGAACAGGAGGAAGCCTTCCCAGAAATAAGACCAGAGGTTACCAGGTACAGGGAAAGTTGTTATTTAGAAGGGACAAAGTCGCCATTTGGGATGATTTAAAACAAAACAGTGTGGGCTGATGAGATGGGTAAATGGCATTTGTCATCAAGCCTAATGACCTGAATAGAGAACCACTCCTATAAGCTGTCCTCTGACCTCCATATGAGGACAGACAGACAGACACACCACACATACACTTTAAAGAAAATAAATAAAAATAACATAGTATGGCCACTAAGAGGATCAGCTCTTGCCACAAAACAACCTCAGTTTGCTCCCCAGGACGACTGTAGAACTAACACCCACAAGCTGTCCTTCGGCCTTACACATGCAACCCACAAATACACACATGTGCTTTCATATAAATAAAATAAAAATTTGGGCTTGTTGCAATAGCACACATCTTTAATCCCAGCACTCAGGAGGCAGAAGCAGGCAGATCTCTGTGATCTGGAAGCCAGCCTGGTCTACACAGAGTTCCAGGCCAGCCAGGACTACATAGAGAGAGACCCTGTCTCAAAACCAAGTAAATAAATAAGCAAACAAACAAGCATAATATAGTACTAAGCTATAAAACTATGCTAAGTAAAAGACAGATATAAAAGATACATATTGTGTGGTTCCATTAAGATGAAAACACAAAACAGGTAAATCCACACAAGCAGACTGCTGGTTGCCATGGACTGGAGGTAGGAGGGGGTGGGGAGTAACTGCTGAATGGGTATGAGGTTTCATGCGGGGCAAAACTGGTCTGGTCTACAAAGCAAGCACTGCCTTGATACTAAAAGCAGATCAGATCACCACAAAAAGAAAAAGAAAACTATATACCAATATTCCTGATGAACATAGATACAAAAATTCTCAATAAAATGCTTCTTTAAAAAATTTTATTTATTTATTTATTTATTTATTTATTTATTTATTATTTATTATGTATACAAAATTCTGTCTGTGTGTAAGCCTGCAGGCCAGAAGAGGGCACCAGACCCCATTACAGATAGTTGTGAGCCACCATGTCGTTGCTGGGAATTGAACTCAGGACCTTTGGAAGAACAGGCAATGCTCTTAACCTCTGAGCCATCTCTCCAGGCCCCCCCCCCAATAAAATACTTTAATAACTTCTGTTGGGAGCAGTGAGACCCAAGATCCTGAATTTCTTGTAATCCCCTGATCTGAGTGCCTACAGCTGCTCTGAGCACGAGACCTTCAGGAGTTCCTGATGGCAGGAGAGTGGTTTCTGGTGGGTTTGGATGGGGCGTGGCTATCTCTATATAATCTGCCCTGAACACAATAAAGGGGGCATTTTTGGGGAATTCAAGGATGACCCGTGTCTATGTCTCGCTGTCTGTCTGTGTCTGTGTATTTTAACCTCCAGCCCCTTGCCCGAATCTCGCGAACTGGGTGCCAGCACACAGAGCGCAGACACTGGGGCGTGGGGCACGGCAAACTTCAACGACATTAGGGCAGTCATACACCATAACAAAGCTGGTTTCATCCCATGGATGTAAGGATGAGTCAACATACACCACCAGTAAATAAAGTAATACAGTACAAATATAGACTTCGGAACAGCAATCATGCAAGGCATTATGCTGGTTAGTTTTAGTCAACTTGACACAAGCTACTATCACCTGGGAAGAGGAAACCTAAATTGAAAAAACTGCTCTATCAAACTGGCCCATAGCAAGTCTGTGGGGCACTTTCTAATTAATGATAGATGAGGATGTGCCACCCCGTGTACAAGAAAGCAAGTTGAGCAACCAGTAAACAGCTTTCCTGCCTTCTCTCTCAGCTCCAGTCTCCAGCTTTCTACCTTGGATTCCTGCCCTGACTTCCCTTCATGACAGACTACAGCTATAGGCTGAAATAGATTCCTCCCTCCCCAGACGGCTATCGCTGGCTGTGTTTATCACGGCAACAGAAACCTAACTAGGACAGGCTAACCTCACCAGAGGCAAAGGTTTTTGACTAAGGTCAGCACCTCTTGGGGCTAAAGGGCGAAGAAACTGGAAAGAGAAGGGACACAACAGAGGCTACACACAACAAATCCAAAACCAACTTACTCCAAATAGTGAATATTTAAATAGCAAAAACAGCTATATTACTGAAATATATTATTCAATGCTTTCTTCATCTAAAGTCCAATCATCCCTCACAGAACTAGAAAAATAAACAAAACCCCAAACTATCTGTAAAATTCAAATGAAACTGCAGAAGATCCCAGCTAGTCAAAGCAGAAGACTGATGCTGGGGACATCACAGTCCTGACCTCAAACTGCCAGAGCCATAGTAACAAAACAGCCGATATTATACAGAAACAAACAAACCAGGAAAACAGAATAAAGCACCAAGAAAGGAACCCACAAAGGTGTCTAAAGGTATACTGAAAAACAGCTTCTTCAGCCCTGGAGTTGGGGAAATGCACTATCAACCGCACAAGAATGAAACTCAACCTGCACCAAAACCAATCCAGAACAGATCCAGTAAAAACAGACCTTAGTAAAAACCTGAAACTCTGTACCTACTAAGGAAGCATGGTCACATGGGAAAGGACACAAACAACGTGCAAAATCATACCCAGTAGTGACAAACGGGACCACATGAAATTAAAGTTTTCTACATAGCAAAGTAAACTATGACCAGAGTGAAGAGTTTGGTGAATGGGAGACAATCTGCCAACTCTACACCTGACAGGCGATTAATATCTGAAACTTTCAGAGCTCTCCCGAAATACCAAAACTCAAACATTAACCCAATCACTAAACGGGCAAACTGACTACACAGTTCTCAAGAGAAAGACACATGGTCAATAAATACATTTAAAGTGTTCAACATCCTGGGACAGTAAGATAGTTTGGCAAGTAAAGGTACTTATTGCCATGTCTGAAGACCTGATTTTGGTCCCTTGAATAAACATAGTAGGGGATAACTTAGGTAATAAATTGTCTTGTGACCTCACCTATACTGTGACATGTGTGCCCCCAACTTTGCCTTCCGAATAAATAAATGTAAAAAGAAAAACAAAGCATTCATTATCCTTAGCTATTAGGGAAATGCAAATTAAAACTGTTTTGAGATTCCATTTCACAGTCAGGATGCCTATCATCAAGAAAACACATGAAGAGGACTGGAGAGGCAGTGCCATGCTTAAGAGCACTGTTCAATCCCCAGCGGCCACATGGCAGCTTAACGACTTTAACTCCAGTCCCAATGCCTTTCCTGGCCCCTGCAGGCACTGCACACACATGGTGCACAGACATACATGCAGGCAAACACTCAGTGTGTATAAAAACAAATACAATCTCAAAAACAAAATTAAAAAAAGTAAAGCAAACACATGGTGATAAATGCCAGTGAGCATGTGGAGGACAGCCTTTGGTCTCATGTTGGTAGGAGTGAAAAGAGATTTGACAACTATAAAACTTCAGTATGGAAGTTCCTTAATAAATAAATAAATTTAAAAATATAAATATATAGCTGGGCGGTGGTGATACACTTCTTTAATCCCAGCATAGGCATAGGCAGGCGGAGCTCTGTGAATGCTGCAGGAAGTATCACAACTTGTATTTACCTGCCTACAGGGGCATGGCCTCTTATACTATTTTTGGGGAAGCCCAACCTGCGTGTGGCCCTTCTTTCATTCCTCTTGCTTAGCTGCTCTTTTGGACGGCGTGCTTCAACTGCTCAAGCGGAGGATTCTGATTTGTGAGTTTACCCCTTAATGAATGACTATCCATTTCTCATTTCTGAGCTAGTGTGGGATTTCTTTTAAGTGTCCGACCACCATAACACATGTGAAATGTCAAGGTGAAAGCCATTTTTTACATGTTAACAAAAATAAATAAAAGTTTAAGTATTTACAGAAAATTCTTTTTTTTTCTCCTCCATTAGGGGAAAATTTAGAACTAGGTAGCAGTTGCTGGGTACTGTGACAAAAT
Organism: Arvicola amphibius; assembly: GCF_903992535.2. Classification (NCBI taxonomy): domain Eukaryota; kingdom Metazoa; phylum Chordata; class Mammalia; order Rodentia; family Cricetidae; genus Arvicola; species Arvicola amphibius. The sequence continues at coordinate 35,664,922 of NC_052060.1, read as the reverse complement.
GTCACTTCACTGTTCCTCTTACCACTCATGGATAATGGAAGATGACGTACACAGAGAAACACTTCTGTATTTAAAGCTATGTTAGAACAAGAGGATTCCACTGTCTATAAGATGAATACTTTTCAAAGACCTCCAACTATAAACTATTTAAGAACAAGGATAGGTACCGTATCCCTTACCCACCCTCACAGTATACAATCAACGATAACCTGAAGTACTGAGGAGTACATGCCATTAAGCATAGTCGATCAAAAAGAGTTTGTTCCAATCCATTTTCATGAGCTGCATCAGAACCCTGAATTGTAGGAGGCAGCTGTTTGGGGTCTCCAACAAGAATTAACTTTTCACATTCAAACCTAAAAAGGAACAATTTATAAAATTAATCTAAGCAAAGAGAAAAAGTATACTAACACGTCATTGCTCTTTCTGAAATGTGTTCTTAGAACTCAAATGCAGAAAGTGCTCTAAGAGTGAGCAAGGTTCAACGGTGCTAACCGACATATTAAAGGTTTTGAAACGTTATCTCAAAGAATCTCGGGTTAGGCAGAGTGGATAAAGTGCTTTAAAGACCTTTGATCTCTGGCATTTCATATAAAAGCTGGACACAGCAGTGTATAAATCTATAATGCCAGTGCTGGGGGCTGAGAGACCTGAGAGACAGGAGGATCTGGGGACTCACTGCCAGGCCAGCTGAAATGGTGAGCCGTGGCTCCAGTGAGTAGGAGCACTTGTTTTTGCAGAGGACAAGGCTTGATTCCTAGCACCCACAGGGCAGCAACTGTCCACCAACTCCAGGTCACACATGATACAGACATATGAGCAAAATACTCATAGGCATAAAATAAAGTAAAAAATAAAATGTTAAAATTAAAAAAGGAAAAGAATGTGAAGAACTACAAAGGAATACATTAGATGTCTACTCTGGCCTCACATGTATACACATCTATCTGATACACATGGGTGAACACTGATGCACACACCCATGTGGACGGACACACTTTCACTTAACATACATTTTTTTCACATAAAATATATTAGGTGTCCCTTGTTTCTACATAGAGTCAGTGTTTACAGAACACATTTGAGAAACAGTGATCTTAAGACGCCGGAACTCTAAAGCTGTCTTGGAATTCTTTGGCTTAAACTATTTTAGAAGTGAGATAAACAAGGCCTGCAGGACAAAATGTCTAAGTAGGAGCAAGGCAGTGTGGGAAAGTCCTAGGTTCACAGACAAACCTGTATCCAAATCTCAACCCTATCTTTCATATCTGTGGCTCTCCCTGCTTCACGTTCTTATCAGTAACCCGGAGGGAGAAACTCCTCCGTGGCTGTTTAAAGGAGCAAATGAAGGCCACAATGTACTTAGGATACAGCAGAACTGTGTTACTACTCTGTGCTCCACCCAGGGCCTCAGTGACCCTCCAAATCTGGTTGCTGGAGAGTGACCAAATCAGTCTGATTGTCCTGTACCATTTCACTGAAAAGCTAAATGCCCAGGAGTCTCGAGTCCCAGGCAAGCCCTGACATCTGGTGTCCTACCGACTCATCAACTGGGGGCTAAGCCAGGTCTCCAGGTCCTACAGTGGTGGACTCTTCCTTAGAGGTGCCTTATTTTTATTCTCCATGGTCCTGGGATTAAACCCAGGAATCACATTAATCATGTTTAGATTTCACACTCCTAAATTTCTGGAGACGGGTTGGAGCAAAGGCAAGTGGTTAAGAGCACTGGCTGCTCTTCTAGAGGTCCTGAGTTCAATTCCCAGCAGCCACGTGGTGCCTCTTCTGGTGAGCAGGCACACATGTAGGCAGAACACTGTACACATAATAATAAACATTTAAAAAAAATACTGGAGACAAATTTTCATTTTCAATGTGCTTTTCTATATATTCTTTCAAAAGCTTAAAAAATACTTTCAAAAGCTAAACCATCAAATCATACAAGAGAAAGGAAACTGGAGGACACTGCCCAATAGAGTTAGGAACCACTGATCTAGCTAACAAATTTGAGAAGTCCTATAATGGTCCTAGCACTAACCCTCTTATGGCTTTAAGGACTGTATGATTCCAATGGCTAAACTATAAGTCCACAAAATTTTAATATATTTACTTCAAAAAGTTTCTATTTATTTACAAAACTAATGTTAGTAACTGACTCGCTAAGAATTCTGACAAGTGTCTATTAGGGACTGAACTCAGGAAAGATCTGAAATAACTGACTTGTGTGTATTTTGGGAAGAAAGTCTTTTGGATTACCTTGCAATAGGAAGGAGTGAGGCTGGTTCTGTCATCTGGCTGCACTCATCCAGCACAACCACAGGGAATTTAAGGTCATTCATGCATGGGAATGGGCAGGCTGCACAGGTAATGCCAACAACTCGAACCTTTATTTAAAAAAAGAAAAAATGTGCTTTTGAGACAGAGACAAGGTAGCCCAGGCTAGCTTACAATGCACTATGTAGCCCATGCTTAGCCTCAAAACCTACCTCAGCCTCTCTCCAAAGTGTTGAGATTATGGTTGTGAGTGACCACGCCCAGACAAACAAAAATATCACTAACCAATGGCTTTTAAAAGTAAATCAAGATCTCCTGGAGAACTTGAAGGTTAAGTCAGACGATTAACCAAACCTATGATTCCTGCTCATAAGAAAACAGTCGTCACTTTACTGCTACATTCTCATTGCTCTCACATACTAAGTGGGTGTTACAGAAAACAAGCTACTTTATAAGTCATTAGCAAGAACACATCCACTCTGATGTTCCAACATAAGAAACCTATTAAAGCATGAATGGTTCGGGAAGCTTCAAGGATGACATATGTCTTCCTTTATCTTCTAGGTAATAAACACATATTTTATTAACACTGACCCATGTTTTCCACAAAGACCACAGAATATGCTAACAAAGCCAGCCTTTGCTTAACTTCTGAAAGCTATAGCACTGTGATTACTATAAAAGGTAGCTGTCTAAGCAGGGCATGCCTGTAATTTCAGTGCTCAGGGAGTTGAGGCAAGAGGACCAGAAATTCAAGGGCAATTTGGGCTACACAGTGAGTCCCTGACTCAAATAAAATGAACTTCAAATGTACTTTTACCCATTAGTGTATCTGAATTGTATAAACCTTAAATTTTATGTCAAAATACCACTGAGTTTAAGGCACAAAGCTCAAAAGGCTAATATTTAACCATTATATAATATACAATAGAAAAATTTATGAATTTTTAAAATTAGACATGGTTATTGATCCATTATCTGTGAGTTATACATATATATGGAATGAATGCTATGTATATATATCTACATCCATTTCCCTTCCTAGTATCTATAGTATAATTACGCCTGATAACAAGAGCAGTCCAAATAAACAGAAGATCTATTTTTAAAAAATTTCTTTTTAGGACTAGAGCGATGGCTCAGCACTTAAGAGCACTGGCTGCTTGCTCTTCCAGAGTTCCTGAGTTCAATTCCCAACATCCACATGGAGGCTCACAACCATCTGTAACTCTAGTCCCATATGATCTGAATACACTTACACATTAAATATATAAATCTTTTTAAAAATCATTTTTTGAGATTATAATATAATTAAATCATTTCCCCTTCCTTTTCCTCCCTCGAAGCCTACCAAATACCCACCTTGCTCTTTCAAATCCATGACCCTGTTTCATTGCTATGTATGTCTGTTCCTAAATACATCTGTATAATCTGTTCAGTTTACATGTATAATGCTACTTGTATATGTTTTTAGTGCATCCAATACCAAATGGTTTTTTTCAATAAACCTAACTGACAAAAGTAGGGTTCTTAACTGTTGCTTCCATAGAGCCTACAAAAATATTATAAGCATTATTTGTTAATTTATTTTTATTTCATTGGTGTTTTGCCTGTATGTATGTCTGTGTGAGGATGATAGGTCCTGGAGTTACAAACTGCTGTGAGTTGCCATGTGAGTGCTGGGAACTGAATCCATGTGAGTGCAGTGTTCTTAACTGCTGAGCCATCTCTCCAGCCCCCTGTAAGAATTATTTCTATTTTTATTTATTCATTCATTCATTCGTTTGTTTGTTTATGGTTTTTTCAGGACAGGGTTTCTCTATGTAACAACCTTAGCTGTCCTGGAACTCACAGAGGTCTGCTTGTCTCTGCATCCTGAGTGCTGGGATTAAAGGTGTGGATCAGCCCCGTCCCCTTCCCCACCCCTTTCTGCTTTGTTGAAGCATTATTTTCTTGATAATCATCACTCACAATAGCTCTTTATCAGTTAGGCTTTTAATCTTTCATTAAGCCCAATGACCCAACTTTACTCCCCAGGACCAATGTGGAGGAAGAGGAGAGCTTCTGCAAGTTGTCTTCTGACCTCCAAACACATGCTATGGCACATGCACACACACACACACAAACAGACGCACACACGCACTCATACACAAATGTGATCTTAAAAATATAAGACCAGATGTGGTGCACACCTTTAATACCATCACTTATGAGGCAGAAGCAAGTGGATCTCTATGAATTTGAGGCCAACCTGGTCTACACAGCAAGTTCCAAGTCAGAGATACACAGAGAAATCCTGTCTCAAAAAACAAACAACAACAAAAAAATGTAACTTTAAAAAGACATCTGGGAGCTGGCAAGATGGTTCAGTAGGTTAGGAACCTACAGTCTCTTCAGAGGACCTAAGTTCAGTTCCCAACACCCACAATGGACAGCTAACAAATTCCTATAACTCCAGGTCCAAGGAATCCAACTCTCTTCTGTTCTCTGCAGGGACCTGCATATCTACATACAGTCACACACATACATACAAACTAAGACAAATAAATAAATAACTGAAGCCACTTGGTCTTAGAAATCCTAGCATGTAAGCATTTAGCTCTTTAAAAATAACCAATCCCTATAGCTCGTACACTTTTTAGTCCAACTCTCAAATACTATCTGTTATTTAATTTCTATACTATACTGACAAAAGCAATTTAGAAGAAAAATCTTAAATTTATAAATCAATAAACTTTTAAAAAATATTAAAGAATAAAAGATTTTTCCTTAAGAATTACATTATTTTTAGCTTGCTGCTGTTGTTTGCGTTAGGGTCTACAGCAGTGTAGCCCCTGCTGCACTGGACACACTTTGTGGACCAGGCTGGCCTTCAACTCAGAGACTCACCTGTTTCTGGCTCCCCCAAGTATTGGGATTAAAGGCAACACCAGGCTAGGCCATTTTTATCTTTTAGTTCATTGTTGTCCTGCTAAGAGTGGAACAGTAGAAGGCATTCTATTGCTGACTCGGAAGCAGTTACTATAAAGCAGGTTTTGGAAGTTTTATTGTAAAGTCAGGGTACTAAGGAGCATCAGGTATGTCTGTTTGACTGGACTGGGCATTTGTTAGTGCAGGTTTTAAAAAAAAAAAACATTTCATTTGTGAATAACTCTGGTCATAGAAAATTAATTTCAAGGGCTCTGAGAACTTCTAGCTGCTTGTGGCAGCTCACTGTTAATCCCAACACTAGGGAGGCAGAGACAGGTGATCACTGTAAGTTCCAGATCAGCCAGGACTACACAGTAAGACCCCATAACAAAAACAGAATCAGTAACCTGGGAACTCCTAGAATGCGAACCTAACATGTACTGGTCATTACTTCCTATTTCACTTTCCCTGTAAAGTTTTTATGACACCCACCACACTTGCACTGCTCACCACCAGAGAGGCAGGTGGAGGTTGCTTCCTAGCCTAACTGATGTGGGCTTGACCACATGCCTGATAAGTTAGAGCAAACAGAACGTTAGAGGACAGGACATGAACAGAAGCTTTTAAGGTCTAGCCTGCTCTCAAGTGCTGCTTTAAGTACAAAGTCGTTTGCAAACTGAACAAAGAAAAAGCCTGGCTCACAGTCTAAGCTGAGCCAAAGCAGCTGACATGGAGTTGTAAGTTGTCCTGAGATCCTGTTGTTCAGCAGCATGAGCTCAGCAAAAGCTGACCAAGACAAGGTCTTGGATAGGCTGGTTTCCCAAATTTCTTTGTAGAAATTGATCAATGTCCAAGTGGCCCAAGAGAGCCAATGACTTTCCTTTTTCTTTACCCATTGTCCTGTTCCTCAGGTACCACTTTCATAAGATGAAGCCACTGAATCTTTTATTGTACCCATAAAAGCCCTTCACCAAGGAGATAATACTTATTACAGCCCAGGCACCTAGCACCCAATGCCTGGGAGTAAGTGGAGTGCTACTTGGATTCTTGGGTACAGACAGATCCTGAGGGACCTGGCTTTCTAGGAGCACATCAAAGACAAATCTGCACTTTGATATCTCACCCAGAGTAAAAATTTTCTTTTTCTTTCTCCTAGAATACAATTTTTACTGGGTTCACCGCGAATCTATTCAAAGCTTCCCATTTTTGTCTTCAGGCTTCTATGTACAGGGAGAAGAAAAAATGTCGCAGGCATGGTAAGATGTTCACCACAAACTTGAAGAATGTTTGCAGCAATCAAAAGATGCACTAGGTAAAGTCTGAAAGGACACAGAAGGCACACACCTTGTTGAACCTAAGATCATCCATCCCACAACTAAAGAGAATCGATCTGAGCACAAGAGACAAATCAAGAAAGGAACTGATATAATTTCACCTCACCTGCTTCAGCAGAGTTCTGTTGGTCCCCAGTTTATGCTGCTCAATACTTTTTCTCACATAAACCCTTTCTACAGCAGTCAGTTCTTCCTTCATCAATGCATGAAGTTCTTTCAATTGTTCATTTTCATTTTCTGAGCCAGCATGCAAGCTGAAATTGAATTAACATGAAAAAATATTCCTTGTTTATTTCATTTCCTTTTTTTAAAGAAATTATTTATTTATTATGCACACAGTGTTCTGCTTGCATATATGCCTGCAGGACAGAAGAGGTCATGCGATCTCATTATGGATGGTTGGGAACCACCATGTAGTTGCTGGGAATTGAACTCAGGACCTCTGAAAGAGCAGCCACAGTTCTTAACCTCTGAGCTACCTCTCTAGTCCCTATTTCATTTCTCATCATACATTCTTATACAACACAAGGAATAAAGTGGATTAGATTATTTTATGTTTGTTTGCTTGTTTTTGCTTTTTGGAGACAAGATCTCACTGTCTAGTCCTAGCTGTCCCGGAATTAGCTATGGAGATGATATTGACTTCAAACTCACAGAGAAACCACCTCCTTCTGCCTCCCAAGACCCAGAATTAAAGGCATGCACCACGACATCTACTTTGGCTTACTCTTTCTAAGGTAGAATTTCTACTTAGGTTTCCTAATCTAACTAAAAACTAAAGCTATCTCTTTCTCAAAGGCCAAATTTCAGGTTAAAAAACATTTTCATATTTCCTTTTTTAAACTTTATTCTTTGTGACTTTCACATTATGCCTCCCAATCCCACCCATCTCTCCCCTGACACCCCAAAAATAAAATCAAAATAGAATTTAAGCAAAAAAAGAGGGGAAAAAAGGAAGAAGGGGAAAGGGAAATCTCATCGTGGAAGCTGCAGTGTGACACAGTGAGTCACGCAGTAAACCCCCTCTCCATACATTTTTACATGCAGGTGTTCATTACAAAGAATCATTGGTCTGGTTCGAGGCCCCTGGGCTCTCTTGTACCATCAATGCTGGGCCTTCACTGGGACTCTTCCTGGACATCCCACTGCTGCCCCGTGTTTTGGAGATCCTGGAGCCCTGGCTCCACAGGACTGAATGATACCCCACTACCCAGCTTCCAATGCTCCAGCAGATCACAGATAGGATGGATGTAGGGGTGGACCCATTTTCGTACTTCTTAGAATATTCTGTAACTTTTAGGATTTAGCAGTCTCACCTGTATGGTAAGATTGGCTTGGCAATCTTCCTAACACTGCCAACTCTGATGAACTTTTCAAATCCAAGACTGAGAAGCCTTAAAGAAAATAAGACAAAAGAGATTCTCCTTACTTACAAAACATCGTGTAAAACAGTTTCATGTAAGTTTTTCACACACACACACACACACACACACACACACACACACACACACACACTGTGTGTGTGTATAAATAATTTATTTTTTATTTTGTGTGCATTAGTGTTTTGCCTGAATGTATATCTTTATGAGAGTTTTGGATTCTAGAGTTACAGACAGTTGTGAGTTAGCATGTGGGTGCTGGGAATTGAACCTGGATCCTTTGGAAAGTCAGTCAGTGCTCTTAACTACTAAGCCATCTCTCCATCCCTTTGAACTTTTCTTTAAAGACAGTACCAGTATATAGGCCAGACTATCCTTAAACTCTCAATGCTGTTGTCTCAGCCTCCTGAGTGCTGGACATAAGATGTGCACAAACATGTTCAAGTATATTATTATTATTATTTCATAGGGCTAAGAGCCCTATGAAATAATTAGATTAGATTCAGTATGAAATATCTAAACTCAAATAAAGTAAAGCAATGTAGCTGAAAGATCTCTCATAGAACATATTTGAGATTTTTGCAATTGTCTTCCTTTCTTGGGGCTGGAGGTCAAACCCAAGACCTTATGCATGCGATATAATCACTCTACCCCTGAACTACCTCCTCCTGAGCACATTCTGCAAAGATTTTTAAATACATTTATTTTACACTAAAAGGTTACATTAGTTCTTTTCTACTGCTGTGATAAAACAGTGACAAAGGCAACTTAGAGAAAGAAAAAGAGTTTACTTGGGCCTTATGGTTACAGGGGAATAACAGTCGAAGATGGTGGGGTAGAGGCAGCAGGCAGTTGGAGCAGCAGTTGAGAGTTCACATCTTGATCCATAAAGCAGAGAGGGCTTCTGAAAGCTCAGAGCCTACCTCCAGTGATATACTTACTCCAGCAAGGACACACCTCCTAACCTTCCTCAAACAGCCACCAACTAGGGACCCAGTATTCAAATCATCATAGAGGTCATTAAGCATTTGTAAAATACCAGTGTTGGGACTGATCAGAAATAAAATGCCAGTTGGGCAGTGGTAGCACATACTTTTAATCCCAGCATTCAGAAGGCAAAGACAAGCAGATCTCTGTGAGTTCGAGGCCAGTCTGGTCTACAAAGCGAGTTCTAGGTCAGCCAGGACTGTTACACAGAGAAACCCTGTTTTAAAAAATCAAAATGAAAGAAAGAAAGGAAAAGTCTACAACATGTAATAATTTGAGAAGCAATAGATACTCCTCTAAATTTTGCATCAAGAGCATCTTCAGTATGTTACTATATATATGCACACTATCCCATCTTAGAGAGGAGGGCACTGAAGCTCAAGTGGAGATGATTTAGCCAAGCCTACATCATTAACAAGTAGACAGGGTTGAAGACAGGGCTCAGAGGTCAAGAGTATTTGCTATTCTTCCAGAGGACTCTGGTTTAATTCTCAGCACCCACATTGTGGCTCATAACCATCTATTACCCCAGTTCTAAAGGATCCAATGTGTTCTGGCCCCTGAAGACACTGTAGATTCATGAAGAACAGACATAAATGAAGCCAAACACCCATATATATATATATATATATATATATATATATATATATATATATATATATACAATCTTCAAACAAAAATGATTTTTTAAAAAAGTGTAATCAGCCAAGACTAGAACTCAGACTAGACTGTCTACCTCCAGAGGCTAGGATGCTCCTCTACAAATCCTGATCCCCTAATTAGGGCTTTGTGAAGGAGACATGATTCCCTCCCCTCTTGTATCTTACCACTAGTTCCATGCTAGCTCAGTGAGTACCAGGTCCTCTAAAACACCGGCACCACCTCAGAAATGGTAACTTAAAGAGAACTACAGGAAATTACAACCCTTTAAACAGTTTCCCCAACTGCTGACAAAAGGCACAGTGTTAGTATGTATATAAACAGATGACAATTCTTACCTTTCCTAGTCTGACAAGATCTAGAACTGGTTTGGAAGTTAAGTTTTTCATTACAACTGCAGAACTTAAGTCCCACCCTAACTGTGGGCGGCACCCCCTCCTTGGTCCCACATTAAGTAAAAAGGGGAAACGAAGCAAAGCCCCAGCCTTCGCCCACCTCACACTTTGTTTCCAGTGTATGGGTGCACTATGCCTAACTGCCCCATGCTTCTGCAGCCATAATTTTCCCACCAGGAGGCCCTGCACCTTGGAACTGTGGACATGATAAGTCTTTTCCTCTCTAAATCATTTGTCAGCATATGAAGAAAAGTATCTAATAGGCCTCAGTTTAGAGAAAAGTTAGCTACTTTGCAATCCAAAATAGTGATCATTTTTCAATACAAGTTTGTATTAAATCTGTAATGATACAGGGCAGTATGCTCAGAGCGATGCTATGTTCATGCTTTCACTTTTTTCTAAAAAACAAACAAACAAACAAACAAAACCCTTGATCTTATTCTGTCTATCACACTAGACAATGTTGTTCCAACACAGAAGAATGCTATTTCACTGTGAAGAAATAGAGGAACCCAGCCGATGTGCAATTGAGACACGTATCTAGTAAGATTCACAGGTTCACATTTCTCAGGTCCTCTTCAGAGATTCATTATATTAAATAGCCTTCTAAAAATGGCCGTGAGTGTGGTTCAGTGGAAGAACACTCACTCAGCATGCACAAAGCCTCAGGTTCTATCCCTGGCACTGTACATGTACATGCACACATGCACATGCATATACACGTGCACTTGCACACACACATACACACACACACACACACACACACACACACACACACACACACACAGGGAGAGGGAGTGAGACAGAGGGAGACAGAAAGTGCACAGACTTCCTGTATTTTTAGATTGAATGTTTACCTGCCCTTTTCATTCTAACCTCTCAATACATGTTTTCTAACAGTCTCGTGTAAATTTTCATTTCGGGCTAAGCAATCTTAGTTTGTTCTTTCCATCGAAGTGCTAGGAAATTCCTCATTATCTTAGATTTTTTTTAAAAAAAAATGCTAACCTTAGCCGGGCGGTGGTGGCACACGCCTTTAATCCCAGCACTCGGGAGGCAGAGGCAGGCGGATCTCTGAGTTCGAGGCCAGCCTGATCTACAAGAGCTAGTTCCAGGACAGGCTCTAGAAACTACAGGGAAACCCTGTCTCGAAAAACCAAAAAAAAAATAAAAAAAAAAATAAAAAAATAAATAAATAAAAAATGCTAACCTTATTCACTCTTAGATTTCTCATGAGAGTGCACAAAGCAAAACTTTCCCAATGGGCAATTTTATAAAATATATCAAAAAGCTTAGGATGCTTCTAATTTTTTATAAATATTTATTTATTTATTTATTTATTATGTATACAATATTCTCTCTGTATGTATGCCTGAAGGCCAGAAGAGGGCACCAGACCTCATTACAGATGGTTGTGAGCCACCATGTGGTTGCTGGGAATTGAACTCAGGACCTTTGGAAGAGCAGGCAATGTTCTTAACCGCTGAGCCATCTCTCCAGCCCTGGATGCTTCTAATTTTTACCCTAGCTTAGGATGCTTTCCTTAGCTTACAAGTTGGCTTGGTGGGTAAAAGCGCTTGTTGCATAAGTCACACAGGCTACATTTGATCCACAGAACCCGTGGTGGGAATAGAGAACCCACTTCTGAAAATTGTTCCCACACCTCCATGCATGCGCTGTGGCACAGGTGTGCCATAGTCTGTCCATCTGACTGTCTGTCTCTCTCTGTCACATGCAGTTTTTTTAAAGTTATTTAAAAAACAAGATATAGAGATAGATATAAAGACTTATGTCCAAGATTTTTGTCACAATATAATTTATTGGTAAAATTTTGAAATTGACTGATTAAAAATCACTTGAATAATGGTATAAGCAAATCAATGAATATAATTATGAAAAGTTATTAGGCATTGTATCACACAGCTTGAAACCAAGCGCTCAAAAGGCAGAGGTAGATGAATCTCTAAATTCCAAGACAGCCAGGGAGTAAGATCCAGTACACGTGTATGTGCACACACTTGTGTGTTGTACATGTTAGACCACTGCTTCACTACTGAGCTACATCCCCAGTCTAAAATAATCTTTAAATTTAAAATGTCCTCTGATCTCCACATGTATGTATGATGTGGTACACACACACACACACACAGAGAGAGAGAGAGAGAGAGAGAGAGAGAGAGAGAGAGAGATTAAACAAAAAGACTAGCTATATCAATCATGGATTTTTAAAATAAAAGCCTTTTTTTATTCTGATATTCAGATAACTACTAAATAATTGATAAATATTCAGCATTTCCTTGGTATTTAAAAACTATATTTATTGTCTGTGTGTATGAGCATGCTCATGCTAATTTGGACACACACGCCTACGTTCATCAGGCTTGGCAGCAAATGCCTTTGACCCATCTCATCAGTCCTTCTTTGTAATTAAAAAACAAACAAACAAAAAGTAGGAGCACTTGCTATGCCAGCGCGAGTCCGGAGCTCAGATCCCTAGCACACCATATTAGAAAGCACAAACCTGACTCGGTCATGCAATCACCTATAACCTCGCACTGTGAGGGACAGAGGCTACAGCCAGGCTCAGAAAGAGACCCTGTCTCCAAGTAATAAGGCAGAGTGATAAAGTAGGATATGGCATATCCTCTGAGCTCTATACATATAAAGGTGTGCACTTGTACCACCGAGAGTAAATTAAAAATTCTTATGCATTTACTATTATTGTTACTGCCTTCTTTGTATCCCTCTTATGAAAAACAATGGCATAACTTACATTGTTCAGCTATATTAATGTGTTTATACAAGTGCATGAGTAAGAGAATGGGCTATAACTGTTGGCTTGGAGATTGGATTTTAACTTACATCTATAATAATAAACCCAACCTCTGAGTCAGAGGCAAAGGATTTTTACTTATGACAAGAAATAGCATAAGCACCATGGTGCGTGCGAGTCCTTTGGTCCCCACAATCCCCCAGGAGATGTAGAGCATCCTGGCAGATGCCTGCATATACAATGGGTTCAACAGTCAGCTAAGGAGCACTGAGGTTGGAAATCCACCACTCTTAGCAACAAGCAGGAGGCAGTCCTCTCTTTAATTTCAGAGGACAATATTACCTCATCAGTCCAACTTGCAACTCTGAGAAATGCCTTTCAAAGGAATGCTCAGGGCTCACACCAGATGGCCTCCCCCAACAACACAATTTCAGCCCTACATGCTCTTGGCTGAACTTGCATTCTAGAGGGTTATTAAAAACTGTTTATTATAAACTGTCAGATAAATGAACAATTATTACTTAACAAACTAGACTGTTACTACTTCATAGCTCTTGGGTCAGAAGCAATGGCCTTGCATTCTTGTCAGGCAGCAAGAATACATATGGACATTGGGAATAATCTAAAATATCAGCTATTTAAATCCGCTTGTCATACTTACCCAAGAAGCACTCTATCAACAGCTACATTAGTGGAAGAAGAAATGAGAAGCTTCCAAGGCCTTGCGTTTCCAACTGTTCCAGCACCACACTTTTCAAACAGTTGTATAAAGAACAAAATCACCACAGCCAGCAAATAGCTTTTGCCTGCTCCAAAAACACCTAAAATATCACAAAAACTTTTATGAATGTACAAGCAATATTTTCTCTATCTATCCCTCCTTCGTTTAATTAATTTATTCAAAAACGATGTCCACTTAGTGCTATGCAAGAGAATAAACAGATAAACATTTTCATCTTCAGTAAGGCTACAGTCAACAAAATAAATAGGTAAAGATATGATATGGTAATAGGGTAACACTGCTATGGAACCAGAGAAGGACGACTATCTTTGCCTTGGTGGAGATGGGAAGATGTCCTTTAAAAAAAAGAAGTCGCAGAACTAAGTCTCCCAGAATCCCACACCAACAGTCTACAAAATATCAGCTAAGCATGTCAACAGCATTCTTAGAAATTTCTAGGTATATAGCAAGGAGGCAAGAATGGAGGTTTGGGTAGGCAAAGTGATAAACCACAGAGGATAAATCAAACTTGGGAGGCACAGGCAGGTGGAGTTCTAGGCCAGTCAGGCTATATCAAACAAAGATAAATCATAAGTCTACTATGGCTAAAATTTTTGAAATTTCTCTGAAAGCTGGCAGGCAGACACTGAAGGATTTTCAACAACAGGACTGACTTGTAAGAGTATGTGTCTTAGAAAAACTATGTGGAAGCTGGGCAGTGGTGGCACATACCCTTAATTCTAGCACTTGGGAGGCTCATGCAGGCGGTTTGAGACCAGCCTGGCCTACAAAGTGAGTTCCAGGATTGTTAGGGCTGTTACACAGAGAAACGCTGTCTCAGAAAAGCATTTTAAAGAGAGAGAGAGAGACAGACAGAGAGAGAGAGAGAGAGAGAGAGAGAGAGAGAGAGAGAGAGAGAGAGAGAGAGAGAGAGAGGGAGGGAGGGAGGGAGGGAGGGAGGGAGGGAGGGAGACTACATGGGTCAAATGTGGAAAAGGAGAAACTACAATGGAGCATCAGCATAGTGAATGCTAACTGTACTGAGGGTCCCACATGCTGTGCACTCCTCTAAGCATTCTACTTGCATTTAATCATTTAAGGATTCAACCATATGAGGTATGCTATTTTTAATCCACATTTCCAGGAAATTAAAGCTAAAAAGTAAGTCTCCTATTCAAAATCATACAGTCAATAAATAATGATGAATATTTCAGGATATGAAAGCAGTGTTCTAATTTAAGATTTTACATTCTTACCCACTAGAAAACTACGGAAGAGCAGGATAACCTATAAATGTCCTCATTTACTATGAGTGTCTCTTTCTTACCATGAATGATGGTGATAGGCAGGGGAGGGGTGCAGGGCTCCAATGCGTCTTCACCACTTTCTTGAGCAGCCATCATTTGAGCTATCTGAATTAGTGCTGTAGCTTGATCCTTGTTCAACCTGTGTATATGAATCAACTCACTAGCTAACTGCAGGGTCGCTCCCAGGTTCAGGAGTTCAAGTTTTGTTTTAATATTTGCAACGGCTGGTGGGATAAATTTTCTTTTACTGACATTTTTATTGCTAACTGTAGCTGGCCGAGACCTAGTAAAAAGAGAGTACACCAGAAACATGACTTTTTAAATGTGTGATTGGACTCATTCATAACTTAGCTTTCACTTTACAATTGTCATAGAATTTCTGGAGAATAGGATTCAATTTGGAGGGTGCAAGAGAACTAATATTTACAAAATACCTACTATATGCTGGCATGAACTTAAGTAGTTTACTCATTGATTTATATACTCTTCACACCAAAAAATTAATGACCCCAAGTAGAGTATGCAAATACTGAAATGTTCCCACAAAAATCACAACACATAGCTTCTACTTAAGGCAAAATTACAATAGACAAATGATTTTATTGTTATGTATAAGATATAAAAATGAAGTTATGGGCTGGAGAAATGGCTCAGTGGTTAAGAGAATTGGCTGCTCTTCCAGAGGACCTGGGTTCAATTCCCAGCATCCAAATGGCAATTCACAACTGTCCAATTCTAGGGGATCTAACACCCATGGCAAAATACCAACACACATAAAATGAAACTAAATAAAAATGTATAAAAATTAAAATATAAAAGTGACACTATAAAGCTCTAAAAACAAAACAAAACAAAAACCTAGGGCATTACGACAAAGAAAAGGGTAACGCTGCAAGATAATAACAATCCAAATTGGAAGATAGGAGTTCAGTAGTAAAGCACTTGTATGGGGATGGATGCCTAGTGCAAGAAAACATATTTTTCTCATTTTAATGGATTCACTTTCCAGTTGTTATAATTAATTTATCCATTCTTTGATTTATTAAAACAAGGTCTCATGCATCCCAGATTGACCAGAAACTCTCAATGTTGCTAAAGATGAACTAGAATTCATGATTTTCCCATCTCCACCTCTGAAATGGCAAGAGTACGATATATTACCACAGCTGCTTTATGTGGTAATAAATATGAAACCTAGGGTCTCAAGGATATGGCAAAAATCCTTGTAGCCAAGCCCCATTTCTGATTTAAAAAAAAAAAAAAAAAAGCCTTGATGTTAGAGAAATTAAGATGTGAGATACAGGTAATTAGAACAAAAATAGTATCAATATCAACACTATCAGATCGTTCTTTTGGATGCTAAGCAATATGTAACATAAAGATACAGAAAAGTGGCTGGAGAGAGGCTCGGGGGTGAAGAGCACTGGCTGTCCTTCCAGGGAACCCAGGTTCCACTCCCAGCATCCACACTGCAGTTCACAACTGGCTGTGTATCTAGTTCTAGGACATCCAGTAGCCTTTCTGGCCCTCAGACACAGGGACACTCATGGTGTACACACATGCATGTATGTAGGCAAAACACCAGATACACCATACACAGTAAAAACCATATAGATGAATAAAATTATGCACTATAACGATCCTTTAAAAAGTTGTCCCCAAGATAAAGAGAAATAAATTTCAATATGAGCCCAAACCACAGTAAATAAACAGATGGAAGGGAACTAATACATACTTTTTTCCTTTCCTCTTACAAATTTATTCATTTTTGGTGCTAGGGATCAAAGCTAGAGCCTCACACATGCTGATAGCATTCTACCACTGAGCCACATCTGGTTTATGCTTAACTTCTAATACACAATAATCTCCTAATCTAAAAGATAATTAAAATTTTGTTGGTGAAATATATTTAATGTTCTGTTATTGCACTTTCAGTTACCATCTAGGCTGATTAATTTTTTTGTCAACTTGACAAGCTCATGTCATCTGGGACGAGGGAACCTCAGTCAAGAAAACAATTCCATCATATTGGCCCATGGGAAAACCTGTGGGGCATTTTTTCAGCCCACTGTAGGTTGTGCTACCCTTAAGCAGGGGATTCTGAGTTGGGGAAAAAAAAAGGCAGACTCAGCAAGCCAGTAAGCTATGTTCCTCCATGGTCTCTGCTTCAGTTCCTGCCTCCAGGTTTCTGCACTGAGTTCCTGCCCTGTATTCCCTTCATGACAAACTATACGCTGGGAGATAAAATTAAGCCTTTCCTCCCAAGCTGCTTCAGCTGATAGTGTTTATCACAGCAACAGAAAACAACAGAAAGCAAACTAGGACACCATAATTTAAAACCAATGATCAAGATAAAAAATGACTTACATTGCTAAGAGGTATGGCATTACAGGAAGAGTTGCTGGGTTAAAGTAGTCCTGAATGTTCTGCAGTGTCGTCAGCTCTGTGCTGGCATTACAAACCAATAATGCATGGACTGTTACTACAGAGACAACGTAGAAAATGAATATTAGATGTAAATAAAACCAACACAAACAAACTGATTAAATGTCCTTACAACTCAGAGGTTAGCTTCTGAACTAGTCCAAAGACAGAAAATGAAATTTTCAGGACATGCAGAAGTGTTTAAATGTCTTTTACATTACTATGCTCTCCAGTCATTTATTTTGAGTGTGAGCACTCATAAACTGTGTAACTGAAATCACACTTGGAACGATCAGTAGTGTTAGTATTTAGGCATCTGTACTGGCCTGCTCTTGGGCTGCAGCCACTAAGAGCACCTTCTGTGCTCATTCTTACATTCCCTTTTAAAAGGCAAGCCTCGCCCACCTCCAATCTCTCTCTGCTTCTCTGCCTGTCTCCCCCCACCCCATCTCTCTGCCTCTCTCTTCACTTCTGTGCTTCTGTCCTCAGAAGCCGGTCCCTTTTCCCTAATAAAAATTCCTCCATGTGAATCCTGTTGCATGGCGTCTTTCTCTCCCGTGCTGCTTTTTAAGTCACAACACACAGGAAATGAGAATCAACAGCAGCAGTTCTTCTCAGTTAACCCAGCGCTTGTGTTGCAGAGAAGCGCTTACGAAGTTCTCGAATTTTCGAGTATTTTTTCCTCAATCACTTATTAAAACATATAAAACTAGAATGTGAACATTGCTAAGAAAGCATCTGCAACAAACAAAATTGTCCACATGAAAAGCGATGAATTGTTAAGTGGGCCCTTGTTAGGGTCATACTGCCTTAACCACTGATATATCTCTCAAGCCCCTCAAGATTTCATTATACTGTTAGTTCTATGGGACTTGAACTGTAGAACTATTTACAAAGCTGGGCGGTGGTGGCACACACCTTTAATCCCAGCACTCGGGAGGCAGAGGCAGAGGCAGGCAGATCTCTGTGAGTTAGAGGCCAGCCTGGTCTATAAGAGCTAGTTCCAATGCTACAGAGAAACCATGTCTCAAAAAAAAAAAAAAAACCCACAAAAAACAAAAAAGAAATATTTACAAATTCAACTTTCATACATGTGTTAGTTTTATTTCAACCTGACACAAACCAGGAAGAGGTGACCTCAAATGAGAAGATACTAATACTCCCATTGGACTAGTCTGTAGGCAAGCCTGTGGGGTATTTTCTGAATTTACGTCTGAAGGGCCCAGCCCACTGTAGGCAGTGCTACTTCTGGG
The DNA here is from genome assembly GCF_903992535.2 of Arvicola amphibius. Taxonomy (NCBI): domain Eukaryota; kingdom Metazoa; phylum Chordata; class Mammalia; order Rodentia; family Cricetidae; genus Arvicola; species Arvicola amphibius. The sequence continues at coordinate 35,646,508 of NC_052060.1, read as the reverse complement.
TAGGTGACCCTGGGCTATATAACAAAGCAGGCTGAAGAAGCCACGGAGAACAAGCCAGTAAGCAGTGCTCCTCTGTGATTTCTACTTTATTTCCTGCCTCCGTGTTCCTGTCTTGAACAACTGCCATGGCTTGATAACCATCCATAACCAGTAAGCCAAAATAGACCCTTCCTTCCCCCAAGTGGCTTTTGGTCAGTATTCTGACACAACAGAGAAATAATACATATTTTAGGATCATATCGCATACAATCTGTTGTTCTGTTTAAATAGAAATTAGGTGGACATAATGATACTTACTGTTCATGGGCCAGTTAGAAGGGAAATAGCCTTTCAAAGGCAGCAGCTCCACTTCATTGACAGAAGATGGCCCATAGAAGGCACTGCATGCAATGAAGGTATCTAGTTGGAAGTCTAGGGTTTTTGAAATCACCCAAAGATCACCTGAAAGGTCAAACATTTTCAAATTCCTGCTTTACTGAGGTAAGCTTGACCAAAACAAATAAACAAACAAAACAAAACTATAGCTCGTTAGGATTTCAGCATGGCACTTTGTGGGTGGTGGTAGGGATTGAACTCAATGCTTTGTGTATGTTATGCAGCCATTCTATCATGCACTACAAGTCTAGTACAACACATATGATGTGTCTTCTGTGATGGTTTCCACAAGCAAGCTAATGAACACATCCATCACCTGACACGGTCACTGCTGTGTGCCTGCTAAGAACCCTCAAGATCTCCACCTTTTGCAGACTTCAAGTAACCATACATCATGATTGGCTGATGCTGGGATTTAGGTCACTAAAACTCACAACAGAATACATATATACTCAGACAGGTACTTGCATGTACATAAAATAAAAATACATCTTAAAAAATTATGTGTTTCTATTGTTTGTAAAAAATAAATAAAACAAAAATGTAAAGAACAATTTGCTAGGCCTGGAGGGATGGCTCAGCCGTTAAAGACTAGGCTCACAACCAAAAATATAAGAACAATTTGCTGATATTTTGATCAATGAAGACAAAAGATGCTTCACAAAACTAACAAAATAGACAAATCTCAAGCAAAACTAATCAAGAGAACAAAATATACAAACCATATAAGTTTTATAAAATATAAGTATTAATACATTGAACCAATGACTTCTACAGAGATTTGCCCAGCCCTCAGGGGGTGAGAAAAGAGGTAGTGAGACCCTGTCCCCCACAAACATGAAAGTTTTCAAAAGTTTATTTATTGAGTTCAGAGATAATAAAACAAGATGTCATTCTCTAAGGCTGGCAAGGCAGCTGAGCAGATAAAGCACCTGGAACCCACATGGTGAAAAGGAGAAAACTCACTCACTCAGCTGTCCTGATTTCTACATGCGCACTGGGATGGGTCTGAATGTAATCTAGAGATTCAACTTGCATCAGAATTCCGCAGGCTTTTTTTCATAAAACTTCACCAGATGCCTTTAAACGCATATGAAATTGCAGAGTGCCAAGAGCAATTTCTGGAAGCGAGGGGAACTCTGTATAGTATGATTATTAGGACTTAAGCTACAACAATTTAAGCACTGTGGGATTGGGACATATATATATATATAATAGAAGCCCAGCATGGTAGTAACTACCATTAATCCCAGTCAGCGATCAGGTGGCTGGGGCAGGAGAAACTGTAAAGACAGAAAGATACTGTCTCAATGAACCAAAAATTAAGAAAGGAAAGAGATGTGTCTCAGTGATAAATTCTCTCCCTAACATATGCCAGGCCTTGGGTATAAAAGAAGTCTAGAAAAGACTTGAAATAAAAAGACTTGGTACATGAGAAGATATTCACAATAAACCTGACCAACAAAGGAATAACATGAACACATAAAAATCTTTTATAAAAAGGATTGCTAAAAATTCAGTAGTAAAGTAGATGAGAAACACATACAGCTAGTAAACACATAAAGAACATTTTGAAGTCACTGAAGAAAGAAGTGCAAACCAAACTACAGGTTCACTGTATACCCACTTGAGTAGGCTGACCCACAGCTTCTCTTGTACTAAGACTACACTTGGCAAAAACTACTACGGAAATCAGTTTGGAATTCTAAGATAAAGATGGATGTTACATTTTCATGATCTGTAAATCAACATTTCCCTTTCAAGGATTGTATCTCAAAAAGTCTTTTGTATATTTACAAAAAAGTGTAAGAATCCCATACCAGGCTATGGGAGGACTGGGGTAAGAACAGGTCATGGACGCTGAGAGGTGGTGGTGCACAGAGTGAGTTCCAGGTCAGCCACTGCTGTTACACAGAGAGACCCTGTCTTGGGAAAAAAAAAAAAAAAAAGGTCTAGCACAGAGTTAAATTACTTTATTGTTTATATGGTATCAAAAATTTAGTGCAATTTTTCAGTAAAGTGGTTTCTGGAATAAAACTCTTAAAATTTTTTTGTTTTTAGTTTTTGGAGGTAGAGTTACTCTGTGTGTCCCTGGCTGTTCTGGAACTCTCTGTAAACCATGCTGGCCTCAGCTCACTGTCTCTTGAGTGCTGGGATTAAAAACTCTAAAAATTCTCAGTATACTTTTTAGAAATGATCTACAATACCACAATTTCCACTATATGGCACTGTTAAATTATACTTTAAAAATTCTCTTTACTATAAAGGATTTGCAGAGCTATGGAACTCAGTCATGAACACGGTCAGGTCCACCTACCTTTACTATAAACTGAAGAGCTCTCCTTCCGGCTCAGCTTAAGATAAATCCTAGTTTTTGTTTTACTGCAAAATTCAGGGTTCACAGTTGCAAATGTCTTTAGTTTACCGTACTGTTTCCTCTGAAGATCAAATCCTTTCCTGAAAAAAAACAAAAGATTCAAATGAATCTGAGTGGCTAAGAAATTGCTCAGGTTAAGAATAACTCCCTGGTCTCCCAGGAACCTTTGGTTCCCACATCCACATCTGCCAGCTCACAAACACTTGTAACTCCGGCTCCAATAGATCCAATAACCTCTATGCTTCCACAAGTACCCACAAACATATGCACATACATATACACACAATATGAATAAATAAAAATCTCCAGCTGGACTGGGACTGAAAAAGCACAGGATAAAACCGGGCTCCCTGAACATGGTGGACAATGAGGGCTGCTGAGAAGCCAAGGACAATGACACTGGATTTGGATCCTACTACGCTTACTGGCTTTTTTGGGGGCCTAGCCTGTTTGGATGCTCACCTTCCTGGACCTGGATGGAGGGGGGAGGAACTTGGACTTCCCTCAGGGCAGGGAACCCTTACTGCTCTTCGGACAGGAGAGGGAGGGGGAATGGAGGAGGGGGAGGTAAATGGGAGGCGGGGAGGAGATGGAAATTTTTAATAAAAAAAATTTTTAAAAACAGTTCCCCCAAAAAAATCTTTAAAAAGGAATTATTTTAATTTTTTAACACAGAACATAACTTTATTTATTTACTTTCAGAGACATTGCAAAATATAATATTATAAATATATAAATATTATAAATAGATATATAAATGTATCTATTAGCTGGGTGGTGGTGGCACACGCCTTTAATCCTAGCACTTGGGAGCAGAAGCAGGTGAATCTCTATAGGTTCAAGGCCAGCCTGGTCTACAGAGTGAGTTCCAGGACAGGCTTTAAAGTTACACAGAAAAACCCTGTCTTGAAAAACCAAACCAAAACAGAGAGAGAGAGAAAAAGAGAGATTCACAGATGTTAATCATCATCATCATCATCATCATTAAAGCCAGGCAGAGGTGGTGTATTCCTTTAATCCCAGCACTGAGGAGGCAGAGGTCAAGGCCAGCCTGTTCTACAAAGAGAGTTCCACAACAGCTAGAGCTATTACACGAGAAACCCTGTCTCGAAAAACCAAAATCATCATCATCATAGAGTCAGAGAAAGTATTTAGAAACTAAACCATCTACGTTTAGATAGCTGCAAAATTAAAATAATAATCTTAATTACTATCATCTTATACATTATTGTTATGAGCAAATAATATACACAAAATCCTTGGGAAAGACCCTGGCATCTATAAGCCTGCAATAAGTTATTAAATTTTTATGCAAACTGTCATTATGTTTAATTGTTATCAAGCCCACTTTCATCCTATCAGCTCTATAATCAGGCTTGGGAATGACCTATTCCTGTACTGTTAAAGACTTATTACTGTGATTTTATAAATAGGGTTTCCCTTAGGTTTGTGAATAACTATGAGAAGGAAGGAGAGAGGGAGGAAGGGAGGAAAAAACAAACTACCTTCTGCCAGTTGTCATGATACTATTGACATCACTTGGTGTTTAGAGAGAATCAAAATAACTTTAAAGCCTTACTTTCATTTAAATTTATAGGACTGAGAGTAGTCTCCTTGATATATACTTTCCCCATCTGTGGTGGTTTGAATGTAACTGACCCACTAAACTCAGAGGGAGTGGCACTCTTAGGAGATGTGGCTTTGTTGGAGTAGGTATGTCTTATTACAAGAAATGTGTCACCATGGGGGTGGGTTTTGAGGTCTCATATATGCTCAAGCCATATCCAATGTCTCAGACCTCTTGCTGCTGCTTGAGGGATCAAGATGTAGCTCCTTCCCTTAGCTCCCTCCCCAGCTGCCTGCAGGCTGCTATGCCCACGATGTTTTCCTCTATGAGGCTGCCATGGCCATGGGGTCTCTTCTCAGCAACAGAAACCCTAAGACACCATTTCAATTTCTTTTCAAATTTTCAAATCAAAACCACTGATGGGATGGGAATATAGCTTAGGAGAATAACAGTCAAGCATGTGAAAGACTATGGGGCTAACCCCAGAGTACCTGTTGGTGAGTTCTGTGAGGGCTGCTATTCTCTGATACAATTACAGGAAATTTTATGGTACCATAAAACATACCTCAACAAAAGCTGGCATTCCTCATAGACCGGTACCTTATGACTTCTTAAATATGAGCCAATACTCTTAACATCATTAAAAACCACGTTGGGCTGAGACTCATCCTGTGATAACTGTCCTGGAGTTGCTTCCTCAAGCCATTTGAAAAATTTACATTGATTACCTTTGGGCCTATCACATGTATAAAAGAGACGACCCTAATGGGGAAGAAGATATAAAGAATTTAATGTACAGTGTTTGCCTAGGATGCATATTAGAATACTGAAAAACTATTTCTATTTTTCTACTGTTTTCTGCACTATGCTTGTCAAGCATTATATAACAGCTACCTGTTATTAATATATTTCAAAAAACAAATCACTTATTAATTTAAGCAATACATTAATATTATAAAGTACCTATTTTTCCATTTATTTTCTCTTCATCAAGAGAGTATATTATCCTGACAACAAAACCTAATTCGAGAGACTGGAGAGTTGGCTCAGCACTAAGAGTACTTGCTGCTCCTCCCGAAAACCTGCACTTGGTTTCCAGCAACCACATGACAACTGATAACTACGTGTAATTCCAGTCCTAGACTTGAGGATCCAGCACTCTCCTCTGGCTTCCACGTGCTCCAGGTATACATGTGGTGAACATATATATATATATAAATGCAGACATTCACACATACACATTAAATAAAAATAAATAACTCTTGTTTTAAAATATATTTAAAAACTTGCCAGGCGGTGGTAGTACACATCTTTAATCCCAGCACTTGGGAGGCAGAGGCAGGCAGATCTCTGTGAGTTTGAGGCCAGCCTGGTCTACAAGAGCTAGTTCAAAGAACGGTACCAAAGCTACAGAGAAACCTTGTCTCAAAAAAACAACGACAATATATAGATAGATAGATAGATAGATAGATAGATAGATAGATAGATAGATAGATAGAGATATACAGATAGGTAGATATTTAAAAATTAGTAATAAATTATAATTTTATTTTTCACCAGTTAAGTGTTCACTAGACAACTTGACATTGACCCAGAAACAACTACTAGCAATATCTCTGCATTTCTTTCTACATACACACATACACATGCACAAACATATACATAGATTTTGTAAAACAAAATTCACCAAATGATGCATTTTATACTTTGTGACCTAACCCTTTAAACAACATAGCATGAAGATGCAAACATACTATCAAATAATCTTGAAAACAACATGTTAGTGGCTACATATTTCAATCTATATAGCTATGCTATTATTTATGAATTCTTGCTTTTGACCTTTTTTTTTGAGACAGTTTCTCTGTGTAACAACTCTGGGTGTCCTGGAACTCATCTCTGCCTCCTGAATGCTGAGATTAAATGCAAGTACTGCCTGGCTACTTTTGAATTTTTAAGGTCAAACTTATATATTTAACTAATGATGCATGCAAATAGTGCAATTATTTAATTGCTACTATAGGTGTATGCAGTTTTACAAATGAGTAAAAGCTACCAATGTGTTACGAACCCTTCTTTGTGATACCCACCATACACATTAGGACAGCATGCTTTTCTACTCACTTGGCCTTGTCTAGTGCTGGTTCAGTTTCCAACCTTCATTCCTTTCAGTCTCATCTCAGCACTTTCTAAGCCCTAAAGCAGACCCCTTTCTCAGTGCTGACACTGTGCTTAGGCAATTTTCTTTCCTGTATCAGTTTGTTTATTATGCAATAAATTTTTTGAAAATTAACTTTAATTCTTTTTTTTGTATCCTGGAACACAAATCATTCATTTCATTAGAAAAGTACTGAGAGCTTATTATGTTACTAATGCCACAAAGAAAACTCACATCTCAGTTTCCATAGTACCTAAACTATGAATAAGGTAAGTGTGGGGAGGGAGCAGAAACAATACCTTATTTGGGCCTTCTTTTTTAACCATGACAAGTTTGGCAGGTTGATTATGATGGCAGGATGGTAAATTATTTTTTCCGCTTTTTAGTGTCTCTCCTTTTGAGGATGTATATAAGGATATGTCAACTTTGGAAAGTGCTTTGTATAGCCTTTGCGCCAAACCGAATAGCAATATATTCAGATGTTCTACAAGAAAAAAAAAGAGCTGAAAATCAAATACAAAATTATTTCATATTAGTATCAATTTCACTGTTTCCTAGCCAATTTGAAAATAGCCTTTTGCCAGGCAGTGGTGGCGCACACCTTTAATCCCAGCTGTCGGGAGGCAAAGGCAAGTGGATCTCTGTGGGTTTGAGACCAGCCTAGTCTACAAGAGCTAGTTCCAGAACAGGCTCCAAAGCTACAGAGAAACCCTGTCTCGAAAAACCAAAAAAAAAGAAAGAAAAAGAAAATAGCCTTTTAACAGTCAACTGTAATACAATACTATAACATCCATTATTTTAAAGATTTGTTTTTATTTTATGTGTGTGAGTGCCTGCGTGTATATACTCACACCAAGTCTGTACAGTGCTCACAGAGGTCAAATAGTTCCAAAGGTTGTGCTTCCATGTGGGTGTCAGTAACAGAATCTGGGTCCTCTGCAAGAGCACTGAGTACTTTAACCACTGAGCCAGCCCCCTAACTATCCCTTTTGTACTTTATTATTGTCTCAATTTTGCCAAACTGAAACAAAAACAAAACAAAAAACCCAGCTTGAGTTCGAGACCAGCCTGGTCTACAAGAGCTAGCTCCAGGTCAGGCTCTAAAGCTGCAGAGAAACCCTGTCTCGAAAAACCAAAAAAAAAAAAAAAAACCCAGCTTCACTGCCATCCAAGTAATGCACAAAGCAAATACTATTGTATTAAGCCCTTATCTATCAGATTCTGTTATGCTCCCTCTGAAAGTCATCCACACTTTTTATTATTGTTGCAAATTAACTGTATATATTAAAGGACTTCACTGTATCATTCCTTTTTCTTTAAGAAATGTTATTTTTAATAACATGACTGTAATACCCAAGGAGTATTGGCTCCCCTGGAGCAGAGTTACTGATAGTTGTGAATGATGTAACTCTGGGCTTATGTAATAGAACACAGGTCCTCTGCAAGAGCAGAAAGCATAATTAATAGCTAAGCCATCTCTCTAGTCTCTCACTCTAACATTTCAATACATATAAATATTGTGCTTTTAGCAGCCACACCAGTTATTTACTTAACTTATTTTACTGTAGTTTTTGGGACCGTCTTACTATGTGGTCTAATCTGATTTCAGGCTCGTATTATCCTGCCATCTTCTACATGCTGGAGTAACAGACAGGCACTGCCACACCTCATAACAATCCAGCTTTCAAAATGCAAGTTTTATTCTTATAACTCAAAACATTCAGACTTAAACCAGGCAGTGGTGGCGCACGCCTTTAATCCCAGCACTGGGGAGACAGAGACAGGCGGATCTCTGTGAGTTCGAGGCCAGCCTGGTCTACAAGAGCTAGTTCCAGGACAGGCTCCAAAGCCAGAGAAACCCTGTCTCGGAAAAAAAAAAAAAAAAAACACACACACACACATTCAGACCTAAGCATGCATCATATTTAATGGTTTCATTTACATGTAATGGACTCATTTGTTTCTATTATTAATAGATAAAAAGCCATAATTTAAAAAATATTGCAATTTCTCACTTTTAAAGCTTTTGATCTGACATTCAAATAAAGAAATGATAATTTCTAAAATAAATTCCAGAAGAAAATTTACTATGAAAATCCATACGGTATTATTCTGTTTTATAGTTCTAATACTCACAGTAGGTAATCATCAGAAAAGAAATATAACAGCCATACCTATGATAGAAGATGTAAAGATCTGCTTATAGTGAATGGGAGACTGGAAAACAGCTGGTACGTAAACTTGCCTTTGAGGGAGATAAGCTGATATTATTTTCTGCCCATTTGGAAAGCACAGCTCAGAACCATTTATCTCCTGAAAAAAAAAAATCACCATTTACCAACAAATTGCTTTTCATATATATAATGAAGAAAACACTAATTGTAGTTTTGAATTTTAGAATCTATGAAAATTGTTTTATGATCTAAAATAAAAAACAAAATAAAGCGTGAATATCTACATAAACTTTTAACTCTTAAAAATACTAACTCTTCTCATTGGTCTCTTAATATGATTTTAATATGTTATAGCAAATTTTTAATAGATGCATGTGTCTTATTTTAATAATCCAATCAGCAAAATTGATTTAATAGTCAAAAATAAAAACAGTCACAGTGAGCTCAGTACTAGAAGGAGTGGCAGAAAGAGGAATAAGAGCTAATATTTATTAAATACCTCTTACATGCTCAACAGCATACCCAAGACTTTTAAATACATAATTCAATATTCATAATTACTGGGAAACGTCTAACAAATAACTATCTGATCAAAAAGTGAAACGTTACCAAACAATCTGCGCCTTCTTCTGCTGGAATTCACACAGTAACTATCGGAGAAAATGCACTGAGAGCTTGGAGACTTCCCTTACCTGTAAATCTTTGACTCTGGAGTTGTAGCTGGCGGGGCTTCCTAACATAGCTTGAATTTTCTCTGTCTCGGAAATCTGCTTTGAGTTCAGAGAAAAGGCTTTCTTTCTGGAAGCCCACTCTTGACTGCTAAAGTCCTGTTGCTGTTGATAGAGCATTCCTTTCATCCTCTGCAAGTGCACAGGGTCTACAGAGCTTTCCTTTGCAGCATTCCTCTGCTGCTCACTTGTGTGGCTAGAATGCAGCCCAGAGCAAACCTCAGCAAAGCTGTCCTCTGCCACTTCACCATCAATTCTGCTTAGAGCAGCTGAGCTGCACTGGGATGTGTTTTGATATTTCAGCCACTTGCTTTGCACAGAATTCTTATGAAGCAGTGAAGCATCTCCTGGAGTTCCTTTCCAGCGAGAAGTCTCACCCTGGTCCTCAGGCCCAAGGTCAAATGAAAGAACTGATTCTTCACACAGGTTCAACACAGAAGAACTAGAGGACTCTCGTGTGTCGTCATCAGCCATAAATGAACAGGAATCTAAGACTGCTGGCCCATCATCGGGAGGCAAAGTAATGAAGGGAACTGAGGCCCTGGTTGCACATGGAAATCTTTGAAGGTTCTTACTTTCCAAAAAACCAATGTTTTTCAATCCTGAAAGAAACATAATGCTGATTCAATACGAATATTTAACCAGTCATCACCCAGACTCTAGAAAACAGTTGGTACATGGGTAAGAGCAGAAGGTTCTGACTTGCTGTATAGAAAAAGAAGATAACACTATTTTATTGTCCCCTCCCAAAGTAAATGCTTTAATATCAAAATCTAAAGGTTTAAAGCTTGATGTATAGATCTGAAGACTCTTTTAAGGCTAACAAATAAGTCCTCCTCTTTTCTTCTACAGAACTAAGTATCTAATTTAATTATTCATCACATTTTAGAGCCGCTAAGTTTTCAAAGCATTCAAATCCGAGAGAAGCTGCGTCAGTCTCATTTCACAGGTCCAGAGCTCAGTGTCCATCAGGTAGAAAGAGCACAGGATGAGTTGATATCTATTCACATTCCTTCTGCGGACAAAGTTAACAGCTCACTTAATATGATGTGATTGCAACTGTTCAGTATATTCATGAATTATGATACCTTTCATAAAAAATTTTTAGCTTTTTATGTTAAATTAATCATAGATGGGATAGTAAACTCATGTCAGATTTTGTCTGAATGAGCTTTGTAATTCCTTCTTTCTAGAAGCAGCTATTAGAATAGAGACGTTGCTGAAAGTGTAAAAAGCAATAAATATCTATTGGATAGATTAATGAATCAGCAAAACTGCATAGGAATTGAATACTATTAAAGTCTTTATCTAAAAATATAGATTCTTACTTTATTTGACACAGTCTCTATTTTATAGGGAATAAATTCTGACGACCACTTGGGAAGTAGTAGAGCAGTAAGTGAATCAATGAATATTCTTAGATGAAGTGTTATGTTATAATCCAACAACCTAATTGGGTAGCAGTGACAGAAAATTAAAACGTCATTACAGAACTAAAGATTCATGCCTGTTTCAGAGGATGTATTCCCCCCATACGAACTTTTCCCCATCCTTTTTTACCCCCAAGTAGCGCAAGCTAGCCTTTAAGTACTGATCCTCCTGCCTTGTCTCCTGAGAGCTGGGATTATAATACCATCTCACACCCATCCCCACCCCATTCACATCTCCTCCTACCCTCCCTTTTTTCACCTGCCTTCAATCAGACATAACCATGAAGTCAACTCCAATTCAAGTACTGATTCACATTAAATTTTTTTCATGCTAATCATCAATTCACAACCAAAAAAAACACTAATCACCTATAACTTCAGACTAGGAAAAAAATACATAAATGAAATTATCAAAAAAAAGAGAAGTTAGTGGGAAGTGATTCTATTAAACAATACAGTTTTCAAGAAGCAGAAAATGACTTATAAGAAAAGTCAAAATGGATATAAAAGCTTGAGGCCTGAGAACAATGATGGCATCAGCCACTGAAGAGTTCCTGATACTGACAGTATCCCAAAGCAAAATGAGGAGATGAAGAAGTTACGCTAAGGTCAACCAGTGGTGTTCATGAGACATTTGCTATGAACTACTTCACAACAGGAAAGAGGAGCCAAGTGTTGGCATTTTATATGGTGCCTGTGGTTTGGGTTTTTTATTTTTTTGTTTTTTTTCCGAGACAGGGTTTCTCTGTGTAACTACCCTGGCTGTCCTGGAACTAGCTTTGCAAACGAGGCTGACTTTAAACTCAGAGATCCACCTGCCTCAGCCTCCTGAGTGCTGAGATTAAAGGTGTGCGCCACTGTCTAGCACATTGGCATTTTAGCTGCAAGAAGTCCTTCGACAGCAGAGACGCTTTCAGAGGGAGTGAAGAGACCATGGAGGAGGGAGCAAGAACTAGAAAGGAAGGAACAGCATCCATGACAGAAAAAGCCTGAGGGAGAGACAGTGGGTTCCTTGGCCCTTCTAGCCCAGCAACATTCTTAGAGACAACAGCAGAGAAAACAAAGATCACCAGGGAAAGTCCTTGCTCTCAGAGATTCCTCAGAGAACTCAAGCACAGAGTCTTCATTTCTCGTGTTGACAGAAAAAGTAGGTGCAGAGCTCGATGCAGAGATCTTTTGTCCTGGTGAAATCACCTGTCCAGAAAAAAGAAAATCACTAAGATGTTCTTACTGCGCCCTTTCCTCTTAGTTTGAATTCTAGTGACCGCTCTTCCAGAAGTCACTATTCTAAATACATTGGGAACAAAACTACAAAATTTTCACCAAAAAGGACAGGCTAGCAAAAACTTACTAACATAAACAATAATTTTAAGTACAAAAAGGTTAGGATTTATTATGAAGTGGATGGCATTCTGATTTGGACTGATTCCATTATGAAGACTTAGTTCTGAGGGTAAATTTCCATTCTAATGGGCTCAACCCAAGTCCCATCTCATGTGTACAAACTATATTTCTGCATACACAAGGTCTGAGCAGTTTTCTCTTATGTTTGTGGATTTCGGGTTATGCATAGTTGATACACATTTTAAGATATTCCTTCCAAGTACAGGGACTCTTTAAATATATTCAGATCTGAACAGTCACAATTCTCACTAGAACAATAGTTTTAAGTTGTGTTACAGATTCTGCCCAAAATCAAAACTTAATGACAATCACACTTGATGCTGTTCTAGTTTGCCTTTAGTTGCTATCATAAACACATAAAAGCAACTTAGGAGAGGAAATGGTTTGTTTCAGCTTACATTTTCAGGTAACAGCCCATTACTAAGGGATGCTAGACCAAGTACTCATGCAGGAACCGAATCAGAAACCTTGAAGAAATAATTCTTAATGGCTTACTGGCTCTTACACAGCTCAGGACCACCTGCCCAGGAATGGCACTGCCCACATCAATCAGCAATCAAGACAGTTCCTCAAAGATATGACCACAGGCAGGCCAATCTGATTTGAGTAATTCCCTAATCAAGGTTCCCTCCCAGGTGACTCTAGGCTTTGTAAAGTTAACAATAAAGAACTGTCAGGCACAGTGCCACATGTACTTAATCTCATCATTCTGGAGACAGAGGCAGGCAGAGCTCTGACAGATCAGGATCAGCCTGGTCTGCACAGTGAGTGAGGCCAGCCAGGGCTACACAGTGAGGCCATGATTCAAAAAACCAAACAAGGGGTTGGAGAGATGGCTTAGTAATTAAAAGTTGTGTTTGTTTTCAGCTCCTAGTACTGATATGGCAGCTCACAACTATCCAGTTTCAGGGACTCCAACACCCTCTTCTAGCTTCCCTGGGCACCAGACATGCAAGACATACATGTACACAGACAAACATGCAAGCAAAATACTCATACACATAAAAGAAGAAATTCTTAAGTATTCTACCCTGTTCCCCTGCCTAGTACATTCTCCACAACTGGCCAGAGTTATTTCTAAAAATTAAGCTAAATCTTTTTTTTCCTCACTGATCCAAACCCTCTAATTGTTCCCAGTCTATTCCAATGTAGACTGCTTTGTGCTATCTTACGCGGCCCTACCTGACCAGGCCCCTGGCCTGCTCTCTGGCTTCACTTCTGTCACTTTCCTTGTCCCTCATTCACTCCACATTATTCTACAAACTGGCCAACTGTCTCTTGCCACAAATTCTTTTCCCCCAGATACTGGCATGGCATTCTCATCTCTACTCCAGTGTCACCTACTAGAGACGGCTGACTTTACCTGGGTACAACAGAACCCCAGACCGTCTGTACTGCCACCCCTTACAGGGCTCTATCCTTACTCAGAGCACTCAAGCCCTTCCAGGTACTATGTATTTATCTTTATTAGCATGTAAGTTCTATGAGGACAAGAATTTGCCTCTTTTATACACAGGCCTATTTTGACAGTACAATAGACAGTGGACAGTTGCTCATGAGAATATCTGTTTGTTGCCTGGGAATACAATTCAATGATAGAGCACTTGCCCAGCAAGTGTGAAGTCCTGATTTGATTACCAATCCTGGGTGGGGGAAGGGTGGGAGGTAGGAGTTGAACGGTTGACAAACATATACATTTTTAGGAGTTAGCCATAATTCTACTTTCCTATCTCTCATTTATTCTTTAATTCCCTCTAAATTGGCCACTACACATACTATTTCATTGCAATTGTTCTTGCCAAGGTCACCAATGATCTCCAAGTAGCTAATGAAACGGGACCTATTTCTATATTCCTTTTATTGGAGGCCTCAGTAATAACAGACTCCATTCTGGAGATGATGTGCCCCAAAAGCATAGAGGCAATAAAAGGAAAAATTAGTAAAAGGGTTCTAAGAAACTAAAAACTCTCTGCATAGAAAAAGAAGAGATTAACAGAGACCACATACAGGATGGAAGAAGTACGGGCAAAGCATTCTTCTGACAAGAGACTGTGAGACAACTGGATCTATAAGTGGCAAATGGGGCTCGGGGATGACTCAGTGGCAGAGGGCTGGCCTAGCATTCACAATCGCAAAGCAAAGGCTCAAATTCGACAGCACAGCTGAAATGACATAAAAGGTAAATGACTGGGGCAGGCCTACTTACCTGCCTCCATTCCTTTCCTTCCCTACTACCTCTCTTTCTCTTTCAAGAATCTCATTATGTACCCCAGGTACACAGCCACATATAGCTCTTTTTCTTTTCTTTTCTTTTTTTTTTCCTCTTTTGAGACAATGTCTCTCTAGATAACCCAGCTAGAGCTAAAACTTATTTAGCCAGGCCAATTTTAAACTCTAAACAGATTTCTTCAAACATTATACAAATGTTGAATACTGATTATGCAAATAGCTAACAGATAAATGATGTTCACTATTACTTGTCAACAGAGAATTTACAAAACAAAACCACAATGAAAAATTATCCTACTTGAATATTTTAAATTAGAGGATTAGGAATAAGAGGTGTGCATGTTAGCTCATGCCTGTAACCCCAGCAGTCTGGAGGATGAGGCAGGAGAATCATTAAATTCTTGAGGCCAGACTGTACTACATGTAAGTTCCAAGCCAGGCTGGCTACTGAGTGATACACTGTCTCAAAAATCAAAAAACACGCTGAAGAGATGAAATAGAGAACATATATTTAAGTTCAGAGACCACCATATATTAGCAATCCATCACACTTATTGACACTATCTTGAGAGGTCTAATCATTTTGTGACAAACTCAGAATTCATACCTTATGACCATAATTAGCATATAACAATAATTAGAAATATGGCAATGGATACAAGTATACAAATTTCTTCCTCTTTTGTTCTTTTTTTCCTTGACTGCCTAGAAGTCTCTATACAGCCCAAGCTGCCTCAAGCATTTTTTTTTCCTGCTTCAGGCTCTCAAATGCTGGGATATACAGTCAAGAGCCACTAAACACAACAAGTTGCTTTTTCAATAACTCAAGCAATGGTGATCACAAATTATATTATGAAGAGTGGGAAACAGTACAGACTTGGAAACAAAGAAAAAATGCAAACCAAGATACTCAATAGAGGAAAACCTAATAATACGTAGGCTGATTTACTCCAGTAGTTGTAGAAAGCCTCGAAATCTGGTACTGCTGAAAGGAGGCTAAATCGGAAAACTACAACCATGCCAACAAGTCAGAAAGCAGGAGTGCCTTGTGCAGTCTGACTAGAGCTATTCTGGCTCTTGCCAATTTACCCATGGACTCCTTTTCTATAAGGATTTACAGAATGTAGTAAAAGAAAACAACTTGGCGGAATGCAAGTATAAAAATGACTTTTACCTGCAGGAAGTCAGTCTGCACACAAGCGCTAGGCAGCTCTGGTGTCCAGACTGGAGCACATGCCATGAAGTTTCCATAGTCAACGCTATCTGGAAGCTGACTGGATTCTAGCTGTGTGCTGTGTCCTCTCACCATTACACCACTAGTAGCTGAGCCTTTCACCTGATGGCCTTGAAACTCAACAGGCTATGGGTGAAGTATTAAAAATAAGAATTCTGTAAGTATATGGCACAGATATTCATACTGTATATATACAGAAATATTCTTCCTTATTGTACACTAAGCCCTTTGAGTGCATAGACCTTTCTATTTCATCTAAGAATCACCATGTAATGTGTCAGACTTAACCATGAGGTAGACAGTGGGATCTCTGCAGCCCTATATATCTGAGCTTTCTGCTCTGAAGTGTGACTGCAAAGCAGACTTACTCCCTCAGTGACTTCATGCCTACCTAGGCCATGCTTTCAGGTTTCAAATGGCTTTCTCTGCTGCCCCCTTGTGGATTTTAGCATTTATGCCACACAGGGTTTAACAAAGCCCACCTAGGATACAGGAAAATAAAACAGCTAAAAGGGCCAAAAGAATGTCTCTAAAGGATTTATTTCTAACGGATGGGTGAATTAACAAAATGATAACTATAGACACTCTGAATCTACTATTACTTAGAAATAAAGATCCTAAAGATCATTTAAAAGGACAATCAAACTTAATGTGCTTTTTCACAGAGCTTCAGATGAGAAAAATGCTGTATATAGTACCTGATGGGCGGCGTACACTGTATTTCTAGCCGTGCTCACCTAGAATGAATTGCTAAGTTATTAGGACAGGCGTACTTACCATTCAATGCTAGCATTCAACAAATGGACTGTCAGGATTTCTTTGGGCCAAGAAACATTGTTTTAAAAAAAAAATTACTTAATTGTGAGGGGAGTCATGAATCCAAAGAGTTTGGGACCCTGTGTACTGCTACAATTCTATTATAAATTACAGAGCATTCTTGTGCTTGCTAGTTTTATATCAACTTGACACTTGCTAGAGTCATCAGAGAGGAGGGAGCCTCAATTAAGAAAATGCATCTACAAGACTGGACTGTAAACAAGCTTGTAGACATTTTCTTAGTAATCGATGAGTAAGGACTGAGCCTGTCCGTTGTGTTTTGGGGGGGAAAGTGAAAGGCCTTTGGAACTTTGGACTGGAAAAGCCATTGAGTGTCCAAACCTCAGTAGGCTGCTCTAGAGGAGCTTGGAAAATACGGATTTGAGAGCAGCGTAGGCAGTGGAGACTTTGCTTGTGAAGTTTCAGATGTGTGAAGAATCTGTGGTGCCTAGTCAGCTGGAGCTGCGATCACCAAGAGATCGGAACCATTAAAGGAAACCCTTGCTTTGCTGAGACAATGGATGTCAGCTGGCGCTGAAGAATCAGCTGTGCTTAAAAGGCAACCAACATCACTGAGGTGAAATCTTCTGGGAAGTGGTTCCTCAGAGTCAGCATACAGCTGTGTTCCAGAAGCGGGCCAAAGTTGTAACTTGTGCTGGCAGCTGAACTTGGTAGTTCACCCATGGTACTGGTTGTGAAGGCATAAAGCACTGAGGCTTGGCACTGTGAGGCCAAGAGAGACCACTGGTGAAGATGCATCCTCAGAAGCAGTTAAGGCCCAAGATTAAAGGGTCATGCAGAGAAGGGAGAGGCTACTGATGAAAGTGCAGCCCAGCTGCTGTAACTACAGCACTTTGGAGAGACCAGTACCATGGGACGGCCCCCAGGAACAGGAGCAAGTGTAAGTGAAGCCAGCCTGAGCCTAGAGGGCAAGCTGTATGAGCTGCAGAGGGTGGAGCCTGAGAAATGATCCCAGATATTAGACACTGAATTCTTTACACTGTTGTTTTGCTATGCTTTGATTGTGACTCTGTTCTGGTTCTTCCCTCTTGAGGTAAGGAAGTATTTAACTTTTTATTGGTTTCACAGGAGCCCATGCTTTAAAAACTTTGAACTTTTAAGAGGATTCTGTATTTTAAAAGAAATTTTGGATTGTTTAAAAAGATTGTTTATAAAGTGTTTGACTTTGTAAAGACTATGGAACTTTAAGTTTTTAAAATGTTCATATTGTGGTTTTTATATTAATATATGATCTTGGGAATTAACAAGAAAGGAAAATTATAGCTTAGCAGTAATGTGTTCATGTGTCAAGCTGAGTAGGGATCAGTTATGCTATAGGCTAGTTTTACGTTAACTTCATACAAGCTAGAGTCATCAGAGAGGAAGGAGCCTCAAGTGAGAAAATGCCTCTGTAAGATTGAACTATAGAAGAGCCTGTAGGGCATTTCTTAACTAGTAATTGAAGAAGGGTCCGGCCTACTGTGGGTGGTGCCACCCTTAGGCTTGATGGTCCTGAGTTCTATAAGAAAGCATGAACATTGTCGAGAGGAACAAGCCAGTAAGCAGCACTGCTCCATGGCCTCTGCATCAGCTCCTGCCCGGTTTGAGTTCTTGTCCCAACTTCCTTCAATGAAGAACTATGATGAAGAAGTGTAAACCAAATAAGCCCCTTTCTCCCCTACTTTTCTTTTTGGCATGGTGTTTCATCATAGCAATAGCAATCCTAACTAAGGCAACACTTATCAACTATATGGTAAGAGACACATAAATACTAGGAAGGGGGCATAAGAGGTGGCAGTACAAAGTATGATCAAAGTATATGCTATACAGTTACGGAAATATTATTTTCTATCAAAGAAACACACAGTAGTTTAGAGAGAGAGAGAGAGAGAGAGAGAGAAATGTACCTGCTGAGAAGTCCACTGCTCAAGAGGACGGTCTAGCATATGGGAAACTACTGTGGCAGGTAAGTTCCTGGCTAGGATGGAAAAATTAAACAGCCTTATTTATCATATGGATCACAATGTTTCCAAAAATATTTACTTCTAAAACTGAAATAATACATTTTAAAAAGGTTTAATCTGGAGTATGAGTAAAGATTCAGAGTACTATTCTATATAGACTGGTACATTCTTAAGGCAGAAAAGTCAATATATTTAAATTGAAAACATTATTGATTACTTTAAAAAAAATTAAAACCAGGTGTGGACTCATGCCTTTAATCCCAGTACTCAGGAAGCAAAGGTAGAGAGATTATAGGTTCAAGGTCAGCCTTGTTTATATTGAGTTCCAGGACAGCCAGGGCTACCTAGAGAGACCCTGGCTCAAATAAATAAATTTCTTTATTTTGCAGGAGTATCTGTCTGCGGGCATATATTTGTGCCATGTGCATGTTGGGTACCTAGAGAGGTCAGAGAGGATGTTGGGAACCAGATCTGGATCTTCTGCAAGAGCAGCGAGTTCTTTGTAGCTGCTGAGCCATCTCTCCAGTTCCCTTACTGGTCACTATATCTTAGTGGGGATATGTTCTTACAACTTTTTTGGCACCTAATTTTAAAAAAAAATAATATATTCTAAGTCAACAGAATATATTTATCACCTATATTACAAATGTTAAAAATTGTTGAGAACTGCCCAATTGTTAAGAACAAGAAAACTGAGAAAACTACAATTAACACTATTGTATGCACAACCACAGTGGGGCAAGAGGGGCACCAGTCTATCCAAACCTATCTCAAATCCATCTGACTATAGCTTGGGAACTTTGTTATATTTGCTGGCCTGCAAACCACTATGTAGAGCAGAAATCTGCCACACAGTGTTGGAATTAAGGCAGGTACTGAAATGCCTGGCCCGCACGGGGGAACATAGTGGTAATGAAAAGGGAACAACAAAGAGACAGAGACACAGTTAAACTAGACAAAGTCAGAGTATGATAGGAAAGGATGCCACACAGAAAAATGAAGTGTTACTGAGACCTACAGCAAGGCTAAGCTACACGTCAGAAGATGTGAAAAAGAAAGCAGAGGGTAAGACTGACAAGGTGGCCGACCAGCAGCATAGCATGAGCACACTCCCAACAAGACAACACTCAGCCTCACTTCATACTGCACTCAGAAGTATTTTTTCAGTATATTTAGTACCAAAATTGATGATTTCACTATTTTAAAGTCCCCTAGAGTTAGTGCTACATAGCGTTCCTTGTTTTATTTGTTTGTTTGTTTGTTTATTTATTTTGGTTTATCGAGGCAGGGTTTCTCTGTTGCTTTGGAGCCTTCCTGGAACTAGCTCTGTAGACCAGGCTGGCCTCGAACTCACAGAGATCCGCCTGCCTCTGCCTCTCAAGTGCTGGAATTAAAGGCACATGCCACCACACATCTGGCTCACTATCTATTGTTCTTAAGTGTGTCTGCTGCAGAGAAAATATGTATGGATTGTTTTGATCATAGCAATGCCAGCACCTAATTCAATGTTAATAAATCAAAAACATTAAATAAAGTGGTGTTTAAATAAAAACATAATTAATTACATGTTGAGTAGATAAAAATGTTCTGGCCAGAGATGTGCAGGAAGCCAACCTTGCATGTCCTGTGTGACGGGTGATTCAAAAGTTTGGTGTTTAAGTTCATCACAGAACACAATGACTTCAACTAACATGAAGCAACTGGAATCTTGTCTTCCAAATGGATGAAAGAATCATGTTCTCAAATACCGCATTCCTCAAATCTTCATATTACAATGCTATGCTCGTTTCAGTTTATAGATCAGTTATCTATTCATGTTTATATTAATTTATTATAAATTTTTTAGAAAATAAATTGTAGCCGGGCGGTGGTGGCGCACGCCTTTAATCCCAGCACTCGGGAGGCAGAGGCAGGCGGATCTCTGTGAGTTCGAGACCAGCCTGGTCTACAAGAGCTAGCTCCAGGACAGGCTCTAAAGCTGCAGAGAAACCCTGTCTCGAAAAACCAAAAAAAAAGAAAATAAATTGTAACTACTATCAAATTTAGCATTTCAAAGAATTTCAGAATGTACAGTAATTTTCTCATACTTTTAGTAAAAATGACCTAACATATATGAACAAGAATTTAAAATTAAAGTCGGGTGGTAATGGCATAAGCCTTTAACCCCCGCAGAGGCAGGCGGATCTCTGATTTTGAGGCCAGCATGGCCTACAGAATGAGTTCCAGAACAGCCAGTACTACACAGAGAAATACTGTCTGAAAAACCAAAATAAAATAAAAATAAGATTTAATTTTAACATTGGGTATCACAGAGTGTCATTCATTTACTGTCATGTATTATAAATCAGTCGGAGCTATGCAACAAGATGTTGTCTTAAAACATACACACATTATAGCTGGAGAGATGGCTCAGTGGTTAAGAGCCTTGGCTGCTCTTCCAGAGGTCTTGAGTTCTATTTCCAGCAGCTACATGAAGGGTCACAACCATCTATAGTGGGATCTGATGCCCTCCTCTGGCATAAAGGCATACATGTAGATAGAGCACTCATACATAAATAAATCTTTAAAAAAAATTAAACCACACACACACAAACTGGGTGGTGATACCCAGCACTCAGGAGGCAGAAACAGGCAGATGTCTGAGTTTGAAGCTAGCCTGGTTTACAGAACAAGTTCTAGAACAAAAACCCTGTCTATAAAGACCAACCAACAAAAAAAAAAAAAAAAAAAAAAAAAAAAAACAAACAAACACACACACTGGTTGATGTTAAGTAGACTGGGGAACCATGAAAGGAAAGAGACTCAGTCATCACTATATTATCCTCTATTAAAGTTGTCATTACCAAACATACGGGTTACACTCTGCAATCCCTGACCCCCTCTGTTGAAAGATGATCTTCGTAGCAGACTGGCCTCAAATCCACTCTAGTTGAAGATAACTTTGAATTCCCTTGGTATTGCCTTGCTTTCCAAGTGCTGAGATTACAGGAATAAGCCACCATGCTCAGCCACCACATATGTAAATACAGTAGACTGCTAGTATCTTCCCTTTTTCTGAGCTACAAAGGGAACAACCAAAATAAGACAGGTGACTCTAACCTTCAGGACTGACATCTGGGTCTTGTATATGCCAAGCTTCTTGTTGGGAGGCATGGTTTTCATTGAGTATTGCCAAGCTTCCTAAAGTTGTGCCATGCTCAGACAGTGACTTTAAAAGGGACATACTGTTTATTACTTCAGAAAGTTCTGAAGAATTTCTAGAAGTAGCCGAGGATTGTTTGCCTCTCTGTGTAGTTTCCACTTCAAAACGATCACATGGCAAACTTCTAATCCACCCTAAATCTTCAGATTCAGGAATGTATGCTTCAGTGTCTTTATAAATAGGATGTTCTGTTCCTACCGGGTAAAATAAAGAACTAGAAACCTGGGTGTTGGATTCATCTAATTCACGACATTCAGAGTGATGCTGAGTGGTTTTCAATAGCTGGATACTAATGCCACTGGTAGAGACTGGTGATAAAAGCTGCCCATTACCTACGTGACTTCCCAAAATAAAAGGCTGAGGCTGGGTACCTTCTGAGAGCAGGTCACTGTTTTCAGGAGCCGGAGTACTGAGTGTGTTTAAAAAATAAGGAATATGTGAACATGTATTTATACCTTTGGGTGTATTTGAGGGTGAACCAATACCATAATTAGTCCCATCTCTTTGGATACATTTACTAGCATCGTCTTTGCTGTCTCCTGGCACATCCTCATTCCATTCCTGCGATGAGTCCAGACTGCTCCCCCTGTCACCACCCTGCTCTGGCACTGCTTCTCTAGGGTTTGCATCTTCATGAGGTCCTGTGTAAAAACCAACACAGGTTCTATCACAAAACTCTGACAGCAGCGTCTCGTTAGCAGGAAGGACGTCTTTAGGCTTGCCACTGGCTGAGGATGGGAACGGCAAGGGTTGCCGTGCAGTTTCTTGGCAGCCTATACTCCCACAGCTCTTTAGAACACATGAATCATCTGTAGGCAAGATTTCCTTTCCTCTACTCTCTGAGTCCTGGGAAAGTTTGTCGTCCTCTTGTGATGCTTCATCAGTGTCACTGTCCTCAAAATTGCTCAGATTAAAAGAAACTTCCATAAATGGCTGTGAAGATGTACGAACAGTATCCAGGCTTCCTCTCTCAGCACCACTTTTAGAACCCACGTCTGCAATGTCAGAGATGCTGGAGTTCTTACTTAGAGAAGACTCGACTTCAGTGTGTTTATATTCTACTTCTGGCAACGGTGACACTGATGAACAGGACATACATTCTTGTTCCAGTGTGGCATCTGCATCTGCCACCAGAATACTTTCTCTAGTGCAAAGCAAGGCTTCCATACACTCCTTGTCATTTTGGTGAGAAGTTACTTTGTTATTGTTCTGAATGTCAGGTTCTAATAATAAATCAACATTTTCTTTACTACTACAGTTAACCAGTAAGTTGTTGTTCTCACAAAACAGAGGCGCTCCGAAGTTTTCTTCGTGATTCCAGTTCTGGCAATTATTGTCTACTGGCTTGTCTTCATTGCACAGTTCTCCCTTTTCGGCACATGCTTCAAAGAGCTCTGCCTTTTTTTCCACCAAAAGTTCAGACAAATTAAAAATGTTCACATCTCCTTGGGCTTCAGGTTTGTCCTCTGTACCATTCTCTCTAGGAGAAGAGGGAGGCGACCTCTGGGAGGGCAAATACACGGTCCACCGGCTTGTAGCTCTTCTCTCAGCATACTCTTCCTCTAGCTTAGACATGGTCTTGGAGCACCCCTGTGGTTGTATCTTAGGAAAAGGTGCTATAATCTCACAAGTCACATTCTTACTCATGTTGGCTGATTTGGACTTCAGAAGAGCTAATATTTGTGCTTTGCTCCTGAGGTTCTGTGAAACTCCAGGACAGTGAGATTCCAAACTATTACTTCTTGTGGGCTCACTGCACAGTAAACCATCTGAATGCTGGGTTGTAGAGGTGACAGGAGAGCAAAACTTGTCCTCTCTCCTTAGTATGTCTGAGTTAATACTAAAGGATGAAGACACAAGGGAAAAAGGCCTGTCGCTTCTCTCTCTGTTCCTGAAGGTATTCTCATTGACTGCCAGTGTATAATTTATATCTTTCTCACCAACAGTAGAAAACAAAGGAAGTGTGCTAGAGAGCGGGAGAGGAAGTGTCGGGCCAGGTTTCAAATCATCAAATGAGGCAGCAGATTCACCATTTTCTGTAACAGTCACTTTCTTTGGCATCTTATATGGTCTTTGAAAACCCTAAAGACATTAAAACAATCGTTAATGATACCATTATTTCTAAGGAAAATGTAAAATAAATTTTCTAAAAAGAATAACAGATATGTATATCTTGCCCACAGTATACAGTATTTAAATTTTGCTGAATTAAAATATAAACATTCATTAGTAAGACTTTCTAATTTAGATCTACTGTCTTGTCACTTAATTAAACTATGAGGTATCATTTTACCAGCAAACCGTCATAAAAATTTATCAGCTTCAAAAATAACTTTTTAACTATACACTGAAATATTAGTGTTCACACAGAGACTTACAGTAGCCTTCCTTTTTAAGCCAGAGGGCTGACAGCCAAGAGACCGGCTCGAGGATGTAAATGTCCCTGGACCTGACTCCAGAGCTTCTCTAGGGCCATCCAGTTTAGCACCTCTACTTCCAGCAGCCTTAGCCTCCTCAACTGTGATTAAGTAACGCTCACTTTCCAAGTCATCGCCAGGTTTCACCTACATTTTAAGAAATAAACATCAAAATTGCATTTGTGCCATTTTATTTTCCTCACACACTAAGACAGCGAGCGGAAAGCTTCCTTTCACATAGCTCACTTAGAGTCCATGCAACTAAATGCAGTACTTAAAAAAGTCAAAGCCATTAGTTATCAACTCTGTATTCTTACAAATTATGTGAAGTAGAACTTCACAATTATCACAAATAGTTACATACATAACCACTTGCCTTGAAAAAAAAAAGTATTTTCAGTCATTTTATTAGTCACCAACTCTAAAGTAAAACATTAAGATTAGAAAACATCAGCTTAGAAAATATATCTTTATCATATTAAACATTTAGAAATTAAACTACCTAGGATAAAAATAACAGTAGTTACATTAATTAAGCACCTACCAAGAAAATGTCTCCCCTTGACCCTCTTTTCATAAATCTAAAGGAACAACCACTATGAATGATATAAGATTTCATGGCCAAATAGTCACAAAGTGATGTTATGAATTTTAACACAAGACATTATAATTGGTCATTTCTAATCTTTAGAACAATGCTGATCTATGTTTCTAGCTGAGGAGTGGACACGGGTCACGGGCTGAATAAAAGGTGTTTCAGAGTCTGAAAGGAGACAAAAGCAGTTCAAAGGCCTTCAATTCCTTTCCTTCTTCAAACACAAGAAAAACACTGAATACATTATGTGTGTAATGTAATTTTTTTTGAGAAAGTGTTTAAATGGGAATAATTTCAAAGACCATCAACCATGAAGGCTAAAGACAGAACACAAGGGGGCTGGAGAGATGGCTCAGAGGTTAAGAGCATTGCCTGCTCTTCCAAAGGTCCTGAGTTCAATTCCCAGCAACGACATGGTGGCTCACAACCATCTGTAATGGGGTCTGGTGCCCTCTCTGGCCTGTAGGCATATATGTAGACAGAATATTGTATACATAATAAATAAATAAATATTTTAAAAGAAGACAGAGCTCAATAGTGGAACACACAACCTCATGTGCATGAAGTCTATCATCCCATGCCCAACACAACAAATCCTCACCTATTAGATTCTAGAATCACAACCTGGGTTTGAATATGTCCTGCAACCAGCATTCTACGAGCATAAACAGCTACAAAACCTTTCTGTGCTGCATTCCTAATATAAACACATCATAACATTGTCATAAAAATTAAAATGAAATAACTAAAAGCCGTTAGCACAAGGCACATCTATAATAAATAAACAGAAATACAAGGCTATAATTATCAGCATTAGTACTATAACTAAGCCATTAACAACATTCATAAAAAAGCATCTAAGTAAATTTTTAAATTTCAAGGAAAGTAAGGTAAACACATTAAAATACCTCAAGGCTCTTAAGAAATAGGCTTTCCAAACATGCTCCTTTGTCATCATATAGAACTGCCTGTTATAAAACAAGAAAAAAGTTACAAAATTTTCCTTTTCATTTCTTAATACCTTCAATAGCAAATCAAATGTGTCATATAAGTAAATCATGTAATAAAAGAATTATACACATTCTGTAACTTGGATTTGAAAGTCCATCTATTTCAAATGTTACTGCATCCAATGAGCATGAGAGTTTAGGAATAGAGGAAGCAATTCAAGGACTCAGGCTCCGGGGAATAGCTCAGTAATGCACTTTTTGACAAGCAAAAGAACCCGAAATCAGTTCTCAGCACATAAAAGTCTGACATGGTGGTATGAGCCTACATCCCTAGGAGAGATGAGGGAGATGGAGAGACAGGAGGCCAGTCTAGCAATTGGTGAGCTAGCTCTAAGTTCAGTGAAAGACCCTGTCTCAAAAGATAAGGTGGATAGAGGACATCCAATGTGGATTTTCTAGCCTCTACACATTCAAGAACACATATATACTCACTCCCAACACCCTTAAAAAAAGAGAGAGAAAAATAAAAAAGCATAATTCCTACTAGAAAAATCCTTGAATGGAACTGGGAACAAAATAGAATTAGAATGCATTGAGTGTGGCCAATAAAAAATAAAATCAGGGACTGAAGAGATGGTTCAGTGGTTAAGAACACTTGCTTCTAGAGGGCTTGAGTTTTGTACCCAGAACGCATGTCCAGCGACTCACAATTGCCTGAAACAACTCCAATGTCTTCTTTATAAATTTACAAAACAAACATATAAATAAATAAAAGCAGGTATGGTGATTCATGCCTGCAATCCAGCACTTGGAAGGCAGAGGCAGGTGGATCTCTGTGAGTTCAAGGCCAGCCTGATCTATATCCTAAGACTATTGTAGGAGGAGGAGGCCGCTTGTTGGCTTCTGGCTGCTCAGCCCCAAAATAATCACACAGAAACCATATTATTTAAGTCACTGCTTGGCCCATTAGCTCTAGCTTATTGGCTAACTCTTACATCTTAATTTAAGCCATCTCCATTAATCTGTGCATTACCACGAGGTCGTGGCCTACCAGAAAAGTTTCAGTGCTTCTGTCTCCAGGAGCTTCATGGCTTCTCTCTGACTCTGTCTCCTTTCCCCAGCATTCCATTTAGTTTTCCCCAACTAGCTCTTTTCTCCTATAGCTCTGCTATAGGCCCAAAGCAGTTCTTTTATTAACCAATAATATTCACAGCATACAGAGGAAAATCCCACATAATTCTGTCTCAAAAACAAAAATATATGTGTGTGTATATATAATACACGTGTATATATGTGTGTGTATATACACCTACATACATACAGGCTGGCATACATTGAACTTGCAGGCTTAAGTCAAAGCTAATTTTTTAAATTATTTATTTATTTGTATTTTATGTGCATCAGGGTTTTTTTTGTTTGTTTGTTTTTGTTTGTTTGATTGTTTTTTGAGACAGTGTTTCTCTGTAGCTTTGGAGCCTGTCCGGGAACTAGCTCTTGTAGACCAGGCTGGCTTCAAACTCACAAAGATCTGCCTGCCTCTGCCTCCCGAGTGCTGGGATTAAAGGCGTGCACCACCATCACCCGGCTGTGCATCAGTATTTTGACTGCATGTATGACTGTATGAAGGTGTTGGATCCCCTGAACAGGAGTTACAGACAGCTATGAACTGCCTGTGGATGCCTGGGAATTGAACCCAGGTTCTCTGGAAGAGCAGTTAGTGCTCTTAACCACTGAGTCATCTCTCCAGACTGCTAAGCTAGTTTTTATTTTAACAAATCAAATTTTTAAAAAATACAATAAATAACCTCTTCCCTATTGAAAAGCTTCTGTAAGTGATAGTTCTACAACAGTGGCTCTCAATGTATGGCTTACAACCTTTTTAACAGATTTCTATCTCCAAAAATATTTACATTACAATTAATAACAGTAACAAAATTACAATTATAAAGTAGGAACAAAAATAATTTTACGGTTGGGGTCATAACAACATGAGGAATCCCAGCATTCGGAAGGTTGAGAAGCACTGATTTACAATGACAGAAGCAGAATAAAGACAGAATGTGAAGGGCCTGAATAGCATCACTTAAGAGCATGTGCTTCATCAGGAGGCCATGACTGTTATTAGTATGCACATGATATCATAAACTCACAACCAAGTTTCTGTAAGAGGTTAGTATTAAAAAAGACTTAGCTAAAGCAGTGTTGTTGTGGCACACGCCTTTAATCCCAGCACTCAGGTGGCAAAGCCAGGGCTTCTCTTGAGTTTGAGGCCAGGCTGGTAAACAGAGCAAGTTCCAGGACAGCCAGGGCTACACCGAGAAATCCTGCCTTGGGGGGGTGGAGGAATGAGGGGGAGACTTACCTAGAAAACAGGCCCTGGAGCCATCTCTAAATTCATGAATGACTCTTGCACTTTCAGCCGGGACTCCTGGGTAAGATGTTCCTGTGCCCCAGTTTGATCATTGGTTAAATAAAGACGAAACGCCTAACTCATAGGAGACTGGTGCAGACTAAACTGGTAGACTGAGAGCTTTATGACCGCTCATCGTAAGTCTCTCTACTCAAAACAGACTGAGTAATGCTTACTACTGAACTTTCATAATGTACAAAAAAACATAAGAAAATGATCTGAAAATTTCTTTTTCACGCCATGGCAATGTATGGCCATAACTGACATCTTATTATCAACAGAGTTATCCTAATGCTCAATCAAAAGGCAAGAACACAGCAGTTACATGCCAGAGTCAACTGCTTGGCACTCACCTTGTTGCCTAAGTGAGTGGTCTTCAGAACGCCATCTTGCCACACTTTCGACTTCTTCATCTTTTGATGAGTATATAGGACCTTATTTCCAAAAGTACAAAAGAAATCATTGCTATTTACACAGTTAATATTACAGTTTACAGGCCATAGAAAAATAAAACATCCCGTATCAAAATAGCACAGGCATCACCACAATAACAAAGTCCGTGACAGAGTCTGGAGGTGGAGCTCAGTGACAGAGTACATCCTCAGCATCATGAGGCCCTGAGTTTAACCCTCAATGTAAAAAAAGGAAACAATTTTAAGGAAAGGAAGACAGCTGACTAGGTGGGTAGAACCAAAAGGCAAAGGAAGAAAGGGCAAGTGAAGGCCTATAGGGTCTTTTAGTTAACTGAGCATCAAAAATAATTTTAAACCGCCACACCATCAGAGGGAAGGAAAACAATCTTTGGGCTACACGTTTCTTATTCACATAGCTCTCTGAACACAGTCCACAGACTCTGGACAGTCTACTTAACCTTCACAGCACCTGAGGACAGAACGATTTCACACTGCCTTTGCCTTTAGATTCCTCCTCTATTATTGGAAGAATGGAGTTTCCAAGCATTATATATGGTGCCAGATTCAATCACTGACTAAGTAGAGAAACAAGTATGAAAATCTAGCTGACTATTACTAAATCAAATGTTAAAGAAATTTAGAAAAAAAAAAAAAGCCTAGCCATGTAGAGGCTTGGAGACATAGCTCAGCTGAAAAGCATTTGCTTCGTAGGCATGAGGACCTGACTTTGAGCCCAGAATCTAAACAAAATGCTGGACATGATAATGTATTCTAGGCACACAGAAAACACCTAGGATCCCAGCCAATCTAACTTAATTGGTAAGCTCCAGACCACTAAGAGACCCTATCTCGAAGAGGTGGGTGGTGTTTCTAAGGCTGGCATGTACACACATATGCATATACACAGGCCTTAATTGTCTTCAAAAAATATCTAAGAATGCTACCCTTGTAAATGTTATCTCCTAGTGCAGTTATTTCTTTGGAAAATTTAGCTACTTATCATTAAGAATGTACATTACATTAAAATGTAACATATTAGTTACTTTTTAATATTTTTAAACTGTTTTAATGCCTAACATAAGTAATATTATAGAAAGAAGTTCTATGTACAAAAGCTATTTAGTGTCTTCAATATTGTTTGAGTACAAAAAGGTTTTAAGACCAAATTATGTGTCGCTATAGGCAGGAATGTCACCATTGACAGGTCTTAAAACAAAAAATGTTGTTTCCTGGTCAAAAGAAAAAATACTCACTAATACTTCATCAAACTTCATCAAGAGTTTGAGGCCAGCCTGGGATACATGAGTCCTATCCCCCACCCCTCTCCCCACAAAAAAGAAAATTATTAAGACTTACAATAAATTCTTGACTTTCCATTGTTCCTTCTGAAATTATAAACCAGTCAGGTCCAGAAAGCAATCAGTTTTTACTCAACAATTTTAATCCTCTAAAAGGAAAAACAGCAAAGAATGGTCAATCACCCCTGACAAAAAGACTAAGTATCAAATACAAAGATTCTCAATAAATCTTGATTAGAGACAGAAACCAAAGAATTTCAAGACTATCAGTCTATCTAGCCACCATGCGAAGCAAAAGTGTGTCTGTCGGGGAGGACACAACTAAGTGATACCACATAATGGAAAATGAAGATGAAACTCCTACACTTACTAATAATCTGTAAACATCTCTCTAGGTACCTTAGTATGTATCAGAAAGTGGATTTTTTTTTCCTTCAATAATGTTTTGCTCTTCAGAACTCAAATTCAATTATTTTCCTAAAGCATAAACCTCACCACCAGATGGCCCCCTTGTGTCTTACATTTTTCCTGTTCAAGTAGTTACTTAGTATTCAGGGACTAGTTTCAGGACCACAAATAACCAACATCTAGGCCTACATGAATTAACATATAAAATGTCATAGTTTTTTATATATAATATAGGAGTAGGTGCATATTATCCAACATACATGAAACTATCTCTAGATTATTTATACCTAATGCACTGTAAGCAATATGTAAACAGAGAATGATTAAACTGTATTGTTTAAGAAATGATAGCCAGGGTTTTTACAAAGAGAAATCTGTCTCAAAGAGAGAGGAGGAGGGAGAGAGGGAGGGAAGAAAAGAAGGAAAGGAAATAAGGAAGGAAGGAAGGAAGGAAGGAAGGAAGGAAGGAAGGAAGGAAGAAAGAAAGAAAGAAAGAAAGAAAGTAGGCAGGCTTGGTGGCACACACCTTTTTGTGTACTTTTTTGGGATTTTGTTTTGTTTTGTTTTTTGAAACAGAGTTTCCCTATGTAGCTTTGGCTGTCCTAGAAATAGCTCTGTAGACCAGGCTGGCCTAGAACTCACAGAGATCCACCTGCCTCTGCCTCCCAAGTGCTGGATAGGACACATCTTTGATTCCAGCGCAGAAGCAGCAGAGTCAAGTGGGTCTCTGTGAGTTCAAGGCAAGCCTGGTAGCCTGGTCTACATAGACAGCTCCAGGACAGCCAGGAATACATAGATGAGAGACCCTGTCTAAAAAGGAGATAGGAAATTGTAACCAAAAAACCTACATGTTCAATACTGCCATTTTTTTTCTAAATATTTCCTACTCACAGCTGGCTGGATCCAGTTACAGAGGGCTGACTTACACCTTAGCCAATGTAACCCACCATAAGACCAAACACGCATTATTATAATACCTCTGCAAGGAAACATCTTTCCTTTCTTTCCCCACTTCTAGGGGCTGACAACAGGGCCCTGTGTAAGCTAAGCAACAATGCTTCCACATGCCCAATTCTTTCTGTTTGCTTGAGACAGGACCTGGCCAAGTTGCACAATTCTCCCATCTCGGCCTTTGGAGTAGCTGGGATCTATTACAGTCAGCTGGCCACCACGCCCAGGAAGAAAACTCTTTTGAACAGTGTTGCAGCAGCTACTATAACTATCCTGTTACTGGATTAAATATTAAAAATACGACCAAATTTTGAAATCTGAAATCATCGATGATGAATTGAATAGAGATGCCAAAAAAAAAAAAAAGGCACACAAATGAGTACATTTCAAGTGTTTCCGTGGCCATGACCTGATCACTACAGGAGAACTAGACAGTAATGAACATTTTAGGCCCTATTCTTGCCTACTGAATTAGAAAGTCTAGTTCTGGTGCTCAACAAACGGCTCTAACAAGGCCCCTTCAGTGCTGGTGACGCCCACCCCGGAAACAGAATGCGCAGAAGCCTGATTCCTAAAGAAGCATTCGAGGGCGTGGTGAGCGACAGGGCTGGCGTCATCAGTAACCGGATATGTGCAACCTTATTCTGTTAGGCCGAGAGGGAGAGCTTTCCGTGAAGGCAGCGGGAAGCCATGCCACAACCTTGCTTTCTGAGAAAAGCTGCTACAGCAGTTCAATGAGAGCTCACCCGAGCTAGCCCGAAGTCCCTGGTTCGCTCCCCGGCACCGCCCAAACCACGAGCATCCTGTTAAGACACCACCAGGACAGATAACCGAAAGAAACATTACTTTCACTTGCCGAATTTTGGACTGATCTGAGTTTTATGTCCCTAAATAACAAAGGAGCCTTGGTTCTATGTCAGCCCCTAAGACAACCATGACCAGGCTGGGACTCGATGGTGACCGCCTCACCCGGCATTCGAACGGCGCCCCGAGGGCCGCTCCCGTGGAGGTGAGTCAGCGTCCAGGCTTTCCCAGCCGTGCCAAGTCGTCCGGCCTCCCCACCCTACATTCCGTAGAAAAAAGTCTTCACCTCCTCAGAAACTCAGACAGAATCCACTTTCGAATTTCTCCCGCGAACTCGCGCGACGTCATCAGTCAGGGACGGATTGCTGAGGGCTCCGTTCCCCCCCCCTCGCCCCGCCGCTGTCCGCAAAGCACCAATGGAATTCCTCATAGAAGGGCAGTCACCGCCTCGCTGTCCCGCCAGATCCCGCCCCCGAGGGGCGTCACCCATGACGTCACGACGGAAGTCCCGGCTCGGACGCCGCTTCCCACAGAGGGCCGAGGGAAGCGCGTCGCTCGTCGGATGACGCGAATTTACGCCGACCCGAAGGAACGGGAGGCGGAAAGCGTGGAAGGAGGCAGTCGCTGACCGTGGCTTTGGGGACGTGAACAGAGTAAGTCACAGATGGCCGGTAGTGCCACTCGGACGCGGTGGGGTGTACACTCGGCCTCCGGTCCCCTGCGGTCTAGCCCACCAGCCGTGGTCCGCCTCACCCCACCCCCCTCGCCCCTAGTCCGTTGGGTCGGCTGCTCGGTGCGCACGCGCAGTGCTCTGGCGCCGCTTGCAGTTCCAATCTCAGGACAGAGGGGGCGAGCCGAGCTCAGTGTTGGGAGGTTTGGGGCACGCCCGGCTTCTGGGGGGGGGGGGGGGTGGCTGTCCAGTGGCTGAGCGGAGCTCTGGGCGCTGGGCAGCTTAGGGTTGAGCTTCGGCTCCCACGACACAGCAGTAGTGAGGACTTGCATTCTAAAATTGAGTCTTTTCTTTGGCAAGACTTCCTGCCTTTTAGTCTCCTATAGAAAGTCCGTTTTAAGGAGGAGCTGGCATTAAACGATGAGTGTTAAGTTCCGAGCGCGCTTAGGAAGAACTAAGGGAAGTATGAGTGGACAGTTCACGGAGACTGCAAGGCCTCAAGAAGACTACTTTTAGTGGGAAATCGAATGGCTTTAGAAAGCATGTTTACACGAGAAGGTTCATTCGGAGCAATGATCCAGGCCACTGTCTTTTGCGTTTGGATAGTCTTGCCATGACTACAACTTTGGTTCTCAATCTTTTGGGCACACTTCTTTTTTGTTCAAAATAATAATAAAAGTATCGTGGCCAAGTTTCTTTGGAAATTTTACAAGTACCCATGGAAACATTTCGTGTATGCTTTTACAAGCAAAATGTTTACTTTACATCTAGTATAAGATATGACATTCACTGTCTTTGAACAATGTTACAACTTTGTAACTTGTAGGAGAGCATAAAAATGGAAACCATGTTTGCCCGAGTCAGATGTAATTAGTTACTGCGCTGACCAAGGTCTGTTAGCATTCATTTCTACTTTCTCCTGCATTGATCTGCTCTTTGCTTCTTTAAATGGACTTGTGACGCTAAATTTTGCCATTCATTTTGTATTTGTACATTTTGTTTTTTCTTTAAAATTTATCTTGTAACCATCTCTTGAATTTCTAAGGTTTCTTGAAACTCACCTGAAGGGTCATGGCTTCAGACTATTCCTGGGTCAGACTATAATCTGAATAGTCACAACTTGTAGAAGCTTCTACTAAAAGGTAGCAGTGTAAAAGTCAAACATACTAATGTTTGCTTACCTAACTAGCTTTGACTAAGTTGCATAACCTAACAGCCTCCTTTTAAAAAGTTGAAAGAAACTGCATAGTAGGCTTGTCAAGATTTAGAACAATGTATATAAAATATATACATTGTTTCACAATAATTTTTTTATTCTTTGTTCCAAAACCATGATTGGGAAGGGGTGTTTTTTCCACACAGGGTTTCTCTGTGCAGCCCTGACTCTTTTGGAACCCGCTCATCTGCCTACCTCTGCCTCCTGAGTACTAGGATTAAAGTTGTGTGCCATCATCACCCATTTAACAGAGCTTTAATACTTACGACAGCACAGAGAACCTGATGAGGAATATACTGATGTTGCAAACTTAGAAATAACCTTCACAAACCATATCAATATTTTGAAACATAGGCTTCTGTAAAGAATAGATGACTTGTAGAGCATGTTATAAACTTGTCGTATTCTAATCCAATTGTGGGGAACACTAAAGGGGGATGAAAACCATTTCAAAGATCAGTTTGGTAGGATTCAATGACAAATTGGTAAAGAATAGCTTGGCTGCCTGTTGTGTTCTCCAGAGCAGCTATTTTTGTTTTGTTTTGAGAATCTTTTTAATTATGAATTTATGTGTCAAAATGTGTGCATGCGTACCACATGCCCACAGAGGCCAGAAGACTGCTTTGGATCCTCTAGCTAGGAGGTTGAGAACTTTGATGTCAGTGCTAGCAACTGAACCTGTGTCCTCACAAGTGATGAGTGTTCTTAACCACTGTGCCATCTCTGTAGACCTCTTCACAGCAGCATTTTAAATGCTTAAATTACATTTTCTTTAATTAATATTCACAGTAACAATTATATAGGCAAGATTTATGTTCACATTTTATGGACCACAGAGTGAGAAAACTTGCTCGAAAAGCATACAGAGCTTGCTTAATCAGCTTTGTGAGTTAGCGGTAATGAGAGTAAATAGGCGTTGGAAGGAAAGGATAAATTTCCTTTGGAATGTTATTGCCATAGAATCTCAGGAGAGCACAAATAGCATTAGGAATATAGTAAGGACTGAAGAATAGTTCAGTGGTAGGATATTGGCCTAGGATATGGAAGACCATCAGTATCAGGGAGAAAGACAGACAAAGGGGGATAAAGATATGGGGGCTCTGTAACCCAGGTATTACCATGATGTAAGGAGGCTAAATTGTTCTACAGTTTCGTGACTTTCTATTTAACTGTATCTTGCCCTAAATTGAAGGTGTGTTTGATTGTTCTGAACTGGAATATCCTAAGCTACAAAAGTAACCCTTAATAGAACCAAGGAAGGAGGGCCTCTGGACTAAGAGAGTAGAATGATAACTGTAACATTCTGTTTTTTCTGTTCTGTCTGCTCTGCTTTAATTAAATCTAGTGATGTAGAGTAGTGTGACTATAGATTCCACTATGCTTGACTAAGATTAATGGTTCTTGACCTTCTTAATTTTCTGACCCTTTAGTACAAGTTCCTCATGTTGTGGTGACCCCCACCATAAAATTATCCTCTTCCTACTTCATACCTGTAATTTTGCTACTGTTATGAATCATAATGATCTAATATGTGACCCCCAAATCTTGACTCACAAGTTGAGAACCGCTACCTTAGATGGTGGGGTTTAATGGAAAAGTTAATGTAGAGTACTTTTAAATGTATCTAACTACTTCACAAATAAATAATGACCAAATAGAAGTTTCTCCCTCTATATATTTAGATTATAGTGGGGTGGATAGAAACAGAAGTCTTAATTGCAGAGAGTGATGAGCAGAAGAAGAAAAGCTTGGAGTACAGTTCAGATTGGCATCGAGGGTACTGTTTTAGGTTGGATAGAAGAAAAGGCCTCTCTGAGACAGTAACATGCACAGATCTGGGGGAATTAAACTGTATAGGTGTACTGGGAAAAGAAACAGCAGAAAGAATAAAGACCTGGAGACAAAAATGGCTTTAACATATATAAGGAATTTAGGGATAACATGTTATAAGCCTGCTGAAAAGACTTGTGGAAGGGCTGGAGAGGTGCCTCAGAGGTTAAGCGCACTGGGTGCTCTTCCAGAGGTCCTGAGTTCAATTCCCAGCAACCACATAATGTCTCATAACAATCTGCAATGAGATCTGGTGCCCTCTTCTGGCATGGAGGTGTACATGCAGGAGGAATATTGTATACATAATAAATAAATCTTTAAAAAAAAGACTTGTGGAAGATAAAGTTGAAGAAATATGTTCAGGTCAGATTGAATAGGACCTAGTAAACCTTTGTAAGGTCTTTGGACTCTATGTTTAATGTGGTGAGTCATTGGGAGAATTTGTACTAATTGTCCTGATTTACATACGTAAAAAAATTATTATAAGAAAGCAGTAGTAGAAGCAAGTAGACTATTAAGGAAGATCTTGGATAGTTAAGTGAGACATAATAACTTGGGCCAAATGGTTTATTAGAATGAGAAGAGTTTAATGTTCAAGCTCTATTTTAAAGCCAATGCTTGTACAACCGCTAATGAATTGACTTCAGTAGCAGGGATTGAGACTATTTTCTGCTCTTACTCTGTCTTGTAGTTCGTATTTTTTAAAGTGGTAAAAAAAAATCTGTTAAAATTTTAGACCTCTGTTTTTATCATGTTAAGGTTAAAATATGCTGTAATGAACAAATGAAGATGTCAAGTACAACTGACTACTGGAATGTAGAACTAATGAATGTGGTTTGTGAAGTATATAATAGCCCAGTACTGATTAGCCAGGACCCTCAGAAAGGATAAGTCGAGAAAGGAAGCCACGATATGACTTTAGTCATAGACAACATATGAAGGTAAAACACAGTAGAAGGAACCAAAAAGGGAAGCTCTTATTTAAAGCTGTATGAAGAAAATATTTACAAGGAAGAGCTGCTGGGAGGTCAGGGAAGCCGTGCAGTGGGGCAGACACTGAGCACTAATATCAGGCTTCCACTAGAATGGTAGGAATGAATCCCTACCTCCATTTTATGTCTTCAGCTATCAAGTAGATGTTTTATTACTTGTGAGATGTATCAAGGCCTTGCTACTGCTACCCTCACTTTAAAACAAATTTCTTTCTTTTTTTAGGAACACATGCAGGGTTTTAGATATAGATAGATACTATAGATAGACAGACAGACACACACATGCATATTGGTGTTTTGCCTGAATGTTTGTCTTTGGGAGGGTGTCAGAACTTGGAGTTACAGACATTTGTTAACTTCCATGTGGGTGCTTGGAATTGAACCTGGGTAATCTGGAAGAGCAGTCAGTGCTCTTAACTGCTGAGCCATCTCTCCTGCCCCTGAAACACATTTATGTCTGGCAGCAGGAAGGCACAAATGACAGATGCTTCAATATCATACATATACCTTTGAGGGTTACAGCAACTTCCATGTAGGGCATCATATAAAAGATGTGTGCATTCCCTATCAAAAGGTAATGTGTACATTTCTATATGAACTTACAGAATGGAAACTGAAAATCAGAAAACTATGGAAGAAAGCACTGAGAAGAGAAAAGAAGAAAAAAAGAAGCGCTCAAGGGTTAAACAGGTGCTTGCAGATATTGCTAAGCAAGTAGACTTCTGGTTTGGAGATGCAAACCTTCACAAGGACAGGTTTCTTCGAGAGCAAATTGAAAAATCTAGAGATGGATGTAAGTTTCCTTCCTCAAGAGAACTCCCAGGCCTTATGAGAACTAGTTTACATTTATATTTTACTTTTAAAACAAACATCTTATGCTTCACATTTTACATTTCAACTAGATGTGGACATATCTCTCTTGGTGTCTTTTAACAAAATGAAGAAGTTGACCACTGATGGGAAGTTAATAGCAAGAGCATTGAAAAGCTCATCTGTTGTAGAGGTAAATTTTTTTTTCATTACAAATTAACCACATCTGATGTGCTTGGGTCGGGGGTCTGGCACTGGGACCTGGACATATCCATATCCATATCCGAGGCACATAGCTTGTTGGAACATCTATGGTAGGATCATAACCATTATCGAGGGAGGTGAGAAAAGTGGAGGAAGGGGAACTGGGATTAAAAACGTACATTAACACCAAGTTTATTAATATTTTAAAAGTTGGACTTAGAGGGAACCAGAATCCGGAGGAAAAAGCCCCTAGGTGAGAGACCAAAGGATGAGGAGGAACGCACCGTGTACGTGGTAAGAAAAACAAATAAGTTTAATTCTAATTTATTTTTATTGATAAAATGTACCATTTAAAAATGCTTAAACTGTTGTTCATGACACTTTGATTTATACAGGAGTTACTTCCCAAAAATGTTACCCATAGCTGGATTGAAAGAGTATTTGGGAAATGTGGCAATGTGGTTTACATAAGTATTCCACATTACAAGTCTACTGGGGATCCAAAGGGATTTGCCTTTGTGGAGTTTGAAACAAAAGAGCAAGCAGCAAAAGCCATTGAGGTATGTCTGTAGGTCCCTGAAAATTAAGAAGTTAAAAAAAGGAGGTTAGTATGGATATAAGTTTGCATTCTCTTTTGCAAATTTTTTCAGTTTCTTAACAACCCACCCGAAGAAGCACCAAGAAAACCTGGCATATTTCCCAAGACAGTGAAAAATAAACCCATCCCTTCCTTAAGAGTAGCTGGTGAGTACCTAGTATTCAGGAAGTAAATATTTAATTAGCAGAGAAAAATAATTTTTAACATTGTCGTTACAGAAGAGAAGAAAAAAAAGAAAAAGAAAAAAGGCAGGATAAAGAAGGAAGACAGTGTGCAGGCTAAAGAGCTAAGTATGGACACAGGCAGCACGGGAGTGTCTAAAGCTAAGAGACAAAGGACTGCTTCCGAGGGCTCTGATGCAGAAACGCCTGATGCTCCAAAGCAACCTGCAAAGAAAAAGAAAAAACGGGAAAAGGTCGAGACATCCGTCTTGACTGAAGTGAGAGCAGGGAAAAGGGAGAGGAGCAGTGCTGAGGATGAAGACTGCCTCCACCCCAGGCCAAAAGCCAAGAAAAGGGCTCAGAAGGATGGCGTCAGCGAGGCTGCTTCTGAAGTCTCCAAAGAAAGCAGAGACTTAGAATTCTGCTCTACAGAAGAGGAGAAGGAGACTGGAGACACAAAAGGTGATTCACTCCTAAAAGTGAAAAGGAAGCACAAGAAGAAACACAAGGAGAGACATAAGATGGGAGAAGAGGTTATACCATTGAGAGTGTTGTCTAAGTAAGTACCCGTTCTCCGTGGCAGTTGACACAAGCCCATCACCATTGCTAAAGTGCAATTCCAATTTATATTCGACAGAGTTGTATATTAGCAACAGTGATGGCCTATGGTCAGTCCATTTGCAGTACAAGTGAAGATAAGTAGGAGCCACCACACTCAAACATGGAAGCACTTATTTTTACAAAATCACAGCAAGTGGCTCCATGTTAAAGTAAAGGAGGCCCCTTAAACGGTTCAGTGAAGTTCTCTTAAAGGCACAAGATTATAAAAGGAAAACTTACCATCACCAAAACATGGGAGCACTTACTTTCTTAATTCCAAAGCAAGTACATCCACGTTTAAGTGATGGGGAGCCCAGTCTTAATCTGTAGCATTTTTAAATTAAGATGCTAAATGGTTGAGATTATAACACACCAGGTATTCCCATGTGAAAATAGAGGAAACTCCTTAGCTTTTTCTGCTCCAAAGGTGTACATTGAATTCACTTCTACTAAAACAGAGAAGCACTTACTCTTTCTTAAATGAGACAGAAAGCACTCCCATGTTAAAGTTGAAGGGAACCCACCCACAAGGCAGCTGTTATAAAAAAATAGGAGAAAGCATGGAGAAAAGAAATAACACGCATTACAGACATACTTTACCATTGCGAACTGGCAGCAAAAGAATCCGGTTCTCTGCTTGAAGGGTGAAAGAGGGGAACTTTAGACACTTGTATTTATACTGCTCCTAAACTCCTGAACTCCTTTTGGCTTTCTATCTCAGAGAATCATTACAAGAGCCTTTGTTATTTTAATGTATCAGCTCTCAGGGAAAGTAGATCCTGGGATCCTGGGTAGGGCTGGATTTTTTTTTTCCTTTTTTGAAGTAAACAGATGTCAATGTTAACTGCTAAAACCATTACCACAAGATATCCTTCTCTTTAAAAAAAAAAAAAAAATCTCCTATCTGCTTGTTTGATGGCACAGATTAGGGTAACAATGAGCACTCCCACAGAGCCAGGAGATGCATTGTGCTTCTCTCTGGAGGAGCCCTGGCTGTTTGAAGAGACATCTACATGGTAAATGTATGTAAATAAATAAATTGCTTCCATGGGGTGTTTTTTTCTTCTTAGAAATTCCTTTCGATTTACGTAAATCCTAAGGAATGTTATCTCTCAAATTGGAAGCAATTTAACAAATCTTTGAATTTTAGTCTCTCATTTTCCCCCAAAGTTGCCTGATTTAGTGAATGTTAGAGGAAGTAACTCAGAATTTTGCTTTTGCAATTAAAAATTCTAGAAACACATCAGGAACTTAGCTGAGAAATGAAAGCATTTTACCTTACTATTAATGAAAAGGAACTTTGTGTGTTTGCTAGGTAGATTTATGACCTAAAAGCTAATTAAGTGTGTGCTTTTAAAAGAGAGGAGAGTGGGAAGACTAGGGACTTCAGAGTTCCCAGAGAGTCATCGTGTCACTATTTCAGTAGTTTGTTTCTTTGTTTTACAGAACTGAATGGATGGATTTGAAAAAAGAGTATTTGGCACTGCAAAAAGCCAGTATGGCTTCTCTAAAAAAAACAATATCTCAAATCAAACTGGAATCAGAAATGGACACAGACTGTGCAGTGCCTAGCAAGTCTGGAGAGGGGAGCGGCAAAGGTGAAGGTCAGTATAATAGTAGCTTTAGTGTTGTGATGCACTGAGGATTTTCGGGTGGTTGTGTTGCAGTGATAAGAGTGCTTTCCCCAGATTTAAGATGAACCACTACCGGAAAAAAACTGAAAGAAAGGGGGAGAAAATTGAAGTATTTGTACTCTCTCTTCATCACCAGCAAGTTTACTCACGACTGCCAGGACATATCAATAAAAACTGAGGTTTCAGTGGAAGATAAACCCTGATCATGAACATATTAAAGAATTATTTTTATTGATTGTAACATTAGTAAAGATTTATTGTTGTAAATATTTTTTATTTGTTTATTTTCGCTCGTGTATTTATTTTACATCCTAGCTGCAAACTCCCCCCACCGTCCCCTTGCAGTCCCTCCTCCCCATTCTCCTTTATTCGAGTTTTATTTTTTGGTTCAGGCAATGATGCATTTTATTTCATGTTAATTTCCAGATGAGCAGTGTGATGCATTAATAGTAATTTTAAATTTACAAGTACTAAGTTACTTCAGTTCATTAGCCTGAGAAATCACTACTGCTGTTGTAGAGTGGTGCACCTCATGTTAATGTCAGGTGTGGGAAAGTCATCTCTGGCCTTTTCCTTTTCACCTCCGCAGTCGGCCATCCAGAGTGCTGCCCTCAGGAGAAGGTTAATGCCCAGGGCCCACAGTTTGTGAACGGAGTGATCGTGAAGATCATGAGCACAGAGCCTCTGCCTGGCAGGAAACAAGTCAGGGTAATGTTTATGTGTGAAACTTACTAAAGGAATATGAAAACCAAAACAAGTCCAGTTAGAATTTGGACCTCTGATTTTGTAGAGTTTGAGTCTCTGGTAACACTGATAACTCGTAGGTTTAATCTGAATACAAATTCCTCAGGAAGTGTTCTATACATTGAAGTGTCTGAATGCCTTACCGTCCCGAGTCACTAATGACTGCTGTGTAGTTCAGGGAGAGCGGTGCAGGGATTCTAAGTTGCAGTTGTTGGGAAATAAGTATTCACTGTTGTGCTCTGAAGGTTTTGTTAGTTGTGAGAGTTTTAAAGAGATATTTGGTGCCGTAGTTTCTTAAGACTGGATTTAACAGTAATCTTGTTAAGGATTTTATTTTGAAAGATGTAACCATATGCTACTGTTTTGTTTTGAAGCCAGCCGCTGTATTTATGGATTTATGTTCAGCAGGACTAAGATTCCCAAATGATCATCCTTTTGTTGTTTTTCTAAGACAGGTTTTTTGTTGTAGCACATTATTTGTCCTAGGCCAGCAATCCTCCTGTTTCAACTTTCCAGCCTAGCCAATTTATTTTATACTGTATGAAATTTTTTATAACATTCTAGTTACTTCTTTAACATCTTAGGACTTTTAATACTATATATTATGTTGTTTTAGTTTTCTATACAACTGTACCAATCACATTTTTTAATTGAAAGAAGCAGTGAGGTAGTTTTTCTGTAATCTGCATGCACTTTTGTTACTGATTACCAGACTGTCGGTCATTATATGGGTTTCATGTGAAGAGATTAGCCTGACCAGTAGATATATAGTAAATATCTTTTGAACTATGGTACTCTTAAACTCCTACCACTACCAGGGGCTACATTACAGTTTCATCAACTTACTACAGACTGATCTCTTGCTGTATCCTAATTAATATGATTAGCTAGATTTAAAAGCTGTGAAGACATCTCAGGTATAATTCTCTCTACTTCTTTTTTTGTCTTGATTTATTAAGCAAGTACTTTTACTAAGGGTGTTCTTATGTTACAGTGTATTATGTGTAAGACTACTTTCTATCTTCTAAAAACTCGTAAATCTTTATTATCCTTTACTGTTAACTAATCTATTTTTATCCTACAATGAAATAATATTTCAAGATCCTCAATTCCTTCTATGACTCCGGGAATTCATTACATTAAAGTAATTTTAATTCTTTGTGCCTAGAAAATTCTGGTCTAAACTAAAGACTTCCTTTCCAGTTAGAAATCTGTATGTATTTCATTTGCTTTAATGACGGAAATTTGGCAGGTTAGATTACTGTAACATTCCTGCATAAATGCATTGTGTTCTGTAGAGAACCTACTGTGAGAAAAAAAATAGACTAAGAATGCAGGAGTCTTCTTAATTAGTCTTCACAGCGGGACATTATAGGTAGACCTGTCCCCTTGTGG
Source organism: Arvicola amphibius (assembly GCF_903992535.2). Lineage (NCBI taxonomy): Eukaryota > Metazoa > Chordata > Mammalia > Rodentia > Cricetidae > Arvicola > Arvicola amphibius. Next base: position 35,603,750 of record NC_052060.1, on the reverse strand, counting down.
GGTACCTCAGCTTGCTTAGAAAGGGTTACTTCTGTCGTATATCTGAAGCTTAGCGCTGTCAGCTTGTTCCAGTAAATCTACCCATGAACCCAGGATCCCTGTTGGTTACTGTAAAATGTTGAAAGATGGTTCCATGTGTTCTAGGTCAACATGGTTTTGTAAGGGCGAGTGAAAATAAATTTCTCAAGTCCTTTCCTTAATCTTCCTTGTACTAACCTGGCTAGGTTGCTGGGGGAGGGGTCATTTATATTCCACTCTACAAATCTTGCCTTTAGCTGATCCTCCCCACCCCATGTAAGTTTATGTTTAAAGACTTCCAAGAGGATGAGGGAAGGTAATTTGCAGTGAGTTGTTAGATTGCTTCTCATTTTTGTCTAAATTATTTTAAGATTATTTTTGTGTATTTTAAAAGTGGTTTATGTATTTACCCATCACTATAGAGTAACTTATTGATATATTTGACAACCTTTGTGGGTACATTATTGATTGTGAGACATTTTGGGTGTTGATTTTAAATCTTTATACTTTTTTATCATATAGGATGTTTTGGCCTCAATCTCAGAAGTTGTTTACGTTGATTTGCTAGAAGGAGATACTGAATGCCATGCCCGATTCAAAACTCCTGAGGATGCACAGGCAGTAATGAACGCACAGACTGAAATTAGAAAGAAACACTGTTGGAACCTCGAGGTCCTTTCTGGTAAAACCTAATTTGTTTTTTTTTTTTAAATAAACAGCTATTATTGTAGGTAATTGTTCTTGTTTTGCGTTGGGCTAATGGAACTAACCTTCCCCACCCCCATACATTCTCCTGCTAAGATTAGAATCTATATCCTTCTACTCGGTGATGAGAGCTATTGTTTGTTTTTAAGGTGATCACGAGCAGAGGTACTGGCAGAAGATATTGGTAGATAGACAGGCCAAACTTAATCAACCTCGGGAAAAGAAAAGAGGCACGGAGAAGGTAAGGGCAGCAGTCAAATGCATCTTCTGACAGTAATAAATGAGGATAAATTCACTTTGACTTTCCTATTAGAATACTGTTTGAGACAGAGAAAGAATGCGGTTTTCTCCTGGCTTCAAATTTTTTTTTTTTTTCGAGACAGGGTTTCTCTGTGGCTTTGGAGCCTGTCCTGGAACTAGCTCTTGTAGACCAGGCTGGTCTCGAACTCTCCTGGCTTCAAAATAGATGAAATTAAGATCGTTTGCTCACAGGGATCCATAATTGTAATTTAGAATTTTTCTGTCCTTTGAAGCAGTGATGCATGTTAAGTATACACAGTCTTGATTTGTAGCTGTTGTGTTTTGTAGTTTGAGAATAATGTGGTTCTGAGTGGCAATGAGAACTGTTACTATTATTGTTGTTGTTAAAATTGTTATTTTTCTAATAATAAATAAGTGGTCCAAGTAAACTGAAATAATTAAAACAGTCATCAACAATTTTATTTTTATGATTATTTATATAATTAGTTGCTCACCAAGAATAGTGTTTATTCTTTGCAAACAGAGTATTATTCTTTTAAATATTGTTCAGCCAAAGTACTTAAAACAACTTGTTAAGAACTTTGAAAGCCCTGATTCAAATGTTCTATGCTTATTGGCTTGGTATGTTTTTCATCAGTGCTCCTTTGGCATTTATGATGATTGACAGGGACGTTTGCTGCTATTGCTCTTTGTGAATTTTTTTTCTTGAATGGAGCCTGATCTTGCTGAGATGGGAAGGCCCCCCCTTCCTCTCTCAAGGCTCTTTTGAGTCTTGGAGGTGTTAATTTCAAAGCTTGTTTGAGATGGTCAGATGTTAAAGTCACTATTTCAGAACAGATAAATGAACTGTAATCAGGTCAGTAATATTTATTCTTCTAATTGGTGTGAAGCTCTGTTTAAATTGTATTTTTCTTACTTAGTAATTACAACATTTATAAATTTATCAAGATTCATCTTAGTCTCAGGCAAAGGAATAAGCATTTCCAGAGTATTTTATAAAATTAAACTAGAACAACAAAAATTGAAGTTACTCATTTTCCAGTTTTCACATGCTTTAATTACCAAGCTTGTTAGCATGGTCTAGGTAGAAACAGCTGACTTCAGGGATTAAAATGCAGTGAATCCTCCACACCAAGTAAATGGTATTGGAATCTTGTTAGAAGAAATTTAACCACAGCTAACTTGTTAGCCAGTCTTGTTGGTGTTGTTTTTTTCTGGTGCTGGAGTTTAAGTAAGTTTTCTGCCACTGAACTAGGGCATGATAATACTCTCTGAATGTATTAGCCTCCATTCCTGCAAGTAGAATAATAGGCATGGATAATAAATCCTCTTGTTGTCCCTTAGCTGGCCTAAGCATTACCAGCATGGCACGGAGCTTTTACATCCACCCGAGAGTTCAGAAATGTGTCATTGTAGGCTAAAAAAAAAATGGGAATTAGGTGTATAAGAAACAGTGGAAGAATTTCAGTGATTCTGGCATGATTCCTTCCACTCTAGACGCTGGTGCACCTCGAGTGGGAGAAAAGCACTTAACTTAAAACCCCAGAGTTCTTAGTTTCATGCTCTGGGGTGGAACACATTTCAGAACCTTGTTCCTGTTCAGTTTATCAGGACGGAAAGTAGAAAACTAAATCAGTACAGAGTATACTTTGCATAGATGCTTACATATGAAAATCAGTCACATCTAAATGAACTTATAAAGGATTGGGAACTTAAGGAAGGATCTGCCAAAGGGAAATGACTTGTTTTTTCTGCCCCAGATCTTGGTAGGATGCCCTTAAATGAAGTCACGAATTCCAAACCAAGGACTTACGGTGCTAGCTGAGTGTTCTTTCACTCTCAGCCCAAAAGTAAAAATTTTATTTCTTCCCTTGAGTTGTTAATATTCTGTAAAATTTTTAAGTTTTATTTTAAATTTATGTGAATGTGTCTGTGCCACAGAATGCATTTGGTAATTAAAGGACAGCTTGCTGGAATCAATTCTGTTCCTCTACCATGTGGGTCCTAAGTATGGAACTCTGATTATTAGGCTTTAAAGCAAGTGCCTTTAACCCTAAAGCATCTCGCACCACCCACTTTTTTTTTTAGATGTTTGGCTTTGTTTTTAATCAGAGTGGCCTTTTCAATGCAAGTTACTGCTGTATGTTTCCCAATAAAGGCAGAATTCCTGTTTGTGAACAACATCATTGGTGTGCTGGGGTGCTATGAATTTTTTACTCTTGTCATTTGTGAACAGTATTTTCATTTAATTATGTCATGACTGCCTGCCAATCAGATATGGCATGATATTTGATTCATGGATTGATTGATTTAGACAAGGTTTGTGGTATCTTATGCTGACCTCAAGCCCACTGTGTAGCTGACAACAACTTTGCAGTGCTGATCCTCAGCTCTTGCCAACTGAGTGCTGAACTTACAGGCTGGTCCCTCTACCCAAGTTATGTGGTGTTTAGATATCAAACCTGGGGCTTTGTATATTCTACCAACTCAGGTCCATCCCTACCTCCAGAGCCAATATTTTTAAGAGAAAAATAAGACTACACTATAATTTTTTTTTCTCTTAAGGAAGCTTTTGGCTGGCTGGTGCAATAATTTGTGCCTTGCAATCCCAGCTACTCAGAAGACAGAAGAATGACCTGGGTTACAGAGACCTACTGCAGAAAGCAGCATCTGCTTTGGGAATGTTTCAATCTGTTGTCTTATATGTTTCAAAAAAACCTTCTTTTCCTCCTTTATACATACATATATACATATGTATATACATATGTGTGCATGTATATATAAAATCATTTTATATATTCTGTAATATAGTACATTTTTATTTAATAAAGACAGGTTTTAATAGTAGATTATTTGAAATATTAATTTTTCACTTGTAAAGCAAATTTACACGTTTTAAGAGGTATAATTGGCACAAAAAAATTGTAACATGAGCTGGGTGTGGTGATTTATGTCTTTACTCCTAGCACTTGGGAATTCAAAGTCAACCTGGCCCTGTAGTGAGTTCCAGGATAGCCAAGGCTACACAGAAAAACCCTGTCTCAACAAAACAGAACAACAACAAAAGAATTGTGTAATATATGAGGTAGGGTGAAAAATTAAGTCTGGTGTAGTGGTGCACACCTTAATGGCAGCACTCAGGCTAGATCTCTCCAGTTACAGGCCAGCCCGACAGGACTACAAAGTAAGGTTTAGTCTCAAAAATAAATGAATAAGCTGGGCATGGTGGCATACGTCTTTTATCCTTAGTACTCTGTGAGTTCGAGGCCAGCCTAATCTATAGAGCAAGTTCCAGGACAGCCAGGGCTACACAAAGAAACCTTGTCTCAAAAAACCAAAATAATAAATGTGTAGAATGGCCATGTGTGTCACTCTGCTTGGATTGTCCCTCCAGTAAACAGTTTGTTTTGATTTGTTTTCCTAAGAAAGGGTCCCACTGTGTTGCTCAGGCTGGCCTTGAACTGACAGACAGAGATCCAGCGTTCTCTGCCTTTGAAGTGCTGGGATTAAAGGTATGTGGCACCTTGCCTCTTCAGTTAGCAGTTTGTAAAGCAAATATGAGTAATACACAGAGGTATCAAATCTCACTCAGGTAGTATATAATAAGTCTTTAATCACAAAGTAATTGAGGACCCCATACCATTTAGTCTTAGGAATTAATAACCAAGTCCAGAGAATATACAAAATAATGCTAAGCTGTGACTCTTCAGTGATGAGTGACCTACATTTCAGTTGAAAGATTTTGAGTTATGCAGTGTAATTGGAGGGAGATAGAGGTTTCAAATATTTAAGATTGTTGCAGAAAAATCTCCAGTTCTCTGTAAACTGATTAGATCAAAACATAACGATCTTATTTGTTATTCTACCCCTGACTTTTAAAAATGTCATTCAACCTGATAACGTAAGAATTTCATAGTCCATTTTGGAATTTCTGAGACATTCTAATTTCTTACTTTTTCTCTATAGTTAATCACCAAAGCTGAGAAGATTAGACTGGCCAAGACTCAACAAGCCAGTCAGCACATTCGATTCTCTGAGTATGATTGAGAAAGATGGCAGCTCCCTATGGGTTTCCTTGCCAGAGTGTTCTAAGAATGCTGGGTCTGCTTCATGAATGTTCTACTGAGATCTACATTTAAAGAAAAAGAAATCCTTTATTCCTCAATGTGGAACTAAGACCTTTCTTAGAGACAAACATTATATTGTCATATTTTTTTTCAATGACGCTCATGTTGAAATTATGCAGGTCAACTTCAAATGATTTCATAAATAAATGTGTTTTGAAAATTATTGTTTTGTTTTTGTTTACAAAAAGCAACATGATTATAAAAATGCATGAATATCAGATGCAAACTAACTTGCTTTTCCTTTTTTTTTTTTTGCTACAAACAGATGTGGTAAGTTTTTCATTCTATTTCCTCATCTTCCCTTCCTTTGAGCAACAGATCATATGAACTGTTTCTTATTAAAATATTGAATTTTAAAAGCATTGTTTTTCATAAATAGACATTTTAATTTGATTGAATGATGTGCCAATAAATAGACATTTTAATTTGATTGAATGATGTGCCAATAAATAGACATTTTAATTTGATTGAATGATGTGCCAGGTACTATGAGCTTGGAGGGAGTCTGGGAATTGACCTTGAGGAAAACTGAAGTCTGTTATGTTTTCCAGAAATTCGTAAGACTTAAGTAATTAAGTTGTTTTCAGAAGTTTATTTACAGTCTCTATGAAGGAGCAGCATCTCCATCAGAATCCCCTGAAAGTTGTATCTGTTCCTTGAGGTAATATATCGATCGTTTCTGCTCCCACTGGCTTTGGCCACTCCCTGCCAGAGTGGCGGTTTCTGTGTACTGTGTGAAGCCTATGGTCAGGCAGCTTAACCTCTGGACCCACAGAAAGGGTCACTAGCCCAGAAACAACAGCTGAAGTTGCCTTTGCCTTCTTTTTTTTTTTAATCTTATTTTATTTTTATTATTTTTATGTTCATTAGTGTGAGGGTCAGATGCCCTGGAACTGGAGTTACACAGTTGTGAGCTGCCATGTAGATGCTGGGAATTGAAATCAGGTCCTCTGGAAAAGCAGCCAGTGCTCTTAACTGCTGAGCCATCTCTCCAGCCCCCTTGCCTTTGCCTTCTTTTTCCTGTCTGCACTTACAGCAACAGAAAACCTGGAAATAGTTGTTATAGCCTATAACTAAAGGAGCTGCAATAAAGAAAGAATTGAACAATCAGGATTCTCCTCGTGGGATAGAAGCAGAGTTCAAGGCTAGCTAATAATAGAGTCCTAGGACAGCCATGGTTACATTTACTATAGAGTAGCATATATTGTTGTAGCACTTGAGAGATTCTAGTCAACAAAGCAAGGTTTCTTCCTCATGAAACATATTGTTTATAAAGACAAGCTTTAAAAATGAAAGATTGTTAGAAAGTTCCTGGTAACCTGACAAAATACTTCAGTGGTAAAAGCTGCTTGCTTGGCCTGGATTCAGTCCCTAAAACTCATGTGATAGGCCCTTACTACATACATGTACTCTTTTTCCGTCATACATAAATAATAAAATATGCTTTAAAAAAAGGTACCTGTCATGCATATGGTGCATATACATGCATGTCGTGCATAAAAATAAGTCTTGCTTAAAGATATTCATTCTAAGAAAACTGGGCTTGGTGGTACATGCCTTTTGTCCCAACATTTAGGAAGTAGAGATGGGTTCATCTCTTTGCTGTGTAAAGCAAATTCTAGGCCAACCAAGGTTATATACTGTGAGACTGTCTCAAAAAAAATAATCTTTTTATATGGGATTAATCACTTGTCTACTGGACCAAATGAATTATGTGTGGGTTTAATTTTATCCTATCTTATTTTTAAGTATGTGTGTACATGTCTTTGACTTTTGTCTTGCTATGGACCCATGGCTGATCTTGAAATTGCAGTGATGTCTGCTTCTGCCTCCAAGTGCTAGGATACAATGTGTGCTACCATGCCCAACTTCACATTAAATTTTTATTGAACAACATTGATTTAGGAAATATGTGCAACTGAAATTGATGACTATTTACTTTATCTGATTATACTGATAGTTACTGACTGAATCAAATGAGAATATCTAAAACTACTTCAGAAGGCTTAAGTAATATGGAGATACAGGAAGCTTTTTTTGTTTTTGATTTTGAGACAGCGTTTCTCTGTGGAGCTTTGGAGCCTGTCCTGGAACTCACTTTATAGACCAAGTTGGCCTCAAATTCACAGAAATCTGCCTGCCTCAGCCTCCCAAGTACTGGGATTAAAGATGTGCATCACCACCATATCCTGGCTACAGAGAGTATTTTTGTGCCTAGACTCCATTGATAATCTCTCTCTCTCTCTCTCTCTCTCTCTCTCTCTCTCTCTCTCTCTCTCTCTCTCTCTCTCTCTCTCTCTCTCTCTCTCTCTCTCTCTCCTGTCTTTCAAGACTTTTCTTTCGGGGCTGGAGAGATGGCTCAGTGGTTAAGAACACTGGCTGTTCTTCCAGAGGTCCTGAGTTCAATTCCCAGCAACTACATGGTGGCTCACAACCATCTGTAATGAGATCTGGTACCCTCTTCTGGAATGTGGGCATACATAGAAGCAGAATGCTGTATACATAATAAATAAATCTTTAAAAAAAAGACTTCCTTTCTCCCTCTCTCCCTCCTTCCCTCCCTGTCCTTTCATATGTATGTCTGAATGCGAACAGGTGAGCATATATGAAAGTCAAGAGAACACTTTTCAGGATTTGTCCTTCTCCAATCACCTTGGTGTCAGGGATCAAGCTCAGGTTGTCAGGCTTATATAGCAAGTACGCCTACCTGCTGAGCCATCCCACCAGCCCTTATTTTGTTGATATAATTTCTTTTTTTACCTGCAATAGATCTGGGCTTATGTGTCCATACACCTCTATAAGTATATAGAAGTCATCATGCTATAAGGGTTGGGGGTGTAGCTCTGCCACAAAGTATTTACTCTAATACTCTAATGTGGGTCAAACCTTTGATCTATTCTCTTTAAAAAAAAAATCAAGGGGGCTGGAGAGATGGCACAGAGGTTAAGAGCATTGCCTCCTCTTCCAAAGGTCCTGAGTTCAATTCCCAGCAACCACATGGTGGTTCACAACCATCTGTAATGGGGTCTGGTGCCCTCTTCTGGCCTGCAGGCATACACACAGACAGAATATTGTATACATTAATGTTTTTTTTAAAAAAATCAAGATTTGGGGCTGGAGAGATGGCTCAGTGGTTAAGAGCATTGCCTGCTCTTCCAAAGGTCCTGTGTTCAATTCCCAGCAACCACATGGTGGTTCACAACCATCTGTAATGGGGTCTGGTGCCCTCTTCTGGCCTGCAGGCATACACACAGACAGAATATTGTATACATTAATGTTTTTTTAAAAAATCAAGATTTGGGGCTGGAGAGATGGCTCAGTGGTTAAGAGCATTGCCTGCTCTTCCAAAGGTCCTGCGTTCAATTCCCAGCAACCGCATGGTGGCTCACAACCATCTGTGATGAGGTCTGGTGCCCTCTTCTGGCCTGCAGGCATACACACAGACAGAATATTGTATACATAATAAATAAATATTTTTTAAAAATCAAGATTTGGGGAATTTGTTGTGTAGAATTACTTAAAAATTACCATGGGGTGGGGTTGGGGGTGTGAAGAGAGGACTCAGTGTTTAGGTGCTTCTATTGCTCTTCCGGAATTTAGTTCCCAGCACCCTCATTGAGCAACTCAACTACCTGTTACTGCAGCTCTAGAATTACAGATGCCTCTGGCTTCTAGGGGCACTTGAACCCTGTTGCATTCTGGTATGCATGCACAACAGAGTGTACACACACACAGTGTTAAAAATTTACTTATACCCTCTGTCTAATTCTTATTTCAACATGAAAATATAGATATGTAATAAGATTGAGTGTACTAAATTTTAAAGTTAATCTTGATAGCTTGTGGGCTAGTTAATGTAATGGAAATGACTGCTCAAATAATTTGCAAAGTTAATCTTGAGAGCTGGTGGGCTAGCTGAAGAAAGAATGTAATGGAAATGACCACTCAATTTGCATTTTATAAAGTTTCACTTGAAGTCTTAGAAAATTTTGTCTTTCTGTTCCATTTAAATCTCAGATTATAAGATGTACAAGGACTATAACTTGAGCCCACTGTGCTGCTACAGCCCTCTGTCTTTCCCACACTGAGGAAAGCAGAAGCAGGAGAATTAGTTTAAGATCACCAGCCCTGGATACAGAGCAGTTCGAGACCACCATAGATTACATAAGACTTTATCTCAAAAGGAGCAACAAAATCAGTAACAACAAAACCAAATCAGAAGAGGAAAAGGAGAAGAGTTTCGAGAAGATGTAACTCTGGTTTTGTAGCTTGACGTGGTGGCATGTGACTTCATCCCAGCTTTCTGGAGACTGAGACAGGCTATTGTAATTCTGCTGGCCTGCCCTGTCACCTGAATCCCTTTAAGAGACAAGCTCCACCCACCCCCAGTCTCCCTTTTCCTGCCTAGGCAAGCTGATCTATCTGTGCCCCCCCCCTCTCTCCTCTCCCTCCCTCCTTCCTTCATAACCCCCCTTATATCCTTCCCAATACCCACTAAATAAACTCTCTATACCCATACTCTCTCTCTCTGCATAGCATATCTGTCTGTCTCCCACCTTCCAGGGAAGCTGCCAGGGTTGCACTGCCATAAATCATAACACAGGCAATCTCTGTGAGTTCAAGACTCAGCTACATAGTAAGATCCAGGCCAGCCAGTGATATATGTATATGTGTGTATATATGTATATATATGTATGTTTGTATGTATGTGTGTATATATATATATGACCCTGTCTCAAAAAATATATTATTTTCTAACTCAGCTTTGTTTTCTATAATACAACTTAACCTCTTTCAAGTTCTAAACCCCACAAAGACTTCTACTGTCACTCAGATTTTAGATCCCTTTAATCTGAGAGTGAAGTGGAAATTTGAGGTTTATTCAATAACACATTGGGGGACCCAAAACAACCTGTCTGAGAAGTCCACTGTTCAGCTTTGTCCTGAATCTAAATCCATCCTGGTTGGTCCTGCACAGATGGCCCCAAAGTCTCATGCTGCTTCTGAAACATGTTCAGGGCCCAAAATAACGGGAATTCTACAGTTTCATTCAACTTCTGAAAATCACATTAGATGGTTGTTGGGTCCCATTCTTCTCATCCTGTCAAATCAAAGCAGGGATAGATTAATGCTGGGCATAACAATGCATTTACAAAATTAAATATGCAACAGCAGACAGGAAAATGACTCAACAGGTACAAAATGCCTGCTGCCAAACCTGAAGTTCAGTCTCTGGGACTTCATGGTAGGAGAGAACCAGCTCCCGCAAGTTGTCTTTACACTTTCACATGTACTCCCCAGCATGGGAACAACTCCCTCCGCACACACATGCACATACATACACACACACATACATACATGTTAAATTGTTCAATATCCAAGACCACTTGAAAAGTTGTATCGTTTATACTTTTGACTGCAAGAAGCAAAAAGTAACAACTACACTAAAGGAAGGAAAAAGATTATTGTGAGAATTCACGATAGGTTTAACAAATCCAAGGAAGAAATAAATCAAGATTTCAGTACTAGACACCCTTGGGACATGCAGCAGCTTTAGCCAACATAGAGGTCTCAGTAGTGGAGTATAGAGTAACTCAGTACTTCATGGTTGAAGTATTAGCCACAAGAGTACTCATGGGCCAAAATGCAGCTCCTATTTCCGGTCCCCAGAGTGGCAATGATTCCATGGTAGAGCAGTTGCACAGAACATGTGACATTCTGCATTCAATCACGAACCATCTGAATAACCTAAATGTACCCAGTTGGGCCTTTGCCTAACAAAGCAGTTTGTTTGGAAGCACAAAACAAATAGTAGAAAACACAAAACATCAGTAGAACTGTCTCACAGAGATAATAACAGAAAAAGTCTGAATGAAGACAATGGAGTTTTCAAAAAACCTATTACTTTCCTTGGCTTGGAACACAGCAATGTATAATTAACAGAATGTATGTGGTACTTAAGAGTATTATGACACGGGCATTTCCTTAATAGTACTACCTAATCAGACATGATGGCACAATCTGTTATCTCAGCACACACAGGACGCAGCCTAAGGACCTTAAGTCAGAGTAGGCCACAAGTAATATCCTTTCTCGGCAACACAACAGAACACACACAACACAACACAAAGTACAAAAGACAACAATGGTCCCAAATATACTTGGAGACGCGCTAAATTTTTATTTTATTTTATTTGGATAATCTCATATATCCCAGGCTGTCCTTGAACTTGTTATGAAGCCAAGGACTAGAAGACCCTCCTGCCTCCACCTCCTGAGTACAAGGATTGCAGGTGTGCACACCCACACCTGGTTTTGAGATCAAACCAGGACTTTGTGCTAAGCAAATACTCTACCAATTGAACCACCTTCAGCCATCACTTTAAAAAAAATATCTTTTTAAACAAATCTCTTCTTTTGTTTTTATTTTATGTGCATTGGTGTTTTGCCATGGGTGTTGGGTCCCTTGGACATGGAATAACAGACAGTTGTAAGCTGCCTTGTGGCTGCTGGGAATTGAATGCCAATCCTCTAGCAGAGCAGTCAGTGCTCTTAACCATTGAGCCATCTCTCCAGGCCACAACTTCAGAAAATTTTAATATGCCCTTGTAATGGTGGCACACTTCTTTAATCCCAGCATGTGAGAGGCAGAGGCAAGTGGATCTGTAAGTTCAAGGACAGTCTAGACGCTCTACAAAGTGACTTCCAGGACATCCAGGGCTACACAAAGAAACCCTATCTCAAAAAAAAATGTATATGTATTAGTTCATGATATTAAATATTTTTGATCCTTTATACTCCCTTTTTTGCTTTAAGTAGCAAATTTAAAATAGGCTAAATCTCTCTCTCTCTCTCTCTCTCCCTCCCTCCTTCTCTCTCTGAAACACTCTTGCTATCCCAGGCTGACTTTGAACCTGAAAATTTCCTGCTTTAGCCTCCTACCTTCTAGGTATGAGACCACTATACTAGCTGAAAAGATTAATTCCTTAAGCCCAACAGAGCTGATTTCTCTGTTTCAACTGGTACCAACATATAAGAGGTCAAGTCAGGTAAATGTGCATCTTCACATTCAAAGCCGCACTCCAGCGGAACTTAATAATCACACTCAGAGAAGACACCAGTCATGAAAAGGGAGTGTTTTCCCTTCCCCATTAAGTAGGCTATTTCTGAGGTCAATTAAATTATCCCACTTTCCCTCATCCCGTCCTTGTCTCCATTTCCTTCCTCTCTCTCTCTTTGTGAGCCCCACAATGGTTGCTAGTTAAAGTAAATAAGTGTTTGTTGTGACTCCCTGGTAGTTTATGGTCCCACTTAGGGACAAGAAGAATCAGGCTAAATGAGAACAGAAATGAAATGCAAGACCCGTAAGTGCTGCTAAGGAAGAAACTAAGTGATCTTCTTTGGTTTTATCTACAATGAAATCTTTACACTTTTCTCCCGTTTCCATTACTCACTCCCCTTCCTTATCTCTCAGAACTTAGCAGTTTGCCTCAGAAAGTCAAGCACACAGCGCTAAACTGTGGACTCTGCTTTTTAGGATTTTCCTGTCTCCAGTTCCTGATCCCTGGCTGGTTTCACTTAGTCATCAATCACTCCCAGGGCTATCAAAGCCAAAGCCGCTGCAAAATTCCTGCAGGCATCTGTTATCTGGCGGCTTTGTTCTTATTTCCAAATCACTCTTGGATTCCTGCGTTCCGTGGCCCTGCAATTATAGGTTATTAGAAGTAGCTTCTTATGATTGTAGATTATAATACAGGGTTGGTGCCACACAGCAAAGCATCACAAGATCTGAAGAGCTATTTCAGCATGGTCATGCTATAGTTAAAGATGACGCAATTCATGGGCCGGAGAGATAGCTCAGCAGTTAAGAGTGATGACTGCTTTGGCAGAGTTTTTGTTTGTTTGTTTATTCTTATGTGCATTGGTGTTTTGTCTGCATGTATGTCCACGCCAGTGTCAGGTCCACTGGAACTTAAGCTACGGATGACTGTGACTTGCCACGTGGGAGCTGGAAATTGAGCTGATATCCTCTGGAAGAGGAGCCGGTGCTCTTAACCGCTGAGCCATCTCTCCAGCCCTGCTCTTGCAGAGTTTGGTTCCATTGATTCCCAGCACTCATACCAGATGGCCCATAGCTACCTGTAAGCCCATGTCTGAGAGGTGTGATACAGCCTCTGTGGGCATCTCCACTGATACATAGTCACACAGAAGCACACACATCTCCCTGAGATACATATTCACACATAAGCACACACATCTCCACTGAGATACATATCCACACACAAATACACACACACACACACACACACACACACACAATTTTTTAAAAGGCAATGCCACATGAATGAAGGTACAGTTGTCTTCATTGCAGTTCAGGGCTTGTGTGAAAATATATAGCCGGCCCAGACTTCTCTGGTTGGACTGAGCCTGAATGGTACAGCCTTACACCTTGGTGCAAAATCAACAAGATCTTAGTTTCCACTGTCACAGGAATTTGCTCAAGAAAGGCTAAGCTAATTCTGTGGCAAGGGTCACTGCTTAGCATAAATAATTCACGTTAGAATCATTTCTCACTGTGACGTTGGGGTAATAGGATAGAGTTCTTAAAGCACATTAAGTAGAAAAATAGAAAAGAAAGACATAATGGTGCATCTTTCTCATTTTTCAAAAAAAAAAATTTAGCCTGATCAGACAGTGGTGCACACCTTTAATCCCAACAGTTGCAGGGGGAAGGAGCAGAGGCAGGCAGCTCTCTGTGAGTTTGAGACCCATCTGGCCTACAAAACAAGTAACAGCCAGGACTGTTACACAGAGAAACCTTGTCTAGAAAAACAAAAATAACAACAAGATTTAGCCAGGCAGTGGTGTGCACGCCCATAAGCCCGACAGTTGGGAGGCAGAGCCAGGAGGATCTCTTTTGAGTTTGAGGCCAGCCTGGTCTACATATCAAGTTCTAGGTCAGCCAAACGTACGTAGAAAGAGAGTTACTATCTCAAAAAATATCAAATAAATTCAAAATAAAATATTTATTTTTTATTTTATGTGTATGTGTGTGTACTTACATGTATCTGTTCACCATACATGTATGTGTGCTGGTGCCCACAGAAGCTAGAACAGTGTTGGGTCTCCAGAATTACAGGGGATTTGTGAGCTGCAGTATGGGCAATGGGAACCTAACCCAGGTTCTCTGCTGGAGCAGCTAGTGCTCTCAACTGTTGAGCCATCTCTTCAGTTCCTATATATCTTGTTTATAAAAACCCTACTTCAAGCTGAGCGTGGTGGCACACGCCTTTAGTCCCAGCACTCTGGAGGCAGAGTCTGAGTTTGTGGCCAGCCTGGTCTGCAGAGTGAGTTCCAGGACAGCCAGGGCTACACACATAAAACCTGTCTCAACCAAAGCAAAATAAAACAAAACAGAATATTAATAGCGATGAAGAAATAGTGATGTTAACGACAATAATAGTAAATACTGCTTCAAACGGCTTCCTTTGCGCATGCCCATGGATTTTATTTCTGCAGCTGTATTAACTTGGTATCATCTTTTTTTTTAAAAGGATACTGTAGTTTTCATGATCTCACTGCCTCTTTGTGAATGCATTGAGATCCCTTGTTTACTGGTCACTGTATTTCTGGGTTTAGCATTCTGGGCTTGCTGTCAGCCTCATTTTTGTTATGCCCTAACATGACCTTCCTCTGGAGCCAAGTTAATTGGCAGATAGCACCCAGCACATGACTTGCTAGTTCCTCTCCTTGGGCCCTAGAAAGGCCATTCTCCAAACCTGGAATGACTTCCCCACTCTGTGCCAAGGTGTCCTTTAGCCGTGGCTTTGCCTGTGTTGACCAAAGCTTCCTTTTCTCCTGAGGGGCTCCCCATTGTCTTCAGGCCATCACTTCCCATTCCGCAAGGACTTAATAAGCTCCTCAGTGCTCCTCAGTGTGGTCCTTGCTAATTCTCTAAGTTACTTTTACAAGACTATTTCTCTGGAGAGCAGGGACCAATCCTTTGTGTTTTTGTTATTTGAACTGAATTTCCCTGCTCGGTGGCTCTCAATGTTGCCTTTAAGAGCAGTTTTAAACATTACTACCTCTGTTTTTCAGATAAAAATCACAGTTTAGTCATTTTGTAGAGAGAAAAGACCCACTGAGAAATTATAAACCATGAGAATAACAAAACTATGACCTAAAATGATACATATAATACATGAGAGCGCTATATAGTAACCCTAAATATTATAAAGCATAAGCAGAAGATCCTACATATATGTGACTTATACACACACACACACACACACACACACACACAGAGAGAGAGAGAGAGAGAGAGAGAGAGAGAGAGATACCTGTGCAGCTACGTGGCAAAATACATGCTTCCACCATGCCTTCAATTTAATTCAATTCTGCAACACAGAATTGAAAACTATCATACCACAGATCACAAAATATTACATAAACATTCATTTTAACCCGGGAAAATATCTAGGAGACACACTTGTTTGATGCAAGGGGAATGTTGCTAGCGTCCTAATCTTTCACTGTAAACCATCTGTGTTATAAAACGAGTACACTGCATGAACTATATACTCAATTTCATGTGTGTGCTGAAGTAAACAAAAGGCAAACTCCTTTCTGCTTAGCTGCCTAGGGAAGACTCGACTTTATGGCTTTTTGTTTTGTTTGTTTGGTTTTATTTTTAAGACTTTTAAAATATCTTTTGGTTGTACTACACTAAGAAATCTCCCCCACCTCTTTTTAAAAAACAAAGAAACAAACAAGCCGAGTGGTGGCAGATGCCTTTAATCCCAGCACTCTGGAGGCAGAGACAGGAGGACCTCTGAGTTTGGGGCTAGTCTGGCCTACAAAACAAGTTCCAGTATAGCCAGGACTGTTACACAGAGAAACCTTGTCTTGACAACCCTACCCTTACCCCCCACCCCCCCAAAAAAAATTCATTCATAAGAGATAAGTGGCAATGATGTCTGGTTTTCTGGTGTACTGGGTGTCTGTATGTGGGTCCTGCTTCCCTTGCTTCCCTTCCCTAGTCCACAGGAACTGATGATATACCCACTCAGCACAGGGTATTAGGGGTAGTGACCTGGTGCTAGGGAACGAGTCTCTTTGGGTAATGTTTTTCAGTTCTGGGTATTGAATCTAGGGCCTGGTGCCTACTAGGCAAGTGTTATGTCATCAGGCTTGCTGAACTCTGCTCACAGTGGGTCTGCAGTGGACCCGAGACTTTTAGGATGACCCCAGGCCATGGCTCTGGACTGTGGTCATCATTGAAGTAGACTTCTCTTATGTTAGCTATAGAGAATGCTCAAAATATTTTTTAAAGCCTATCATGGCCTAAAGGTGCAGGCCTGGGTTCTAACAGAGAATAAGCTATTCCACACCACTTGGCTTTATCCACTCCCGTTAGCTCCATATCATATTCTCTTGTGAACAAAACTACTCTCTTCTGCCAGTGTACTCCTTCCTGAGCTCATTTTCCCACCTTCTACCTTCTGCATTTATGCAGAAAAGATCTCCCATTCTCTACGACAGGATCTCTCCTTTCATCCCTTCCTGGCAAAGAGCACAGAGGAAGCCATATATTCAGACAAGGCTGCTTGGCTTTGATGTAGCTATCATTGTTTATCTTATCCTAAAGCTGATGCTCAAGCCTGGTGTCGGGAGACCCTGTGTCGGCCTGAAGAGCCGTCTGGGTTCACCATCCTAGCCTCAAGCTGCATATTATTTACCTGTGATCTCTACTGACGATATACTTTGGACTGGCCTGAAAAAGTACATTGTCTTCACGCTCTTCTTTCAAAGTGTGCTTGAAAACCCTGGTCAGAGAGTGAGCTATTAGCAGAGGAGGCAGATTCCATTAGCACACAAGTGTCCTGGCAGCAGCTGGGAAGGCACACACAGCCTCCAGGGTGATACCGTGTATTTTCGTCTGGAGTCACATAGTCCCTGCCTTTAAATATCCAGGTTGCACTTTGAAAGGACAGTTAAAGGCTAGGTCATTTGAAATTCTGGAGCTGGAGGGTGACTCAGTGGCAGAGGGCTTGTCTAACATGCCTGAAACCCTGGACCCTGTTCCCGAAAATTCTAACTATTGTATAAAACAGGGAATCGAGATTCCTCGTCCCTTAACCTTCTCTACATCAAGGTTGAAACGAAGAATGCCACGATGTGCTCCTTGTTCATGCGATCCAGTTTTGGCAGGCTTACATGGCTGGTGTTTTTTACAGTACCATGCAGCTATATTTAGCTAGTTGTTCTCTTCGAGGCCCTTGAAGTCATTTCTTTTGGCTCTACTGCTCTGAGAGGAAGCAGAGAGCTCTATAAACATGAATGAGAAATGACAAGGACAGGGTTTTTAGAAGTCAACGGGATTTCTGAGGTCTGAGTTTTCCTGAATTACCGAGATCTGAGCTTTGATGTTGGTGAACGCGATGAAAGGAGCTAGCCTGCTCCAAAGCTATCCTCTGCATACGCTTGTCTTCAGATACTCTCAGTGGTCCTCTTTGCTCCTTCAGCCCCTGCCTGTTTCTCTTGCTCTCTGAGTGCACTTTCGTTAAAGTGTTTTCCTAAATCAGCTGATGCAGAGTAATGGTGTAGGGGCTGGCCATGGTGGGGCTCGGCTTGCACAATGCTTGCCGAGCATGAAGGAAGAAACAAGACGCAGTGGCACATGCCTAGCTCTCAACCCAGCACTTAAAGATGGAATCAGGAGGACCGGAAGTATAAGGCCATCTTTGGCTTCAAAGCGCGTTTGAAGTCAGCCAGGGACACACAAGACCTTGTCTCTGAAAACAAACAAAACAAACAAACAAAAACAAAGACAGGCGGTGAAGGCTCATAGGGTAGAAGTACTTGCTGCCAAGTCTGTCAACCCTGAGTTCAATCCCCACGGCTCACGTGGTAGAGACGAGCTTTGGAGCCTGCAGGCTCTGCTCTGACCACCCATACACATATATAAAAGTAAATAAATAATCTAATAAAACAAAACAAAAAAACGTGAAACTAACCAACCAAACAACAATCAATAACCACGGTAGTTCTGCATATCACTCATTCTCATTCATTAATTCATATTAGTTATGTAGCTACCAAGGGACAAACATCAGTAGCAAAATAATGTATCTACCCTCACTGAGGGTATAGTAAGGAGATAGCAATGCATAGGTAGCTACAAGTACTCTATCAGATGATGATACACATCATAGAAAGGCAGAAAGAATAAGAGGAAGCACCAGGAAGTGGTGGGGAGGTATGCTGAGACTTCCTTTCTGCTTTCTTTGTTTTATTTTTAACAGTCTGTGCTGCCCAAGCTGGTTGGCTCTTCCTCCTGGGTAAGGATGCTCCCTCTTGGCTTCCGTGTCGGGCCTGGCTGCTGGAAATGTCACAGTTTTTGCTGAGACAGCAATAACATTTCAGCAAGGCACTAGAAGGTCCAAAGCTGGGCACAGTGGAGAGACATTCAGGCCTAATGACTGAGTGTGAGGGCCTTGGGAGGGAGCATGCCCCGGATACTGAGATGAAACCCAGAGGCTGGTTTGGCTAGTACTGGAGGAACAGGCATTAGTGGCAGGAGACAGTCCTGAAGCTGGAGGTCAGGAGGTACACGGTCATGGGAGGTAGACATAAAAATCTTACATCTTGATTCTGAAGGAGTGGAGAGACCTTTGGGGAATGTGACTGTTAGGTTGGTTTTTGGTTTTTTGAGACAAGGTCTCACTACGTAGCCAAGATGACCTCAAACACATGGTCCTCCTACCTCAGTCTCTGAACTAGTAGGATTTTAGGCACCAACCACCATGATCAGCAAAACAATTTAAGCAGATTGATAAAAAGCCTAGAATATTGTCCCTTTCTGGGTTGCAAAATTGTAAAGAGAAAATGACAGCCTACAACACTCAGTGTGATGTGGCGGCAATTCTAAACTATTGTGTTTAGAAGAGGTAGACTTGCAAGGTCTAAGACAAGCATTTTACAGAGGGCTTCTGTACCAGTGCCAGGAAATGACAGATCTTTTCAGCTGGGGAACCTGTTATCCTGAAATCACCTCATTCTCATTTCCCTTTGACATGGGCAAGACTAGCAGGGCGATGCTCTTAATATTACTGGTGATATGAGAATAAGATTATTTTTCAATGAAAAGAAGTGAAATAAGGAACATAGAAAAGATGTTTCAGATCACATTGTTCTGGAGGCATTGTCCTCTGGGGGAGCATATCTTTTATCCACTGAAGACCGAGGCGCAGCTTTCCCTTCATGGAGAGCTGAGTGAGACTCCTCTCCAGCATTTGCGTTCCTGATAGGATGCTGCCAGGCAGCCACTTCTCATGTCTTTCCTGTCTAAGCTGTAGGTCTGGACCAGGTCTATAGCTGATGGCTAATGTCCTGTGCAGGTTGATCATCCCTAAGCTAAGATACGTGGGATCAGAACTGTTTTTAAATTTTGGATTTTTAATGATTAACAAACTTCTGCCAGGCAGTGGTGGTGCATGCCTTTAATCCCAGCACTCGGGAGGCAGATCTCTCTGAGTTCGAGGCCAGCCTGGTCTACAGAGTGAGTTCCAGAAACAGGCTCCAAAGCTACAGAGAAATCCTGTCTCAAAAAACCAAAACCAAAACTAAAACCAAAACCAAACAGACAAAAAGAAACCAAAACAAAATTATTATTGTTTGTAAGTTTGTGTACATCATGGTGTGATGGGGGTGTGTGTGCCATAGCATGAGCGTGGAGGTCAGAGGACAACTCTGGAGTTGGTTCTCTTCTTCCCCCTTAAGTAAGTTCTGGGAATTGAACTTAGGTCTCCAGGCTTGTATAGCAACAAACTCACTAGTCCCAGATTTCACAAAGTTTAAAAAAAGTTTTATGTATACATATGAGATAGAATAGACTCAATTATGATACAAAATTAATTTTCCTGTTCCGGTATGCTAGTGGTTCACAACCTGTGGGTTGTGACTCCTTGGGGGCTGAATGCCCCTTTCACAGGGGTCACCTAAGAAGACCATCTGAAAACACAGATATTTACATTATAATTCATAACAGCAGTAAAATTACATCTATGAAATATCAACAAAAATAATTGTATGGTTGGGGTCATCAGAACATAAGGAACTGTATTAAAGGGTCACAGCATTAGGAAGGTTGAGAAAGACTGCTGTATGGGATTTTGTTATTTATTTATTATTTATTTACTTATTTACTAACTTACTGACTTACTTTTTGTTTCTGGGATTGAATCCAGGGATTAAAGAACATTAGATAAGAACTATATCATTCGCCAGATGGTGGTGGCACATGCCTTTAATCCCAGCACTTGGGAGACAGAGGTAGGCATATCTTTGTGAATCTGAGGCCAGCCTGGTTGACAGAGTGAGTTCCAGGACAGGCTCCAAAGCTACACAGAGAAACCCTGTCTTGAAAAACAAAACAAAATAAAAAAGAACTATACCATTGAGTTCACACCCCAACCCCTAATACACACATCAGTGATAATAGCTTAGTGATGAACTTGGTTAGGTGTGGGTGGGGGGTATGCATGCGTGAACAAGTATGATGCTGGGAATAAGCCCAGGACCTTTTGAATGCTAAACCAGCATACTGTTTTGCTTAACTGCTGAGCCATCTCTCCAGTCCCCAACTTTATGTTTTGATTGTGACCTCTTGCATGGGGTCAGGTGTGGAATTTCTTCCTTTGGCATGATACGAGTGCCCACAAAGTTTATGAGTTTAGAGTATTTCAGATTTCAAAAAATTAGTTTTGGATTTAAGATAACTTACCTATTAGTTCAATAATGCAGGCTCTTTGGCAACCTTCTGTAACTCTAAGATCTGAGTACTGTTAGCGTCTCTCCTTTCCTTTTCATGGACAAACACTGAGATTCTAAATCTGGAATGTGCCTAAGTGAATGGCAGCCTGAAGTGTCATTACACTATGTTGAAAGGCCACCAAGCAGGAAGGGTGTGGTGGCTCATGCCTGTAACCCAGCCCCCCACTCCTCCCCACCCTTTACCCCACCTCCACCTCCCCCCACCCTCTCAACCCCCACCCCTGCACTAGGGAGGCAGAGCAAATCTCCAAGTTCAAGACCAGCCTGGTCTATAGCGTGAGTTCCAGGATAGCCTGTGCTACAGAAACACTGTCTCAAAAAACAAAGAAAAAGGAAGGAAGGTCACCAAGCTTTTTCTATTCTATACCTTAACAAAGTTCTCAGATTTCTGTGGTGGCAAAGAATTGGAGTCATGTTTATATATAAGCTCATTTATTTAGTTCACTAGCCCCAAACACACAGAAGATACCATTTGTGGCCTGATAAGAAAACACTTAAAAGTACTTGCCTAGTCTTGCATTATTTTTTTTCAATACATGATGTCATTTATCATTCACATCAGAGTCAGATAATGCTAGCCTCATTCTGGGTAAGGTACCTGTGGCACAGAAATGAAAACAGATGAAGTTTCTATAACCAGTAAGTGACCAAGCCAGGCATAAGATTTAAAGTTCATCTGATAGGAAAGCCCAGCACAGATGGTAAGATGTAAATAGCAACTATATTTCAAAGTTTCAGTATTCTCAGAGATACAAAACACAAAGTATCCACAGTGTATATTCTTGTGGTGACCAATGCTTTTGATCTCTCATTGAGCCGAGCATGTTGTCCAAACACAAGGAATTCTGCTAAGGCGGTGTTGGCTGGTGGGAACCACACTTTGTCTAGCAGGGATGTCCTGAAACTTCTGCTGTAGGGAGGGAGGACAGAAGGGTAGGAACATAGGCCTGAGCGTGTGTGTCCGGGGCAGGATGCAGGAGAGAGGTAAATGGAGGGGGCAACTGGTGCTGGGCTGGAGGCCAAGTGCAAAATGAGAAGCCACAGCTGCTGAGGCCCCAGCAAAAGGAGGGACCAGTCCTTTCCACGCTGCCCTTTCTCTTCAACCTTGACTCATTTGTTCCACTTTACTTTGCAACGTTAAACTCTCTCTCTCTGTGTCACATCCCAGAATAGGTAAGTCTTCCTAAGTCCTTCCGATAAAACCATAGGATTAAGAAACTTTAGTTAAAAGATGCAGTGTTACTGATTTTTTTTCAAGATGGAGAGGTAGGTTTTTTTTTCCCATCATTGATGGTTTAAAAAAAAATGACAAGAGCAGGTGACAGGTTCATTTATTTATTTTTAGTTTTATGTTATGTTATCTAGGTCAGCCTTGAACTCTCTGCTTTTTTCAGACTTCCATGCAGCTGAGACACATTACCAGGCCTGACTCGAGCCTTGTGCATATGCTAAGGGTTAGGACCAGCAAGATGGCTGTACAACTGGTTGAGGTGCTTGCTGAGAAGCCTGCTGACCGGAGTCAATCCCCAGAACCCAGATTAAGGTCGAAGGAGAGAACCAACACCCCAAAGTTGCCCACTGACCCCACAAAATAAATATAGAATATAAAAGGAACTTGCATTTAATAGGCAGTCTGGCTGGTATAGATCAGTGATCTAGTCAGTGGAGAGGGTGAGACAGGACAATCAGAGTCCCAAAGTGAGACACTGTCTCAAACAAAATGAAACAGATATAGTTCTTTTTTTAATATTTATTTATTTATTATGTATACAACAGACCCCATTATGGATGGTTGTGAGCCACCATGTGGTTGCTGGGAATTGAACTCAGGACCTTTGGAAGAGCAGGCAATGCCCTTAACCTCTGAGCCATCTCTCCAGCCCCAGATATAGTTCTTTTTTTTAAATATTTATTTATTTATTATGTATACAATATTCTGTCTGTGTGTATGCCTGCAGGCCAGAAGAGGGCACCAGACCCAATTACAGATGGTTGTGAGCCACCATGTGGTTGCTGGAAATTGAACTCAGGACGTTTGGAAGAGCAGGCAATGCTCTTAACCTCTGAACCATCTCTCCAGCCCCCAGATATAGTTCTTGAAGCAAGAGAAATTACTACACATAAGAACACATTTTGCCTGGTCTACAAGAGCTAGCTCCAGGACAGGCTCCAAAGCTACAGAGAAACTCTGTCTCGGGGAAAAAAAAAAAGAAGAAGAACAAGTTTTGCTGCATAGTGACAGTGCATGCCTTTAATCTCAGCACTTGGGAGGCAGAGGCAGGTGGATCTCTGAGTTCGAGGCCACTTAGTCAGCTAGAACAAGTGCCAGGACAGCCAAGGCTACACAGATGAAACCCCAACACTCGGGCCGCTACGATTGCTATTTTTCCTTGTCATGCTTCCTTTCTGTTTGTTTGTTTGTTTTGAAATGAGATTGCTCTGTTTAGCCCTTGTTGTCCTGAAACACACTCTGTAGACCAGGCTGGCCTCAGACTCAAAGAGATCCACCTGCTTCTGCTCGGGAATGCTGGGATTAAAGGTGTGCACCACCACCTGGCTCTTCGCCACATTTCTAATCTACCCTCTGATTTTTTTCGGCCTTAGTGGACTTCTGTCATTTCGGCACGGACACTATCAGAATCAACATGAATATATTCAACTGGACCATGTCCACAGTGTCTTACACCCTCTTCTTATAAAACCTGCAGTGTGACTCGGAACTTAACCACTCCTTGCCTCTAAAATTGACTGTTGCTTTCCATCAAAATGAAATCCAAAGTTCCTCCAGCGTTATCGAGCCCTCTGTGAACACCCTTGCCCCACTTCTCTCTGACTTCATTTCCTACCCTTGTTCCTGCCTCTCTGACCACAATCGCCTTTGTGCTTCTGCCTTCGGTCCGTCGCACCTGCTTGCCTTTGCCTGGAATGCTCATCCCCCAAATAAGTTCACATCAGGCTCCACTGCCTCACTTACATCCCAGAGCAAATGCCTGCGTCTTCTCAGGTCCTACTCTTAGAAACAGCGCCCTTGGGGCTGGAGAGATGGCTCAGCGGTTAAGAGCATTGACTGCTCTTCCAAAGGTCTTGAGTTCAATTCCCAGCAACCACATGGTGGCTCACAACCATCTGTAATGGGGTCTGGCGCCCTCTTCTGGCCTTCAGGCATACATGCAGAGAGAATATTGTATACATAATAAATAAATAAATATTTTAAAAAAAAAAGAAACAGCGCCCTTCGCCTCCACCGTCGTCTTGTCATCTCTGTCCTCTTATACTAAGTTCGCCTCCCCATGTGATTTTTAAATGTCATAGAGATTGATTTGTTTAATATCTGTCTCCTCTCCCAAACCTGTGACGGGAATGTCAGTTCCATCAGAGCAAGACTTTTCCTATCCCCTCCCTCCTTACTGATGTATACAAAATTAATTCCTCAAAACTAATTTTCACTATTGTTTTGAGACAAGGTATTGTACGGCCCAGGCTTGCTTTGAACTTGCTTCATAGCTGAGGCTGGCCTTGGAGTCTAGATCCTCCTGCCTCTCACTCCAAAGTGCTATGGTTACAAGGCACGCATCACTCATACCTGCTCTCATGCTGTGGTGAACATACCCAGGGCCTTGTGCCTGCTAGACAGGCTAGCCCTATTCCTGACCCTAAAACTATTCTTGTTTTAATGAAGACACAATGCTGTCAAAAGGTTATGATGTATTCTTTTTTAAAAAATATTTATTTATTTATTCATTATGTATACAATATTCTGTCTGCATGTATGCCTGCAGGCCAGAAGAGGGCAGCAGACCTTATTACAGATGGTTGTGAGCCACCATGTGGTTGCTGGAAATTGAACTCAGGACCTTTGGAAGAGCAGGCAATGCTCTTAATTGCTGAGCCATCTCTCCAGCCCCCGGTTATGATGTATTCTACAAAAAGATGTTTACAAGGCCCAGTCGACAGGACAATCAGGTCTAATCCCTAACCAACCACCCGGGCTAGTGAGTAGTGGATGGTAGAAGAGAATCTACTATCACCACTTTGCTAGTCCAACATAATTCCTTAACTGCATTCTAAATCCTATTCTCAGCCCTACAGATAAGTGTAGCTGTAACCCTCATCAAAGAAGCATCTCTCTACAGCAAATGGAAACCATTAACAATCAATAAAAAAAAAATAACTGAACGCAATGCAGAGATCAACAGAGCCCAGTCCTGATGTGGGATGATGTTCTTATACCCTGTAAAGATTTGTCACTCACACTGATTTAATAACACTAATGTTTATAAAATAAAAATAAATTAAAAAGAGAGAGAGAAAAAGAAAAAGAAACTACCAATTTGAGGGGGGTAAAAAGAGTGTTGAAGGGAGGAAAGGCAAGGGGAGAGCTGATTAATTATATTTTAATTTAAAATGTAAATGAATTAATTAAAAGGTATTTAATGTTTATTTATTGTGGAAGGTGAGGCACACATATGGTGGTCAGGGTTAGCTTGTTGGAAACTGGTCCTTCCCTTCTACTGTATAGGTCCTGGGGATGGAACCTAGGTTATCAGCCTTGAAGGCAAGCACCTTTACCCACTGAGCCATCTTGATGGCCCAATAGTGAATTCTTATTCTTCTCTCTGAAGCATCTCACATATTTATAATAAGGACACACTAAATTCATTTCCTTTTTAACCTCAACTTTGAAAAGTCATAGTCTTCAAATAATAGAATGTGGCAAGATTGGCTGTGTTCCAGAAATAACTACGCGTCTGCCCTGCAACGTACATTGCAAAACAAATTAAGAATATGTTAATTGATAGCATTTTGGTTGATTGCATTTTTAAAATCTCTTAATTACCAGGTAGCATTAATTCATAATGTAGATATGCTGTGACCACTCGGCTCTAATTCCGCCTCTGACACTAGCAAGGTGACCTACAGCAACTTGTACAATCAAGCTCCTCCATCCCTTAGATGCATGATGGGGGACATAAGTTCTTTGGCCAGGCCAACCTGGGTCCCGGAAACCCGACTAGGGCCAGCAAGGGAGAGAAGAAAGTGTCAGGTGGGCTGCGCATGCTCAGATGGAGCTGCAGCGATGAAATAATCGAGAACCTCAGTGAATTTATCAAGCACAGCACAGAGACAGAGCTAGCCAGCCACGACTATAGGTCCTCATAGGTAGCCGTCTCAGGCTGGAAGCATCTTGGAAAAGGCAGCTGCAGCTTTTGCTCACTGTACTGACTGGTTTTCAGCCTCCTTGACACAAGCTAGAGTCATGAAAAAGGAGTTTTCTCATTGAGAGAAATGCCTCCATCTATACAGCTGTGAGGCGTTTTCTTAATTGGAGATCAATGGGGGAGGACTCAGCTCATCATGAGTGGTGCCATACTTGGGCTAGTGGTCCTGGGTTCTATAAGAAAGCAGGCTGATTAAACCATGTGAAACAAGCCAGTGCAGCACACACACACACACACACACACACACACACACACACACACACACACCGTCACACATACCTCTGCATCAGCTCCTGCTTCCAGGTTTCAGCCCTGCTTGAGTTACTTACTGTCCTGATTTCCTTTGATGATGAACAGCGATACGGAAGTGTAAGCCGAATAAACCCTTTCCTCCCCAATTGCTTTTTGGTCATGGTGTTTCATTGAAGCGGTAGAGATCCTAACTATCACACATACTGCTAACATTCACACTTGGACACTTGGATCAGAGGAAGGATTTGCCATCCCTTTGAGCCTCACTCGTGGTGGGGGGGAGGGGGCATTCCTGTGATGATGATGGGTTTTTTTTGTTTTTGTTTTTTTTTTTTTTTTTGGTTTTTTGGTTTTTTTGAGATAGGGTTTCTCTGCAGCTTTAGAGCCTGTCCTGGAGCTAGCTCTTGTAGACCAGGCTGGTCTCGAACTCACAGAGATCCGCCTGTCTCTGCCTCCCGAGTGCTGGGATTAAAGGCATGCGGCACCACCACCCGGCGATGATGAAGTTTTTGATGTGGCTGGGCCCATGTCAACAATGCACATTCACTGAGGACTCCCTTGGCTCCCCATACATAAGGAACTGTACATTCTCCAGTAGTCAGGCTAAAGAACACTAGAACAAACAGATGAGGGTTGGAAGTGTAGGTCAGTGGTTCAGAATGTGCCAAGGCCTGGCTGTGATTCCCCAGCCCTGGAAAAGGCAAAGAAAGGAAATAGGGGATTGCATTTCACTTAAGTAATTTATCAAAAACATTTCAATGTGTAATTAATGTAAGTCAATTTTAACAAGGCAATTTGTTCTCTTTGTGCTGTCTTTATGGCGTGTTTTACACTGAGATCTTAATTTGGACACATTTCAGGCATTCAGTTGCCACATGTGCTGTTGCCTAAGATATTGTATGGTGCAGACTTCAACTTTCACTACAGTTTTCTCACTGTAAAATGTGCTTGATGTTAATATCTATCTCCCTTGATTAAATTCATTATTATAGACTCACAATCTAGACTACAAGGCTAGGCGAAAGCATTGCAGGAGAAGAGTTGACTGGTCAGAGGCTTGGGACTATGACACAGCATTTCTGTGGTCTACCATGAGTGTGTTCTTGGAGGCAGCTTAAGACCCTTTGTAAGACTGGCCCAGTGGAGCCTGGCGGTGGTGGCGCACACCATTAATCCCAGAACAAGGCAGGTGGATCTCTGTGAGTTCGAGGCCAGCCTGATCTACAGAGTGAGTTCAAGACAGCCAGGGCAATAAAAAGATAAATAGAAAACAGAGTGGCTGGGCGATACACAAAGAAGGCTTCCTGTCAGTCAGAGTGGAGAAGGCAAGATCTTGTGACAGGAGGATCAGCAAAGGCTGAAATCATGTGACAGGGTCACAGGGCTCTGGTAGCCTGTACTGAAAGATTGCCAGGCAGCAATGTGGCTTTTTAGAATTTTTTTAAAAAAATTTGTTTAATGAAAGCAAACATTTTTAGATTTATTATATGTGTATATATGCACATGTATGTTATATATAAACATATATATGAATGTTTTGCCTGTATGTGTATATGTGTACCACATGTGTGTCTGCCCTCAGAGGTCAGAAGAAATCATTGGATTCTCTGAAATTGGAATTAAGAACAATTGTGAGCCACTATGTAGGGTGCTGGGATCTGAACCTAGGTGCTCTGCCAACAGCAAATGCTGTTAACCCCTGAGTCATATCAAGCCCGATCAGTGGCTTCTTGAGGAGTTTGTGGTCCTTTGTGCGTATTGTACGTGTCCCTAGACTATCCTGGAGGAGCTCATTTTGGCAACAAAAATGCCAGGCAAACAATTGTTCTTAAATGATCTTAATCTAGCTGCAAGCAACACAGCAAGAACAGGGTTTTTATCTCTATGTTTCATAGATGAAATCAAAGGAGAATAGTCAAATTTCTCCAAGTCACCCAAGGGAGCAGCCAAAAATTTTCACCTTATTCATTTTTGTGTTCTTTCCTTTTCTTTATATGATTAACAATGCCACAGATTGAGCCAGATACCTATTTATTTATTTTGAGGCACAGTCATTGGTAGCCACAACTAGCCTTGTACCCCCTATTCTCATGCCTCTACCTCGCAAACGCTGAGATAGCATGTCCATGTTAGCATGTCCATCGGTGTTGTCCTTGCTCAGGTCTTGCTGAGACAGCTGTGTTGATGAGGTATCACAGATGCATGTTTCCTCCCCTTTCTAGGAGACGCAGTCTTCCAGCAAACTCCTGTTGCCCAGACTCTTTCAATCTTCCTTTCCCCTCTTCTGCCCTGATCCCTGAGCCTCAGATGCAGGAATTATGTTGTAGATGTATCAGTTGGGACTGGGTACCACACGACCTCTTGTCCTCTGCATTTTGATCAGTTGTGATTTTCTGTAATGGTCCCTATCTGTGGCAAAGAGAAGTTCCCTTGATGAGGAGTTCTTATTTATTTTTGTGTGAGTCCACATGTGTGGGCTTATGTACGCCCTGGAGAGAGTGTGGAAGTTAGAAACAACATTTGGGACTCTGTCCTTCCATCCTGTGGGCCTCAAGGATAAAACTCAGATTGTCTGTTTTATAAGCAAGCACCTTAGCAGCTGATCCATCTGGAGAGCTGTGTCTACCAGTATTCATTATTTCCTAATTAGATGTAAGTTAATGTGGGTAGGTGGTGGTGCACACCTTTAATCTCAGTACTCAGGAGGCAGAGGCAGGCAAATCTCTTGAGTTTTACATCAGTCTTGTTTATATGGGGAGTTCCAGGACAGGCAGGGCTACACTGAGAAACCCTGTCTTGGGGGTTGGGGGGATCAGGGGGAAACTTAACTAGAAAACAGGCTCTGGAGCCATCTCTAAATTCATAAATGACTCTTGCACTTTCACCCCGGACTCCTGGGTAAGATGTTCCTGTGCCCCAGTTTGATCATTGGTTAAATAAAGACGAAACGCCTAACTCGTAGGAGACTGGTGCAGACTAAACTGGTAGACTGAGAGCTTTATGACCGCTCATCGTAAGTCTCTCTACTCAAAACAGACTGAGTAATGCTTACTACTGAACTTTCATAATGTACAAAAAAACATAAGAAAATGATCTGAAAATTTCTTTTTCACGCCATGGCAATGTATGGCCATAACTGACATCTTATTATCAACAGAGTTATCCTAATGCTCAATCAAAAGGCAAGAACACAGCAGTTACATGCCAGAGTCAACTGCTTGGCACTCACCTTGTTGCCTAAGCGAGTGGTCTTCAGAACGCCATCTTGCCACACTTCTGACTTCATCTTTTGATGAGTATATAGGACCTTGTTTCCAAAAGTACAGAAGAAATCATTGCTATTTACACAGTTAATATTACAGTTTACAGGCCATAGAAAAATAAAACATCCCATATCAAAATAATAGCACAGGCATCACCACAATAACAAAGTCCGTGACAGAGTCTGGAGGTGGAGCTCAGTGACAGAGTGCATCCTCAGCATCATGAGGCCCTGAGTTTAACCCTCAATGTAAAAAAAGGAAACAAACAATTTTAAGGAAAGGAAGACAGCTGACTAGGTGGGTAGAACCAAAAGGCAAAGGAAGAAAGGGCAAGTGAAGGCCTATAGAGTCTTTTAGTTAACTGAGCATCAAAAATAATTTTAAACCGCCACATCATATATACAGTGGCTGTTGATGTTGCATGAAACAAAGACTGGGACCAGACTATGAAGACCCTTGCCCGGTAAACTAAATGAAGAGTTTGGATTTTATCCCAACTACTAAGAAGAACCATTATTTATTATTTATTTTGAATGTTCTGGGTCAAACCCAGGGGCTCATGACTTGCTGAAAACAAACTTTATCTCTGTCCAGGACTTTGGAAGAGGCCTGGAGAAGGTGACAAATATCTTTAATCACAGTACCCGGGAGGCAGAGGCAGGAGGATTTCTGCTTTTGAGGCCAGCCTGGTTCACAGAGTGAGTTCCAGGAAAGCCAGATAGATGCAGAGAAATCCTGTCATGAAAAACAAAACAAAATAAAATAAAGCAAACAAAAACAAACAAAAAGAACCTTAGAAGAATGGAAACAGGGGGGCTGGAGAGGTGGCTCAGAGGTTAAGAGCACTGACTGCACTTCCAGAGGTCCTGAGTTCAATTCCCAGCAATCACATGGTGGCTCACAACCATCTGTAATGCCCTCTACCAGCCTATTGGACATACATAGGCAGAATACTATATACATAATAAATAAATAAATCTTTTAAAAAAAAGAAAAAAAAGAATGGAAACAGAGGCACCCCTGTTCAGGCTTACTTTAGAACAGGACCAACCACAAGATCAGTGTCATCATAGGTGCCCATCAGGAAGACCCTGCTGTGCAAACAAGGAGAAAAGTGACGTGAAAGAACTGGGGGGCTGAAGAGAAGAAGACTGTGAAACAGAGGGAACTATGGTCATTCTGAGCCCCTGGTTCTCAGCCAGAACAGAGAAACAGCTCAGCTTAGAGATGCTCGGTGTAATAGTTGACCTGTACACGATTCTGTGTTTAAATTTCCATTTATTTAATTATTTACTTGTTGAAACAGGATCTCCTTGTGTAGGTCGTGTTGCCCTGGCTGGCCTTGAACTCAGAGAGATCTGCCTGCCTCTGCCTCTAGAGTGCTGGGATTACATCACAAGCTTGTCAGGCCCTGTACACGATTCTTTTTCCTCATTTTGTTCTCTTAGCCTTCTTCATATTCTCATTTTCAAATAAGAGAGAGGGGAAGAACTCAATGACACAGCTGAAAGTTTGTTTATGTCTTAAAGGGAAGAAGAAACATAGCGGTAACTATCTCTAAAGTGAGCATATAAGGCATTTCTTAGCAAAAGTAAGAAAAGCGTTGTTCTATTTCTGAAATCTAGATTTTTTTTTTCTCGGTCTCTGAAATAAATTTCTCTCATTTCCCCCTGTTCTCTCTGGTCTATTTTTGCAAAGTCACATTTACGTACCATCTGCAAACCAATGAAATTTGCTATTCAAATGTTTCCTAGTTGCCTCTGAATACTCTGCTTCTATTTCCAGATCCTTAGTCCATACTTTAATTAATAAAACTCAAAAACAGGGTTGAGTGTGTGTTTTGCCACCTAGACACGATATATATATATATCTATTTCCTTTTCTGTCTTCCCTTCATGACCTTACCAAGAGTTAATGTCTCCAAGGAAAGAGCCTCCGTCACTTGGCAGAATTCTGATATGCATATTTGTACATTTTGCATTCTAGTTTCCTCTTTTAGAAGCAGGACTCCTGCAGAGTACTACATGTTTTCTGAAGGACCTCATAGAGCACTTTGAGTAGTAGTGAGGCCCAAGGTGGCCTGAATTGCTGGTGTTCCTAAGCGTTCTTTTCCTTCGCAGCTTCCCGGAGGCTCCGCAGGAGTGATATATTATTTTATTTATTTATTTAGTTAGTTTTTCGAAACAGGGTGTCTCTGTAGCTGTCAAGCCCATCCTGGAACTAGCTCTTGTCAACTAGGCTGGCCTCGAACTCACAGAGATCCACCGGCCTCTGCATCCTGAGTGCTGAAGTTAAAGGTGTGCGCCACCACTGCCCGGCTGAGTGATACTTTCTTACTACACTCCCTGGTCGTCTGATCCTCAATAGGAAGTTCTCTGAACTCTAGCTCAGGCTCATAAAGGACGACTTCATCCTGTTGATTCACTCAGCTTGTCTTCACACTGACTGCTCATGCACCAGGCACACTGCCCTGTGAAGCCTGGAAATTATCCCAGTGGAGAAGAAGGTCAGAAGCTACTTCTGGAGGCTTCAGTCAAGCTAAGATTACCACCCTCAACCCTCAAGGTCAAAGTAGATCATGCTGGCCAAGTGACTGAATAAATCCAGTAGTATTTCCTAAGTTTATAGTTTTCCCATTAACAAGATCATCTTTGGCCTCACGCAGGCCATATTCAGAAAGTTCATACCGCGCTCCTGGATGCAACATTAAGCCTGTACTAGCTTCATGGCACTCCTTCTCTGGGAGTCACATGTGTTTAGAGTCTTAAAATGGATTACAGAGGGACACGTTCTGCTGTCTGGGATTAAGGCCACAACTTCCACTAGTCCAGAATAAAAAGGAATGAAGTGTTAATGCATGCAACAGCATGGATAAACTTCAGAGAATTTTGCTGAGCAAAAGAAGCTAACCTCAAAAGATTATAGATGCTAATAGTCCATTCACAGGACGCTTTTGGGATAGCATTTTAGAAATGGAGGACAAATTAGTGTTTGGAGGAGGTGTTTATAAAACGGGTGAGAAAGGAGCTGTTCAAAATTCCTTCTGTGGTTGTGGAGATATGAATCTATCTACATTTGAGGGCATCTTGCCTTATGCTCCCAAGTAGCTGGGATTACAG
Source organism: Arvicola amphibius (assembly GCF_903992535.2). Taxonomy (NCBI): domain Eukaryota; kingdom Metazoa; phylum Chordata; class Mammalia; order Rodentia; family Cricetidae; genus Arvicola; species Arvicola amphibius. Next base: position 35,570,952 of record NC_052060.1, on the reverse strand, counting down.
TCATCTGTCACTACTCTTCTCTATATAGGACTTCACACACATGTGGGTGACAAAGTCATTCAGCCACAAAGTAACAAAGGGAATTTGGAAGATTAGTGGATTGTACCATGCCTCTATCATGATTATATTATATTTGTATCTTTAAAAATATGCTGTAATAGGAGTAGCTGGAGAATGTTCACAAGGGCTCTCTCTCTCTCTCTCTCTCTCTCTCTCTCTCTCTCTGTGTGTGTGTGTGTGTGAAAACTATATGGCACTCTACAATGATCGTAATTTAAAATTTCAGTTTATTTATTTGTTTGTTTGCTTATTTATTTGTTTTTGATTTTTTGAGACACGGTTTCCCTATGTAACAGTCCTACCTGTCCTGGAACTCGCTTTGCAGGCCAGGCTGGCCTCGATGTCATAGAGATCCACCTGCCTCTGCCTCCCGAGTGCTGGGATTAAAGATATGTGTCACCACTGCCCAGTCAGGTTCTTTTGCTCTAATCTTAATTACTAACTCGTGTAGCTGTAGTTTTTGCTGGGACCACTAGCCTGCATATAACAACACAGAGACTTCTTATATGAACGCTTAGCCTTAGCTTAGGCTTGTCCCACTGGCTCTTATAACTTAAACTAGCCTGCTTGTATTAATTTATGTTCTACCACATGACTTGGTTGACTTTACTCTGTACTGTATGTCCGGCCTCTTCAGTGTCTCCCTGGCATCTCCTGTGGGCCTAGATTCCTTCATCTCTTCCTTTTATTCCCTAGAAATCGTACCTGTCTTCTCCTGTCTAAACATTGGTCATCCAACATTTTATTGCACCAATCACAGTGACCCATCTTCACATAGTTTACAAATATTTCACAACAACCTGTCATGTAACAAAACACACAGCACACAGTACACACACACGCACGTATGTATGTATGTATGTATGCATGTATGTATTACAGGATGACAACAACTTAAAGAGGCTGCAGCAGAGTTCTAAAGGGGTGAGAAGTGGGCTAAGAAGGGCTGGATTGACATGATAATGAACCAGACCAGTGCCTGAGTGGAATAGCTTGGGGAGCCATTGCAGTCAGGTTTGGGAGCAAAGCTATTGAGTTCAGCTGTGTGGTTAAAGGCTAGCTGGGGCTCTGAGGGCAGGAAACACACCAGGAACAAGGGAATGGCAGATCAGGTTCAAATGGACAGGTAGGTGGGTGAGCTCAAGCAGGCAGTCAACACAGGTCCACCAAGCTGAGCCCAAGCTCAAGGAACAGGTGGGGAGTCCTTGTCCTTGAAGCGCACACCAGGTATCAGATAATAAATTGGTGGTGTGGGACCATGGCAGCACAGTACTAGGGAGTCTGGGAGAGGAGTTATAACCTTTCCTTAGTCCAGCACGCCTAATAAATTATGATTTTAATGGGACATATGTAGTTATATGGTCACATCATTATAAACCTATAGGGGAGCCCCACTGAATCCCCAGGAATAATTCACCTATTAGTCTATGCTAGATGAGTGGCTCCAGACAGTGGTATAGTTTCTGTGCACCCGCAAAGTCTACAGTCATTCTCCTAAGAATGGAGTCCAAAGCTGTTTGTAAAACGGGGTCTCCAAGGGCAGTGGACAGCCTGAAAAACCACTGTTTTATATAATATGGGGTGACTGAGATTAGAGTATAGCAATGGTGCTAGAATTCTTTTTTCTTTTTTATTTTTTAGTGCTAGAATTCTTAAGGGGGGGTTATTGATCCTTTTCCCAGACCAATCTCCAGTCGTCCCCCAACCCCTTTTCTGTTTTTCTTCTAGAATCTAAACACTTTCAAGAAACAATCACATATACTTGCAAATATGAAGCGTGATAAATACAGTTCTTTTTGAAATTTATTCTTATTTATTTATTTTGTGTGTGCAATGCATGTGCCATGTGTTTATAGGCACCTGTTTCCTTCCCTCAGAGGCAGGAGAGGATGTTGCATCCCCTGGAGCCACAGTTAAATGTAGTTGTGAGCTGTCCAGCACCAGTGTTGGGAACAGAATTCAGATCTTCTGTAAGTGCTGCTAAGTACTGAGCCATTGTCCAGTGGAGAGGGTGGTAAATAATAATATCTGGGAGCTGGAGAGATGGCTCAGAGGGTAAGAGCACTGACTGCTCTTCCAGAGGTCCCGAGTTCAATTCCTAGCAACCACATAGTAGCTCACAATCATCTGGTGCCTTCCTTGCCAGCAGTACATTGTATGCCTAATAAATAAATATATCTTAAAAAATAATAATATTTGGAATCACTGTTCATAGTATGGTACCAATAAGTCATCACTTAAATAAATGGTGATTGTTATTTGTTTTTGAGTTAGAGTCTTGCTAGGTATCCCAGGCTAGCCTCAAACCTGTGATCCTTTTGACCCAACTCACCAAATTCTGGAATATAGGCATGTACCTCTATGCCACACATTTTCTTTTAAAAGTTCTTCTGAACAAAATTCCCACTTCTAATGATTTTTCCATTTCTGATGAATTCCTCAAATGATCATTAGTCATCTATTTCATTTCTACTATTTATAGAACACATACTGGGTTAATAAGTACATGATACAATCCCTAACTCTAAAAAGTCAATAACATAGCTACTGAGAAATAGGATGTGAAGAAAAAAGGTAAGTAACCATATTATATAGCATAAATATTATGTATTTTGTGTTAATAATACATAAATTATAATTTATATGTGATCACTATTACAGACAATAAGTGCTAAAAATGACCAGAGGACAAGGTAATTCCAGAAGTCTAGGGAAATCCAATAATTCCTTTGCTTAGAGAAATAAGATTGGTATTCCATTTAATATTGAGTAGACTGTTATAGCCACACAAAAGGTTTATGGAAAGAAAAGATAGAAATACTAGAAAGAAAGAGCCTTAATGTGATGACTCTTAATTTCAGTCTCCTAATGTTCAGTCTCTGTTTAGTATGAACAGAAGTTGGCTCAAGATCCAGGTAAGCTAGAATACTGCATTTCAAGCTATCGATTTGATAGATATGACTGCAAAGCCTTTGGATTGATGAGTTTTCATATGGCTTTGGACCCGGTGCATTTGGTCTCAGATGCTTACATGGGAGCGAGCTCACTTCTCCATGGAGATTGATTAGCCCTCTCACTTTTTTTTTTTTTTTTTTTTTTTTTTTTTTTTTTGTTTTTTTTTGTTTTTTGTTTTTCGAGACAGGGTTTCTCTGCAGCTTTTTTAGAGCCTGTCCTGGAACTAGCTCTTGTAGACCAGGCTGGCCTCGAACTCACAGAGATCCACCTGCCTCTGCCTCCCGAGTGCTGGGATTAAAGGCGTGCGCCACCACCGCCCGGCTTAGCCCTCTCACTTTTATCTGAAGCTGTAGTGTATAGCAATGTTTTAAAACTTAGTTTGGCTGTAGGATGGAACAAGGGCTACAGCTTTGAAACAACTACAAACCCCACCCAAAATGGCAACTCCATTGAGACTGGCTTAGGGTAAGAAGGTCTTTAGCCTGTTTTCTGGCTAAATATGGTTGCTATATGTATGTGTTTGGGACTGCAGAAGTTCATGTTAGCCATATACATACAAGAGCCCACAGAACACAGAAGAAGGTGTCAGATTTCCTGGAACTGGAGTTACAAGTAGTTCTAAGTAGCTATCTGGGTGCTGGGAAAAGACTTGGGTTCTCTGCAAGAGTAATGAGTGCTCTTACTCACTGAGACTTCTGTCTTACTGTTCTGTTGTTGAGAAGAGACACAGGACCAAGACAACTCTTATTTAAAAAAGGGGGGACAGGGTATGGTGTTTAATCCCAGAGTTTGAGACACAGAGGTCAGCAGATCTTCATGAGTTCAAGCCCAGCCTGGTCTACAAACTGAGTTCCAGGAGAGCTAGGGCTGTCACACAGAGAAACTCTGTCTCCAAAAAAAAAAAACAAACAGCAACAAAAAACAAAACAAAATTTCCAAAAAACAAGCAAGCAAAAGACTTTTAATTGGGGGCTTGTTTACAGTTTTAAAGGGTTAGACCATGGTCATAACCCCGGGCCCTGACAGGTGCTGGAGCAGTCATTGAGAGCTTTACATCTTGATGTGTGGGGTAGGGGGTGAGGGATGGGGTACCCAATAAGGGGTGGTGGGAGATGCCTCCTGGTGTAAGCTTTTGAAACCTAAAAGCCCACCCTCAGTAAAACACCTCCTTCAACAAGGTCATACCTCCAAATCCTTCCCAAACAGATATACAAACTGAGGAAGGAACATCCAAATGTACTATGTACTATGAAGGCTATTCTCATTCAAACCACCACACTACCTATCCCTCCCCTTGGCTGAATTTGAAAATTCTCTGAAATGTATGATATGTTTCTTTGCTTCAAAGCTCAGATAATTGTCTTTCCAAATTATTTATACAAACATGCACATTCATGTGCCATTTAATCTATACGCTATGGTGAAATCTGGATGCTGGCAACTAGCTGGAGATCACTATTACCCCAACTTGTGTTTTCTCAAATCGTAAGTTTTATTTAACAGTTGTTAAATATCAAGAACTGCCATGCACAATGGGAAGTCACAAACTAATTGCTCATAGTCAGGTTGGAGAAATTGTGTGGTCAGATGGATATGGCTTATTTGGCAGAGTTCTTGCATAGCATCAAGGCCTTCCTTGAGTTTGATTATCAGCACCACACAGACTAGGCATGACGGTGAATGCTTGTCATTCAAACACTGGAGAGATGGAGGATAGCAGTTTCAGTTGCAAAGTGAGTTTGAGGCCAACCTAGACTACATGAGACACGATCTCACAAACAAGCAAATGGTAGGCAAGATGGCTTCGTCAGTAAATGCACCTGTCACCATGCCTAATGACATAGTTTGATCCCAGGGAGCCACTTGGTGGAAGGAGAGAACAACTTGAGCCAACTGTCATCTGATCTCCATACAGGCTCTGTGGCATGAACGTAGTATGTACACACTCTCACACACATACATGAATGCACATGTGGGTTGGAGAAATGGCTCAGCCATTAAAAGCTAGACTCACAACCAAAAATAATAAGAACACACATGTACACACACACACACACACACACACACACACACACGCAAATAAAATAAAATAAAAATTCAAAAACAGATAAATTAATTAATTAATAAGTAAATAAAATAGAAAAATAAAACAGAACAAGTTGTTGTGTGGCCAAAGAGGACAAACCAGGGCATAAGAAGACATGCATTCTGCCAGCTGTGCTATATCTCTGGCCCTTGGGTAAATGCTAATATGAAGATGATTTACATTTTTTATTGTAAAATAATCTTTTTTTTCCTATCCTTCCTTTAGAGCTGTTCGTCTCAGTAATATACTCCCTACTTCCCTTAACACCGAAAGCATGTAAGTATCGAGAAGGGCTTTTATTTCAAAGCAAAGGGATGCAAGGCAAAGACATTGAAGCTTTTTAAGTGGGAGTTTATTTATTTATTTAGTGGAAGATATTCTTAATAAATTATGCAGGATGTTCTAGGATAGGAAGAGCTTTGAGAGCCAGCATCAAGAAATCACAGTATATTGAGAGTAGCTGGAAGCCTGGATTAAAGCTCTCAACACTGAGACAAATATCTAAGCGAGTAAATACCTGGCTCACAGTATAGAGGGTTCTGCCTATTCCCATCTGGAGGGGAGAGAGGGCCTGGCAGAATAGAGCCGCTGGCATGTCATGGCAGCTGGGAAGTAGAGAGGAAGAATACTCAACTATGGGGCTCTTTCATTGTCCCCTTTTATTCCATTACAGGAAACACCAAGGCAGGAAGGAGTCCTGGGAGTCAAGGGACTGGAAATAGCTCACCAAATCCACCCAAGCATAGGACAACAAGTAGGTGACAGGCAACCTTGACAAGGTTAGCTTTTGCAAAATGTTAAGGAAAAACCCTAATAGGACGGTTTCAAGAGATCTCAATGGGGAGGAATTAGAGGTGCCAAGCACTGTGCCGACAGCTTTTCAGAGGTTTCCTGTTAATCCAGAAGCATGGGAAATGACTGAGTAAAAAGGGAAAGTACATGGGGGAGATAAAGAGGGATGGAAAGGGAGAGGAAGAGAGAGGAAGGGGGGCCTGTCAGAACGATGTCAGCAAGTATGTTTGAAAGGTTGAGAGTACATACTCTCAAACGGCCAAGTGGAGGGTTTAACATGACACGACAACATGCCTAATTCATCATAGTAAGTGGATAAAAGATGACATTCAAAATATTGGCAGACTGAGAGAAATGATGATGGGACTGTGTTTTGGTTGCTTGTCTGCTCAGTGAAATAGAAAGGTCAATAGCTGAGAATGAAAACGCTGAAATTCAAGGAGTGGGAACTCGCTAACGATTGCACAGGAGAGTAAGTTGATCTGTAAGCATGGCAGAGATTTCTTCATTTTTCTTCAGGCACACAGGGCATGGTTTCGTGCTTAGAGTAGACAGAAAGTTCAACTTAATTAAGATGCGAGCCAACTGATGTAGGTGCTGGGAATTGAACTCAGATCCTCTGCAAGAGTAATATGTGTTAATAGCCATTGAGCTATCTCTCCAGCCCCTTGATTATGGCATAAACTGATGGGGCAAGTTGAAGTTTATACACAGTTATGGCTATAACAGTATAACATCAGTACATGGAATCACAATAAATTAGGAAGACAAGGAGGACACGTAAGGAAAAGGGGATAAGTTGAAGGAAGTAGAACTGAGTAGAGATTTCAATAAGACTAAAGAATTCTTGGTGAAGCCAGGTCATAGTGGCATGAGTTCTTGAAGGCAGAATCAGGCAGATCTCTGTGAGTTCAAAGCCAGCCTGGTGTATAGAGCGAGTTTCAGGACAGCTAGAACTACACAAAGACATCCTCCTACCTTTAATCCCTTACCATCTCCAAAAGAATTCTTGTTGATATTAATGAGGTCATCTGGAAAGCTAGTAAATAGTGATCAAAGAATGGGATGCTTAATGCTGAGGTCAAAGAGATGTAGTTATCAGTAACTCTAGGGTATCACCATGGAAGAGGATAACAGCTGTCTAGGGTGGGCTGGAGGCCAAGACCACTGGGCGTGATATGGCTTGTGTAGGTTTTACTTTTTAATTATTTTTCTTGAGATAGAGTTTCACATAGCCCAGATTGACTTCAAACTCAGTATTAAGGAAGACCTTGAACTTCTGGTTTTCCTCCACTTCTTGAACGTGTGCATATTGGGGGGGGGGGGCAGGGGCGGTGGTGGCATTATATGTGTATGCCACCAAACCTGAAGGAGGACTTGAGTTCTGTAGTGGAAAAGGAGGCACACACAGTTGTGAGCAAGGATGAATCAGAGCTACAGCCCCAGCGTCATGTCCATTAACATTTTAAATGTCGTTTATTGATGTTGAATTGGATAAGGCATACAAATGGCTTGGAATGGAAGATGCTGATTTGGGGCTTGTGCGAGTCCCATCACACTCCACAGCATCTGGGCCATAGCAGAGCTCTCAGAGTTTGCTCCTTGTTTCCTTTAATTTTATCATGGAATAAGTGACTAATTTTTTTTTTGGAGCACCTTCATCCCTGGTCTTGTATTTTCGGGTGGATGCTGTTCCATAAACAGCATTATTGCTATAGTTCCTTTGTTAAGTATTTACACAATATGCTGACAGTGTTTATGTATACATTTCATTTCCTAGTAGTCATAGCAACTCTGTACAAAGTAAGTACTATTGCTAGTTCCCTTTCACAAATAAGGAAAAATAAAATATAGAGCTGTGGCGTATCAGGATCTTGGAGTTAAGGACTGACTTCAGTTCATGGTACAAACCAGGTAACGCTGTTGTCTTGCAAATGGTCAGACTGGGGCTGGGGGCGGAGCTTGGTTGGTAGAATGCTTGCCTAGCTTCAGAAAACCCTGGGTTTGATCTCCAGTACCACATGAATAGGAGTGAGTAGTATATGTCTATAATGAAAGCACTTGGGAAGTAGAGGCAGGAGGATCACAAGCACAAGGTTATCTTTAGCCACATAGTGAAGCAGACATCAGCCCAGGCCAGCCTGGGCTACATGGGTTCCTGTTCCTAAACACATACAGAAAATCAGTCCTGTTGGGTGAGTTAGAAAATGACTTTTGGGGATTAAAACCAGTTCTTATTTTATCCATTTATTTATATATTATTTATTTATTTACTGTTTTTGTGAGACATGGTGTCTCTGTGTAACCCTGGCTGTCCTGGGTAGACCAGGCTAGTCTCGAACTCACAGAGATTTGCCTGTCTCTGTCTCCTGAGTGCTGGGACTAAAGGTGTATACCAACCACTGGCCAGCTAGAACCAGTTTTTATGACACAATACCATGAAGTTTTTTATAACTGGATATAAATATACCTTACTCTTAATTATGAATGTGTTATTTTAAATAAATAGCTCTTTTATTCAAGTCCTGGGCTGTACACACTCTAGACAAGCAGTCTATCAATGAGCTATGCCTCCAGTTCCAGCTATGTATAATTTCTAATGCACATTTGAGAAAACTGTTACATGTAGAAAGAGTGTGAACTTTAAGTTGTGAATTAGACTTCAAATCATGGCTCTCCAAACTTTTAAATAACCTTAGCAAAGATACTTGGATATTCAACGTCTATTGAACATAATAGCCATAATAGGTTTGAAATGGTAAACAGAACCAGGTTCTCATGGACTCTACCTTCAACGGTAGAGTTGAAGAAGTGGAAGAGCCAGGGTGAACAAAGAAGTAAACACAAATCCTGTCACCAGGAGCAAAGTGTGCGGGATGGATGTATATGGCAGGCAGAGGATTGACTATCGTTTTCCAGAGGGAATTCATTTTTTTAGACCTGTTTCAAGCTATGAGGAACAAAGGTAGGAACACGCAGATTGGCTAGACTTTGGATAGTAGCATGTTAAGCCATGATAGTGGCTTGGACTAGAGGAATAGAAAAAATACAGAAGAGCCTGAACTGTAAAATCAAAATGATCTACTGATGATCAAAATTGGGACATGAGAATAATCAATAACTAATGAGATTTCCGAGGATTTTTCTGTCTGGTGCAGGACCATTTCTGTCTTCCTATGTTAACCAAACTGCCCCCTACTCCTGTGTTCAAGCATCTTCTTGGTTCAGTATACCAATGCTGCCACTATAGACATGGGATATGGAGCTTGGCTGTTTTGTAAACAGTGAATATATATTTGAGTGGAGATTCATAGGAAAAGGAAAAGGAAAGGAGATACTTAGGCTCATGAAGGCCACCTGAATAGACTTATTTTCTTCCTTCCTTTTTTCCTTTCTATTTATTTATCTATTTGTTTGTTCGTTTGTTTGTAAATGGTCTTGTGTTTCACAAGCTGGCCTCGAAATCACTGTACAGCCAACGATGACCTTGACCTGATTTTTCTGCCTCTACCTTCCAAGTACTGGTATTACAGACTTGCTTGGTTTACGTACAGCTGGAGTGAGCAGCCAGGGCTTCTTTCAGAACAGGCAAGTAGATAATCTTTTGAGCTGCTTTTAAAAACAAACAAACAAACAAACAAACTTTCCACCTCACTGGGACAGCAGTCATTGAAGGGAAATGATCAGGTCTTGGATGGCAATTTTCCCTACTAGTGATAGTTCCAGCTTTACTCAACGTTAGGCCAGCTCCCCTGCAGTATACACGACTTGTACCCCAAGCTCTTGTATAGGTCACTAAACCTGGTCCTCTCGTTCAAGCTCCTCCTGGATCTGTGAAAGTGCTCAGGGTGCCTTAGGCTCTTTTTTTTTTTTTTTTTTTTTTTTTTTTTTTTTTTTTTTTTTTTTTTTTTTTTTTTTTTTTTTATGGAGAGAAAAAGGTGGAAAAGAGGAAACGCCCAAAGCCAGAAAGATTCTCAGCTTGTGACATTTCACCTCCCTCAGTCCACATTTGACAGGAGCTAAGGTCACAGCGGCATTCTCCATTCTGGTCACTCCACATAAATGAATTCTTCCTCATAAGGAGGGAGTGGTTGGAAGCACAAAGAATGCGGGCGCTAGAGGTGGGTGGGTGGCTCGCCCACGCCGACTGGAGATCCGGCGTGTAGCGGGTGAGAGAGTGAATGGGAGCAGAGCCGGCCCGCGCGGGGCAGGGAGGAGCCGCAGCCGGGCCTCCCGGGGGACGTCTCCCGGGCTGCGGGAGCGCCGCCGAGCTTCTTATCCCCACCCACCTCGCGAGCTCCGGCAGGCAGTGGTGCATATAGACATATTTCTGGGAGCTGTCCATGAGCTCATCGCCCTCCCGGCGCGCGGCGAGGGAAGGAGCCCTCCTCTTTCTCCCGGCGCCTCCAGCAACAGTCGCCCGCCCAGCCCGCAGCCCACCCGGCGCGCCATGGCCCCGCGGCTCCCCGCGCGGTGGTAGGTGGGCGCGATCGGCTGTCCCCCACGGGCCATCGCGGCCACAGCCGGCCTTCTGCCGCAGCCGCCCAGGAACACGCGGCTCTCCCAGTGAGCCCGAACGCTGCAGGCCCGGAGCCGAGGAGCCGAGGACACGAGGGACGACCGGGCTTGACCGAGGCAAAAAGCCCCGAGAGCGCGGACATGGCTTCTCCCACCTCCCCCGGCCCAGAGGGCGGGGCCTGCACCCCGACGAACCCATCGCGGATCCGTCAGGTGGGTGCTGGATGTGAGGGGCCGCCGCCCCCCACGTCCTCGCTTCCCCCAAGGATCGGGACCTCGACCTTAGGGCAGGGGCTGGCCCCGCAGGGGACCCACACAGGCGCGCCTGGACAGCTCGCCTGGCCCAGGAGTATTCTCGAAACCTATTTCACAGTCCCCTTTGCAATGCACTCACGCTCCTCCGCCCCACACACACACACACACACACACACACACACACACACACACACACACACGAAGCGCGCGCCTTCCCCAACCAGGCACGTAACTTCTGTCCGTACACACTCGGGCACACCCGCAAACTGATCCCTCCACGCAGCACCGAGGCACACACCCAGCTGTCACATGACCCACTGCAGAGCTATACCGTTAGAAGCCACTCAGGGTGCTGGGATGGGGTTGTACCCCCCCCCCCCCACCCCGAACGGAATTCCCTGAGGACCTTTGCCAGGGATGGCTGCAAACGTTGGCTTCTCACCCACAGGAGAGAAGGGACCACAACTTTCAATACAGCTATTCCCAACCATTGCAGCCATGTAGTTGTCGGAAAAACGTTCGTGCTCGCCCACATCCATGATCACACAGTTTGCGCAGCACTCCAGCCCCACAAGAAGGGCTCTTGTACTTGTCTGGCTGTTTGAATAAGTCCTGCTTTCTGTCTCCATGCTAAGAATTTTAAAAAGGAGTAGTGGTCAGGCATGGCAGCCCATGCCTTTAATCCCAGCACTTCTGAGGCAGAGGCAGGAGAATCTCTGTGAATTTGATTGAGGTCAGCCTGGTCTACATAGTGAATTCCAGGCCAGCGGGGGGTTGCTTAGTACAAAAGGGCGGGGGGGGGGGGACTGGTGGTGGTAGGGCTGTGGGGAAGTGGTCCTCTATCCACTAGTGATCTGAGGTTAGGTGTCTAGGCCTTTTACTTGCTGCCATAGCCAGGATTCCCACCCTTAGTGCATTGGATTATTTTATCACAGTGGTTGCGATTGTCCTCCAGCCGTGTTCCGATGATGTATTATTCTGAGACGTGGTTTGCTAAAGGCAAGCAAGGCACTCTTTTAACAGACAGAACTGGATTCCTAGTTAGAAACGGTAAAAACATGATTATTATATGGGCAGAAAGGTAACCCCCAACAGAAAGAAATGATGTTTTTTCCTAGCAGTGTGAAATTTTCGAAGAACACCTAACTCCATAATTTATGAATGGGTAATAGTAAAATTTGGTTGACATTTAATTTGTCTCATTTGACACCTAATATCTGTAGGTGGAATTGTATTATGTACGATGGTATGCTTTCTTTGATGGGCATTTAAAATCCAATGTCTAAAAATTGGTGTGAACTCGTTTTTATGGCCGTCTGTTTCCAAAGCAATTGTTAGGATTTGAAATCCTTATGGGGACCAGGACTCCAGTTTTATGACAGTAATGTTTGAAACTGCACTTGAAGCTATTTTTTTTTTCCTCTCAAATTGTGAGAACAAGTATTACATTTGGGTTAGGGATAGTTATGCATTAAGAATGAATGTGTTATTTCTCTTTGCCATGTAAGAGGAATCGCATTGTAAGCAAAAAATCATTTTTATAACTGTATTGGCTAGATATGCTAATATGTGTGTAACACTCAGATATGAATATTTATAGGAAGTAAAATGCTAAAGATATTAACTTAGATACAATATAAGCATGCACAAATGTTTCTGTGAAGTCTTATTCTATATTTAGAACACTTTTACTGACCTTAGTTATACTAGAGATGAGAATAGTTACTTGGAGAAATTTGCATGAAAGGTCATCGCTGTTCTGCGAAGCAGACACTTTCCTGAGAAGACCTCGATAAAAGCTGTATGAAATGACCATAATGCAACACTGAAGTCACCAACTGGTGTCCTCTGTCCAGGGTCCCACGTCTTTGACCTTCCGGCACTCTTCCAGTGATTGGTGCATTAATTTGCATAGGATGTAGAAATGGGCTGTTCACATTGGTCATTGCCCTCTACCTGACTTACCCAGTCAGGTAGAACGGAAACATCGCCAACCTCTGGCTGCAGAATCAAGTCTCCTCCGTTTGCCTGCAAGCTATTCGGAACAAGTTAAAAATAGCAAAACAGAAGGTCTAGCTGGGTAGTCCTGCTAAGTGGTGAGCTGTTTGACGCCCCAGTCACACTGTGTTGTGACTGTGTCATTGTTTGCTGGACAGGGTTCTCTGTGTCTTTTAGGTTTTATTTTTCCCCCCAGTGGATTCTGGGTTTAATTGGGCTTAACGTAAAATCGAAACCTTCTTCCTCTTTCTGAACTATGTTGAGAGAAAAATATAACTAGAAACACAGAAGTCCAAAGAAGTCGAAATGATGATTAAGCACATTAAATGGCTTTTAGCAATAAACTCACCAATTATAATTTTAATATATGATAAAAATTCAGAAATAGAATTATTTTAGAGGGTCTAGAAATATAGCTCAGCAGTTAAGAGCTATCACTGGCTGCTCTTCCAGAGGACCCAGGTTCAATTCTCAGCACCCACATGGTAGCTCACAACTCTTCGTAACTCCAGTTCCAAAGGATCCAATACCCTCACACAGACATACATGCAGGCAAAAAAAAAAAAAAAACAAACAAACAAAAAACAAAACAAAAAAAAACAAAGCACATGAAAAAAATAATAATTAAAACTTTAAAAAAATTTAGAAAAGGTCTGGTAGGTACATAACAAGTACAATTGGTAAATTAGTATATTTCATTAGCTATTTGAAAGAAAAATATGCTATGTGGTTAGACAGTAATAGCTCATGACTTTAATCTGAACACTCTGGAGGCAGAGGCAGGTAGATTTCTGAGTTGTGAGGGTCTACAAATCGAGTACCAGGACAATCAGGAAGGACTACACAGAGAAACACTGTTTTCACAGAACAAATCCAAAGAAAGAAAATATACTATGTTGAAATTCACTTACTCAATGCACTCATTCATAAGTTTTTCTCCTTTTTTAAATTAGAAAAATTCTTGTGTTTTGAGCTTTGAGCATATTCCCTGTGTTCCACCCCCCCCCCCCTTTCTTCTTAAGGTAGCATTTCACAGAACCCAGGTGGCCTCCAATTTGCTATCTGAAGGAGGAAGACCTTGATCCTCCTGAGTCCAGGGATGAGTTACCAATCATGCTGCAAAATAATATTTTTATCCTAAGGTAGAGAAATGAAGAAGGCAATCTGTGTGTGGGGGGGCACATACCTGGAAGCCTAGCCTTTAGGAGGCCAAGGCAGGAAAATTGCTGTGAGTTCAAGAACAACTAGGAGTTAGATAGCAAGGCCTTGTCTCAAAAAAACGAAAGAAAGCAGGAAAAGAAGGCAAAACAATTTCTCATTATTAGTATGGATTTTTAAATTTTATAATGAAAGCATTGAACTATTTGATCTTTTTTATTTCTTTAACTTTATTTTATATGTATTGGTGTGTGGGTATTATGTCAAATCCCCCTGGAACTGGAGTTACAGTTGTGAGCTGCCATGTAAGGCTGGGAATTAAACCTGGGTCCTCTGGAAGAGCAGTCAGTGCTCTTAACCGCTGAACCATCTATACAGCCCCGGCACTATTTGAATTTTGAATTGTCTATGGGTTCTTCTTCAAATTTAGATGAAATAGATATTTTTCAGCATTGTTTTCATCATTTCTCTAGTAAGGAGAATAATATCTAAATAATATTTAAGTTTGCATAGATATAAAGTACAAATGTATAACTGAATTCATTTTTTGATCTACTTGTTACATTTATGCTCTTGTTTAACAATTTGATATATTATTGGAATGTTTATCAATCAGATATTAGTTTTTAAACTTGGTCTTTTGGATTAAGATTATATTTTATCACTGATGTGTGTGTTTGTTGATGCCTATGCATACACATAGTGTAAGTGTAGACACACATACTCTGGTGCACATGTGCAGAGTTGCTTCTCCCTGCTCACTTTTAAGTCAGCTGTGAGGATTGTGCTGAGCTCACCAGCCTGCAAAGCAAGTGCTTTGACTGGCTGAACCATTGGCCACTTTTGAACGTAGGTCTTTCTTTTCCTTTCCTTTCCTTTCCTTTCCTTTCCTTTCCTTTCCTTTCCTTTCCTTTCCTTTCCTTTCCTTTCCTTTCCTTTCCTTTCCTTTCCCTTCCCTTCCCTTCCCTTCCCTTCCCTTCCCTTCCCTTCCTTTCCTTTCCTCTTCCCTTCCCTTCCCTTCCCTTCCCTTCCCTTCCCTTCCCTTTCCTTTCCTTTCTCTCTTCCTTCCCTTCCCTTCCCTTCCCTTCCCTTCCCTTCCTTTCCTCTTCCCTTCCCTTCCCTTCCCTTTCCTTCCCTTTCCTTTCCTTTCTCTCTTCCTTCCCTTCCCTTCCCTTCCCTTCCCTTCCCTTTCCTTTCCTTTCCTTTCCTTTCCTTTCCTTTCCTTTCCTTTCCTTTCCTTTCCTTTCCTTTCCTTTCCTTTCTCTCTTCCTTCCTATCTTTCTTCTTTTTTAGAGCTTTTAGAAAATGTTGATACAACATGAAATATCTGAAATACTTATTATCTTCACATAAAGTGGTTTAAAATAAAATGAGAGTCAAGGATGAGTGACTTCATTCTTTTAATGAAAGTCATATCTTGGGGCTGAGGATGTAGCTCTCAGTTGGCAGAATTCTTGTCTAGCATGCACAAGGTACTGGGTTCAATTCCTAGCAATGCATAAATAGGGTGTGGTAGCACTAATTGTAATTGCAGCATCAAGGAAGATCATTACTTCTACATCATCATCCATGACACACTGAGTTCCAGGCCAGCCTGGGCTGTATGAGACCCTATCTCAGTAACATAGGGCTAGAGAGGGGGCTCAGTTGGTAAAGTGCTTGTAATGCTCACAAGAGACCAAGTTCCATACACACAACCCCTGTTGACAGAGAAGGAGAGAAACCTTGGTGTGGTGTTATGTATGCTTGTGTTCCCAGCACTGGAGCAGTGGAGGCAGGTGTAATCTGCAGCTTCAGTAGCCTACCTAGTGAACTCCAGACGGAGCTCCGAAGGGGGCTGGTGCCTGAGGTATAGTTTGTGCCAACAACCTCCAGCTTCCAGTTTTAGATTTTCCCCTTAAACAAACAAACAAACAAACAAACAAACCACAACCACAAAACAACCACAAACCAAAAACTCTTTTATTTTTAGAATAAATAAAATTCAGAAGTGTTATTTACTCCTTTCAAACTCATAAGCCAAATTATTACCAAACCAGGAAGACACATATCCTGCATGCCAGCTTGTGTTTGCTTATGCATTTATTTATGTGTTTCTTTCTTTCTTTCTTTTTGGTACTGCTAACTAACTCCACAGTTTTCCTGGGCTTAGCAACACTGTGTCGCTGAGCTATTCATTCCCATCCCTGCCCTGCCCTGTTTGTTATCCCAGGCCAGCTTCAAACTTGCTTTCCAGCTGAAGATGATCTTAAACTTCTCTTCTAGACACCTAGTTTCTGAGGCAACCAAACCCAAAACCTTGTGTGTGGTAAACAAGCATCCTATTAAGGAGTCTCTCAGGACCGACCCAGGCTTGATTTTAAGACAGATCTTGCTAAATTACCTAGGCTGGCCTTGAGCTTCCTGCCTGGTTCAGCCTCCTAAAGACCTGGGACAAGGAGCATACATATTTTGCGCCCTGTGTTTGATTTTCGTTCATTTTTTTCTTTCTTTCTTTTTTTTTTTCTTTTTGGTTTTTTGAGGCAGGGTTTCTCTGTGTAACAGCCCTAACTGTCCTGGAACTCGCTCCTGTAGACCAGGTTGGCCTCAAATTCACAGAGATCTACCTCTGCCTCCCAAGTACTGGGATTAAAGGCATGCACCACCACCACCCAGCCAAAAGGTATTCTTTTTGTATATGCTGTGGTGATTTAGAGACCTCTTTTGTGGCAATAATAAAGTGATTACAAGGAACCAGTCAGAGTGCTCAGCTCACACTAGTCCTGGGAGAGAGATATTGTTATTCTCATTTTCATGTTGATGAAGGATGAGTGTAGGAAGACTGCACTGTGTGTTGAAGTTCACAGACAGAGAGTTTTAGCCTGGGGATTTAAAGTGGGTCTTGGTGGCTTAGCTCATGGCCACTGTTCACTGCCCTGCTCTTCTGATCCCAGTACTGAGACTATTCAGGGAGCCCCTTCCAGCCGTCTTGGCGCTCCCAGCTGGCGTAATTATTCTCATGAAATTCTCTTTTGAGCTGCCTTGACTTGACTGTGGGTTTTAAGCAGAAGTGAAATTACTCAAATCCATCAAATGAGAATAACTTGAATTCTCTCTCCACTTTTCTGTCCTCTCAAAGAGCATTTCAACAGTGTCGGGGTGCCTGAGGACAGAGACCGCCACACTTTGTTTTTGTCTCTCGTGGGGACTACCCAGTTATTTCTGCTGTCTGTACTGCACTCCTAAAAAAGGTCAAGTTTGAATAATTTGGGTTTATGGAGAAGCTTCTTGAACAGGTTCTCTCCTCCCCCTAAAGTACTTATACTTTCAGTGTCAAGACTTTCTACTTTTTTATTTCTTCTATTATTGCATAGACTTGTCAAGATGAAGATGCTGTATCTTGAGGTAGTGATATATATATATATATCACTATATATATAGGTGTGTATATATGTATATCTGTATGAACACACCCACCCACACCACGCCACACCCATCCATCCCCCCCCACACTTGCATCTTGTATATTCTGCCCCCATAACTGAACAAAAAGGTATTAAATTTTGAATTTTCATATTCTACAAAACATTTGAATTTTAGGAGAGGACGATTGAGTTTGGACGGTGAAAGGATGGGAGAAAAAAACAATAAATGAATACAGCAATCTTTAAACATTAAATTTATATTTCAAATTAATTTTTTTGGTTTTTATTGTTTTTTGAATACAGGGCCTCCTGTAGCCTGGGCGATCTCAAACTAACTATGAAGATGAGGAGGGTCATGATTTCTTGATCTTCCTGCCTCTTTCTTACTGCTGTAATTACAAGCATGGTCTCCATGCCAGGTTTTACATTTTTCTGTTAATTTGTGTATAGTAAAATTCTCTTTTACATATAGTGTAACAAGTTTTGATAAATATTAAATGTGTAATGATCACCATCTGGGTACAGAGTAGTTCTGTTGCTATAATATTTCATCTGCTAATCTTGTGGGCCAGGATTCCACTCACATTTGACACTTGGTAGTCAGAGGCTGTTTTCTGAGTGTGTGTATATGTGTGTGTGTGTTTACTCCAGTGCTGGACACTGAAGACAGGAGCCTATTTATGCTAAACAAGGGTTTGGCTGGGCAGTGGTGGTGGATGCCTTTAATCCCAGCAATCAGGATACAGAGACAGGTGGATCTCTGTGAGTTCGAGGCCAGCCTGGTTTACAAAATGAGTTCTAGGACATGCTCCAGAGCTATAGAGAAACCATGTCTGGAGAAGAAGGAGAAGGAGAAGGAGAAGAAGGAAAAGAGGAGGAGGAGAAGGAGGAGGAGGAGGAGGAGGAGGAAGAAGAAGAAGAAGAAGAAGAAGAAGAAGAAGAAGAAGAAGAAGAAGAAGAAGAAGAAGAAGAAGAAGAAGAAGAAGAAGAAGAAGAAGAAGAAGGAAGACAAGGGCTCAGCCACTGCACTATATCCGCAGTCCAAAACCTTACATTTTTGCCTTTCCCAGAACATCAGATGAGTAGACTTACCTGGAATATATCCAGTTGAAATTGATTTTTTTTCACTCATCCTGTAAAGCCGTCTAAGTTATTGCATGTGTCAACGTTTTATTCCTTGCTGTTGCCGAGCTGTATCTATCATGTGGTCTAACACTCCTGGCCATTCACTAGATGAATATTTTGGGTTGTGTCCAGGTTAGGGCAATTATGAATGAAGTTGGTATTAAATGTTTGTATGTAGGATTTTGTGTGAGTGTAAGATTATGTTTCTCTTGGATATGCTTTTGTCTAGGAATAGGATTGCTGGATCATATGCGTACTGGATAGTTTTATGTCAACTTGACATAAGCTAATGTCATCTAAGAGGAGGGAACCTCAATTAAAAAAATGCCTCTATAAGATTGGGCTGTAGGCAAGCCTGTAGGGCATTTTCTTTTTCCTTCTCTTTTCTTTTTTTAACATTTTGATAGTTTAATACATTTTTTTACATATATAGATATATGGGATTTATGTGGAATGGCTTACATGTTGAAGTCCAGCTAATCTAACACCAGCTGTCTACCAAAAGAAAATCCAAGAATCCTCTAGTTCAGTCCACGAGGCTGGATGTCTCAGCTGTATGGCATTTTCTTCATTAGTGATTGATGTGGGAGGGCCAAGCCCATGGTGTGTGGTGCCATCCTTTGGCTTGTGGTCCTGAGTTCTATACAAAAGCATGCTGAACAAGTCATGGGAAGCAAGCCAGTAAGCAACTCCTGTCTCCAAGAACCTGCCCTGCTTGAAGTTCCTGTCCTGACATCTCTCACTGATGGACTACAAAGTGACCAATAAGCCAAAAACCCCTTTCCTCCTCAGCTTAATTTTGGTCATGGTGTTTAATCATAGCAATAGTAACCTTCACTGAGACAATATGATAGGTATGTTTAGCTTAATAATAGCTTCCAGCCCGGTAGTGGTAGTCCACACCTTTAATCCCCGCATTTCGGAGGCAGAGGCAGGTGGTTCTTTTAGTTTGAGGGCATCCAGGTCTACAGAGTGAGTTCCAGGACAGCCAGGGCTACACAGAGAAACCCTACCTTGAAAAAAACCAGAGAGAGAGAGAGAGAGTTTTGTTGAATATTAATGAGAAATAAGAAGGGACTTTAGGCTTCATTCACTGTGAAGTACGAAGAAAATGAGCATTTTATGTCTTATAAGTAGTTATTGGATGGTCAGATTATGGTACATCGAGGAACTAATTACCTATGTCTAGTGACACACAGCAGCTTGGAGTTCAATAGCCTGTTCCCCTAGCTTTTATATCACTAGTCTGCAGCTTGGTTAGACCCACCCCTCAGCTAGGGCAGGAACCATGTAAGCTGTCTCCACTGACACATCTTACGTCTAGGGGCCAGTGCTGGATGGGGCCGTAGCAGACCTGGGTGAATCTTCTCTAAGTAGGTAGACACGTGGCTCCCACTGCGTGGCGAGGGAGCGCGTAGTGTAAGAGTTCCAGGAAAGTTTCGCAGACGTGAAAAGCCTCTTTATGCCTTAGCTCTGGAGCCACTTTGCCTTATTCTGTTGCTCAAGGTGGTCCAAGTTCATCTAGATTCAAGGAGAAGGACCCGGATGTCAACTCTTGATACGCACAAGGGGTGGAGAGTAACGTTACATCGTAAGAACAGCCTGTGGGATGACGTGCGAGCCTTCTTTGAAAGTACGCGCTACCGCAATAGTGGGTGCTAAGGTGATAGAAATTAAGCTGATGTCAAGCAAGACTCATCCTGGTGCTTGCCTTTGTGACAAGAACTAGTCAAAAACCATTTCCTAGGAGATACTTTCTCACACCTACAGGAATCACGGTGCTTTTATCTCTTTAATAGGCCAGAGATCCCCGACTTGGGTCTGCTGGTAAAATTTGGACAGTGTTAGGCTGTACTGCCCTTCAGCTCAAGTGGGAGAGCGCCTGTATCTACAGCCACCCACTGTGGGTCTCTTCTGACCCTGTCCTTTCCTGCTGAGTGACTGAGGAGTGTCTAGAGACGGGAGGAGACTCGCTCGTGTGTAGCTTCCATCATTTTCCTCAGGTGTGCCCTAGGATTCAGGACATGGAATTCCTGTCAAACTGGTCTCAAGGGTATAGAGAACCTTTCTTTCCCTTTGGTCTTTTCGCAGGGCAGCCTGTATGTATACCCTAGGACCAAATGGTGGTCGTTGGTTGGGTCTAGAGCAAAGGCTGTGGTATCTACACATCTTGGTTCAAATCTGGCTTCGCTACTTACTTGTTTTGTAACTCTAGGCAAGCTACATAACTAATTTGTGCCTAACTTCACTTTGGATGTGGAGGTCGTACTGGTATTCACTGAAGACAATTTGTTTAAGGATGAAAAAGTATAGTATTCATATAAATTTAGCTTACTACCTGGATCCTTGTAAATATTCTTTTTTATTGTTTATATAATAAATGCTCAATAAATTTTCACTTTCCACCTTCCCAAGGCCACACTAGAAAAACGGGTAGGTGTTCTCCTGGGCAATAGACACAAGTCAGCATCAGGGTGTACAGCTCCCCTGTTGCTGTCTGAATCAGTCTCAGTAAATTGTGAACATTCATTTAGTGATCTAATAATTCATCTCAGAGATCAATGATTAAACCAAAGGAGAATGGAGCTTGTAGTTCAATGGTAGGCTACAGTGTGGCCTTGACTCTAATCCGCCCCTCCTCTGGCACTTCCAAAAAATTCAATCAAAAACGCAAAACAAAACAACAAAGCAAACACATAAACTATGCTATGGAATTATAAAGGTTTAGAAACAGTGTGATAGTACAGGCAGGGACTGCTGCTCTGTTGGTACAGTGTTTGCTCAGCATGCCTGGGATTTTGACTTTCATCTCCAGCACTTAAACCAGAAGTGGTAGCACATCTGCCTGTAATATCAGCATTTTCGAGGTCGAGGCAGTAGGATCAAAAGTTTAACGTCAGGGCTGGAGAGATGGCTCAATGGTTAAAAGCATCAGGTGCTCCCCCAGAGGACCCAGGTTCAATACCCAGCACGTACATGGCAGTACCCCAGTTTCAGGGGATCACATACCCTCACACAAACATACATGCAGGCAACACACCAATGCACATATAATAGAAATAAATGTTAAAGTTTGAAGTCATCTTTGGGAACAGAGAGAGTCGGAGACCAGCCTGGGATACAAGAGACCCTGTCTCCAAAATAACAAACAAACAACAAATAAACAAACGAACAAACAAACAACAAATAAACATTGCACATGTCAATGTTGTGAAAAAAGAAACCCATGTAGTTTTGACTATTGATTTTTACTTGATTCTTACGTTAGCCAATTGTCATTTACTATACTAACATGTTATTAAAACAATTTTACTGTGCTTTTTATCTGTCTATTTGTTTTTTTGTTTGTTTGTTTTGGTTTTGTTTTTCCAGATAGAGTTTTTCTGTGTAACACCCTTGGCTGTCCTGAAATCACTTTGTAGATCAGGCTGGCCTCAAACTCCCAGAAATCAGCCTTCCTCTGCCTCGCTGATGCTGGGATCAAAGGTATGTGCTACCACACCCAGCTTGTTTTGTTTTGTTTTTGAGACTGAGTTTCTCTGTACAGCTCAGTCTGTCCTGGAACTCCCTGTAGTGGAATATTATTTTAAGATGTGTTACATTTGTTTATGCTGTGGAACATTTGTTTCAATGATGCAAAGATGCGTTGCATTCTTTTATGTTGCATTTGTTTAACTCTGTGAAGCTGTGATACTTTGCCTATCTAAAACACCTGATGGTCTATTAAAGAGGCAAACAGTAGCTAGCTGGGGAGAGAAAGGATAGGTGGGGCCGGCAAGCGGAGAGAGAGTAAGTAGAAGGAGAAAAAGAGCTAAGGGGAGGAGCAAGAGAACAAAGAGAGGATGCCAGGGGTCAGCTACCCAGCTACCCAGCCAGGCATGGAGTAAAAAGTAAAGAAAGGTATGCAGAAATAGAGAAAGGTGAAAGCCCAGAGGTAAAAGATAGATGGGGTAATTTAAGTTAAGAAAAGCTGGCTAGAAACAAGCCAAGCCAGGCTGGGCATTCATAAGAGAGAAATAAGTCTCCGTGTGTATTTATTTGGGAGTTGAGTGGCAGACCCCCCAAAAGAGTCAAGGAGTAAAAAACAACAACTCGCTATGTAGACCAGGCTGGCTAGGATCTGCCTGTCTCTGCCTTTCAAGTGCTGGCTGGGGCTAGAGGCGTGTGCCGCTGCCCAGCTTACTGCAATGTTTAAGTTGAAGGAGTTACTGAAGGATGTATTATAACTTTACAAATTTGTGAATGGGAAGAGTAAACTGCTCCAATCCCAGCCTTTACAACCCCACAGTCCCAGGGTAGCCACTTTGCAAATATCCCTGCGGGAAGTGTGCTCTGTGGAAAAATTCGTCGTCGCACAAGCCTCCCTTTGCCTACACAGGGAGAAACCTGCTTTTTACTGTGGTCTAGACTGTGCTATTGAAATTAAAATCTATTCTCAAGTTGTGTGTGGTGATGCATGGTCTTAATCCCAGCACCCAGGAGGCAGAAACAGGTGGATCTCTATGAGTTCAAGACCAGTCTAGTCTACACAGTGAGACCCTGTCTCAAATCAAAACAAAAACAAACAAAAAGAACTGTGTAAGTATGGCGTATAGATAGGTCTTTTAAAGAGTCACCAGGTAGATCATTCCTGGGAGTGACATTGTTCCGTCAAAGGCTACTTCTTACTCACCTGACTGCAGCAATGTGGAAAACTCAAGGTGATAAACTGAACAGTGACCTTTAGTCTTAGGTTAACTTAGGTATACATTTATATTTGTCAATTCCTTATTTGTTTTCTTCCTCTTTAATGTTGCTTGCTGGGCAGGGGCTTGGACCTCAGTGGTGGACGCTGAGTTCAATTGCTAATGCTAAAATTAGGTCAGAGGACAACTTTGTGTAGTTGGTTGTCTCTTCCACCAGGTCCTCAGTACTGAACTCAAAGCTGTCCAGCTTGCATGGCTGGCCCTGTAAATAATCATGGAGTACCCACTGTTTAGCCCCAGATAGTTTGTTTTTGTTGTTTTGTTTGTAATGTGGATGAGAGTTCTGCCTACATGTATGTCTGTGCACCATGCATACGTCTGGTGCACTCAGAGGCCAGAGGTGGGCATTGAAAAACCTGGAACTGGAGTTACAGATGGTTGTGAGTGCCATAGGAATGCTGGGAAAGGAACTGAGGTTCACTGAAGAAGCAGCCAGTCTTCCTTAACCTTTGTGCCATCTCTCTAGGTTCCCAGCTCTCTTTTTATAACAGTACTTGGGGAGATGCTTTCAATTCGGAACATTATGGTGATTAATAAGAGAATCAATAGAGACTATCAGAGCTTGGAAAACAGGGTTTGGATACAAAGTTCTGTGCCTTTTCATTAGGAAGCCCCAAATTCTATAATGCTATTTCCAAGCAATGCCTGTGCTGAGGTTTGTAAACTTTCTTGTTTTAGTACCATTATCATTATTTTTATATCTTTTTTTTCTTTTTCTCAATGCTAAGATTGAACCCAAGGCTGGGTGATGGTGGTGCACATCTTTAATTCCAGCACTAGGGAGGCAGAGGTAGACAGATCTCTGTGAGTTAGAGGCTATCCTGGTCTACAGAGTAAGTTTCAGGACAGCTAGAGCCACAGAGAGAAACCCTTTCTCAAAAAACAAGACAAAACAAAAAAAGAATTGAACCCTGGACTTCATGCAAACTATGTAAATATTTACCACTTAAGTATGTTAATTGTTAATCTTATTTGTGTCAATGTGATTGTGTTATTACCTTTATAAAGTATGGTATAATCCTTTGATTTCTGGGGTGTTTATTTCTGTCAACTTACTATGAAAAATCTTCCATTATATACCAGACTGTTAAGATAACAACAGTGTGAGTCTAGCCAGTGTTTTCTATAAATTTTACTTATTTATTATTTTCTATACAAGGATTGAATCTGGGGCTTCTTACAGTCTTCTGTATTAAATATATATATACATACATGCATATAATATGTATGTGTATAAACATATATACATACACTTGACCATGGTAGCTGGTGAGCTGTGGCTGGTATGAGAGTGGGTATATATGTTTTTTCTGAGGTACGGTTTCTCTATGTAGATAGGGTTTCTCTATGTAGACCTGGCTGTCTTGGAACTCATCTATAGCCCAGGTTTGCCTCAAACTCAGGGATCTGTCACCCTCTGCTTTTTGAGTGCAGGCACTAAAAGTGTGCACTACCGCTGCTGGGCTTACATGTTTTAAGCTATTGCATTGCAAATCTGGACTGTTTGTAGGCTGCAAACAGAACTGTCCAGGTTGAAGCAGAGACTAGTAGCTTTGCTATGATAGAGGATCAGAAATAGTTTCTCTGAGGATGTCCCCAGCTTAGGGTTGGAGGGATGGAGGAGTGTTACAGTCAGAAGCTGGAGGGAGTTGGAACATAGCCCTGTGCATGCCATCACACTGTAAGCTGAGACTGCATGTTTGTTTCCTGGCTGCTTGGACCCAAATAATCACACAGAAACTATATTAATTACAACACTGCTTGGCCTATTAGCTCGGCCTTCTTATTAGCTAACTTACATCTTAACCCATTTCAATTATTCTGTGTATTGCCATGAGGTTGTAGCTTACCAGGTAAATTTCTGGCATCTGTCTCCTTTGGCAGCTATATGGTGTCTCCTTGACTCTGCCTACTCTCTCTATCTCTTCCAGCCTGGCTATATTCTGCCTTGCCATAGGCCAAAGCAGCTTTATTCATTAACCAATAAGAGCATCACATATACAGAAGGACATCCTTCCTCAACACACAGCTGGAAGAAGTTAAAAGAGACTTTCTGACCTAGGTTACTGGTGATTTCTACACCTGGAACTTATTTTTTCTTTTAATGAAATTAAGCAAACGTCTTTTTGTTTTACCTGAGCAGGATTGAGCAATTTAAATTTTCTTTTCTTTCTTTCTTGCTTTCTTTTTTTTAATTAACACAGAAAGTGATGAATCCTATATTGGCATTTTTCACAATTACTTTGCTTTTGTTGATTGTCCTTGAAAACAGTTTTGTTCATTTTTTTCTTCAATAAGGTACTGAGGATTGAATGGCTCTCAAGCTGTTAGGCAGCTACTCTGCCCCCGAGGTACTTTCCTGGTTGTCTTTTCACTGTTTTGAGACACTGTCCTATTAAGGTGCCCAGGCTTGAACTAGCTCCAGGTCCCCCGAACCTTCTTCATGTCCCCGTCCCTGTCTTGTCTCCTGGGGTCAAGGATATGGAGGTGTGAGGGATGTGGAAGGGAAATGTGTAATAATGAACATTTGTGTATGGAAACACCTTAATGAAGCCCGCTACTTCGTATTCTAATCTTTCCTAAAGTCATTAGAAAGGTAAAAAAAAAAAAAGAAATCTTTTGTTTCACTGAAGATGTACGCAGCATCTTTTACACGACTTGTTCATCTGTTGTTTTCCTATAGAATGCATGGCCTGCTGCCAGGCACTTGGCATTAAAAGCCAGACTCCTGGAAATGCAATTTTTCAAATCCATTAACCTTTATTCAGCTCTAATGAAGAAGAATCGTGTCATTTTTCTGCAACTTATGATCCAGTATAAGTTGGATTTGACTGACCTTTCACCTCCAAGATTGTCCAAAGATGGGCTAATAAAACTAAATCTTTTTAGAGAAATTTTGGAAATTGAGTTTATCCGGAGCTGTCTCTGCTTTCATACCATGAGGTTCTTTCTCCCTAGTTCATTTGGGGATGGAACATGCTGAATAAAAGCCCTCTCTCGAAATGGTTGCCCACAGAGTAGCCAAACAGGAAGGAAGATAACTGCGCGGTCTTATGGGATTACCTGAAATGTGAACTTGAATCAGGCCCAGGGACAGTCTTGTAGTGAACAGCACTTTGGTAAAGTGGGAGGATGCTGAGAGTCTACAAGCCCCACACCTGCCTGGGCAACAGCACAGTGAGATGATTTCTCAAAACTAATTAAGTGGTCAGGCTGGCCAGCTGGCTCAGGGGTCGCGAGCCCTCGCTGTTCTCTCAGAGGTCCCAGGTTTGTTTCCCATCAACCACGTCTGTCTCACAGCAGCTTGAAACTCCAGCTCCAGCCAACATGAAGCCCTCTCCTGGCATCTGGCGGCAGCCACCCCACCCCGACCCCGGTACCCAGTCCACCCACCCTCTCCTGGCATCTGGCCGCAGCCCCGTACCCATGCCATACACTCAGACAGGTACAGAGACTCCACAAATGCAAGTAGGATCAATCTTTAAAAATAGGGGTATAAGTGCGTACACTTCTAAAACCACACGAATTAATGACTCCCACAAGGCTGGTCGTGCTGGGTGTGCTCTCTTTTTACCTTCACTCCTTGGTCTTCATTTCTCATAGAGCCCGGGGCCAGGGCCAAGGCTGACAGTGAGATTAAACCAGCTCATTTGTTGTGACAAGAGGGTTGCTTTGGTTGAAAAGTTTGCAAACAGCCGGGCGGTGGTGGCCATCGAATCCCAGCACTCGGGAGGCAGAGGTTGGTGAATCTCTCTGTGAGTTCTGAGGCCAGTCTGGTCTACAAGAGTGAGTTCCAGGACAGGCTCCAAAGCTACAGAGAAACGCTGTCTTGATACCCCCCCCCCCCCAAAAAAAAAGTTTGCCAACATCTTTCATTTTATGAGACCTTTAGCAGTCTCAATTTCGTGAACCATCTTTCCTTCCTGAAGCTGTCCCCAGTGAGGCTGGAGAATGCCACTCATCCGGTCAGATAAGATCAAGGTGGGTTCAGGATGGTAAGGCTGTAGACGCCACTCATTACGCGGCAATTACCTCCACTCCCTTTGAAGTCCCGATACTTGCACTTGCACTTCCTCTGTCTCTCTGGGAGAAGCTCTGCTCTCCAAGTGGACTATCTCCTTACCCTGAGGCATGATAGCTTCACAAAAGAGAGCTAAAAAGGTCAAGCGTAATGAGGCCTGTTTATAATCCCAGCACTTGGGAGACACAACGATTGCCACCAGTTCCAGTCCCATTTGAACAAGAGCCTGTCTTAAAAGGAAAGCAATAGTTGGACGTGGTGGCGCAAGGCTTCGAGGCCAAACTAGTCTACAGGGCAAGTTCCTGGACAGCCAGGGCTACTAAGAGAAGCCTCATCTTCAAAAAACAAAACAAAAACCAACCCCCCCAACCAACCAAACAAAAATCAATATAATACAAAACAGAGCCTTGCCGTTCCAGCTTTTAAGAGAGAGGCATGTTGCTCTTCCATTTGAGGCCAGCTAAGCTACATAGTTTGTTTTTGGGTTTTTTTTTTTTTTTTTTTTTTTTTTTTTTTTTTTTTTTTTTTTTTTTGTTTTTTGTTTTTTGTTTTTCGAGACAGGGTTTCTCTGCAGCTTTTTGAGAGCCTGTCCTGGAACTAGCTCTT
Organism: Arvicola amphibius; assembly: GCF_903992535.2. Classification (NCBI taxonomy): domain Eukaryota; kingdom Metazoa; phylum Chordata; class Mammalia; order Rodentia; family Cricetidae; genus Arvicola; species Arvicola amphibius. Next base: position 35,543,229 of record NC_052060.1, on the reverse strand, counting down.
GTAGACCAGGCTGGCCTCGAACTCACAGAGATCCACCTGCCTCTGCCTCCCGAGTGCTGGGATTAAAGGCGTGCGCCACCACCACCGCCTGGCTCAAGAAAGGGTTTCTCTGCAGCTTTAGAGCCTGTCCTGGAGCTAGCTCTTGTAGACCAGGCTGGCCTCGAACTCACAAAGATCCACTTGCCCCTGCCTGCTGAGTGCTGGGATTAAAGGCGTGCGCCACCACCGCCCGGCTGCTAAGCTACATAGTGAGATCCCATTTCAGAAAACGAATAGGAGCTGGTGATACGACTTGCCTTTAGAACACTTGCCTTGTTTGTGCGTGGCCCCGGGTTTGATCCCTAGCGAATGAAAAAAGAAAAAAGAAAAAAAGAAAAGAGAAACCCGGGCTTAGCAGATTTGTCAAGATCAAAGACAAGTAAACTGCAGAAAAAGCGATCCACACCCACGTATGTTAGACACGAGAGCCTGCATCCTTAAATAGCACATGGAATGCCACCACCTTATGTCAGCTGTCATTCTGGAGCCCAGAAACACAGACGCAAATATCTCAGCAGCGGGAACTCGAACACACTGACAGAGTGTGTTTGATTTGATATAGTGGGGGTTATGGTCCAATCCAGTGGGGTCCTTTGCTTGCTTGGTGAATTCAGAAGTCACAAAGAGAGACCGGTGCCTAGAGTGTGTTTGTCACTGCGACTGGTCCCTGGTTTCCCACCGGTGTTTCTCCTGTTGCACTATAGCTCACCCCGTCACCACCAACTGATGATGTTTTTCCGGGTTCTGCTTTTAATCTTGGCTTCATATCCTCTCGTGTGTCTATACTTTCCTCAGACCAGTCATCCGTTCCAGCAGCTTCTGTGATCGTGACAGACTACTGTCTCTTCAGTAGGTATCTTCAGTGACATCCCCTCTTTGTACCCGAGGCTTTTATCTGTGTATTTCTCCATCAGACCCTGCAGACAGAACTCGGCCGAATAGACCTCACTATGTGGACTCCACTCTAGCTGTCGTCTTTGTTCCCGGTCTTGGGTGGTACCCTCATGGCAGCCATCTATATGATCAGGAAACATGCAACTACCTTTGATTTCAATCCCTCTTGGTTTCTCTGTAGCTGTGGAGCCTGTCCTGAAACTTGCTCTGTAGAGCAGCAGGCTGGCCTCGAACTCACAAGAGATCCATCTGACTCTGCCTCCCAAGTGCTGGGATGAAAGGCGTGCGCCACCACTGCTGGGCTCTCTCTTGCTTTTTTTTTTTTCCAATCTCACTTTCACTGTCCAAGTTCAGGCCTACGTTGTCCCTTTTGCAGCTACATTGTCATATTTCCCAATAGATTTCACTCCCCTTTGCCCCCCTCCCCTTTCCAAGCCCTCTTCTCTCCAATCATGTCTGATCGTGCCATTTCTGTTTAATGGAATCACATGTGTGCTTCCTCAATTGCTCTGTTAGGAGCTGCTGATAATAGAAAGCCTCTTTGACAGCGGGTGCCTAACAGGATGGCTGATCACAGGTGCTCGGTGAGTAGTTTAATCTTTAAACCGATAATACAGTCATCCATGCAACTGGATAGAAAGAGCACATAGATGGTTTTATAGTGTACTTTTAAAAATGAAGATATTTCCAAGCACTGTTGTGGGCTGCATCGCTCAAGCCTTTGCTGCCTAGAGACTCTGTGGACAAATTACAAAAGTTATTGTTCACTGGAGGACTTGTCCTTGGTGGAGGACAGAGGCTAGCATCATCATCATCATCATTATTTTATTTTTAAGTGCTCCCGGGTGTGTCAGTGTTTAGGAACTGCCCCCACGCAGGTGTCTATTGGCTCTCTTTATTCCTTTCCTGCTGCAGAGAAAACAGAAGCCCATCCTTCCAGATCAAGCTCTGGGATGGGTATACAAAAGGTAAGAGGGAGTCAGGATGCTGAGGAATGGGTGGAACTGAGGATGGAAAATTCCATCATAACTCTTGGGCTGCGCCATTGTGATGAAGATAATAGACTCTTATTATCCTGGAGCAGACTCAAGGGGAGTTGGCTGTCCCTAAGAAGTGAGGGGAGAAAGGCTGTGAGCTTCCAAATTGGAAGGAGAGAAAGAGGAAGCAGGGGGGAATAATTCTCAAGCTATTGCTGTTTTTCTAAGGAGAGGGGGGAACAATGGAATCGTGAGTCCTGAAATGAATGTGGCAGGCCGATTGTATCTAGCTAGAGACTCAGAGGCAGGTGTGATGGAAATCACACTGCAGGCATTAACAGAAAAGATACTTCAGAAGGACCTGGGATCATGCAGATCCAAACCCAGGGTCTCCAGAGAGATCTCTGAAAGGGATCTTCTGGAGGGAAGTGCAACCACGAGAGAGGGAGTCTACGTACCTTGCCTTGCCTGTGTTTTCATCAAATGTTAATTATTAGCTCTTTCAAATTTAATACACAAAAGTAAACTCATAAAATATTTCATTGCATTAAATTTTCTGCTTCTGCAGTCACATAGTGTGAGCCTTTGTAATGAGCTTTGGATTTAGTATAATATTCTTAATTGCCTCAAGCCTGATTGGGTCATCTCTGGCAAAGACCACCGTGTTGCTGTGATCCATCCCTTGTTGGTGTCTTCGTTTCGCTTTTAACTTAGTCTTTCTTCTGTCTCCACAATGTATGACAGTTACTTGTATTTCTTTGGGAATTTTCCTGAAACATAGCTCCGCCAAGATACACACACACACCACACACACACACACACACACACACACGCGCGCGCGCGCACCAAGTGCATACTTGTATACATGGTGGGAACCTGTCATAAAAATATTCATACATTTACTGATTTCTGTGTATGAGTGTTTGCATGTGTGCATGTTATGAGTTAGGTACTCGTGTGGTGGGCGAGAAAACTTGTGGGAGTCAGTTCTCTTTTACCATGTGGCTTCCTGTAATTGAACAGGTTATCAGGCTTGCTGTCAAGCATCTTTTTATATAACAAGCCATCCTACCAGCCCCATATGTAAGTTTTTTTTTTTTAATGTAATTGCCAAAGAAAGGGCTTTTATTGTAGACTATAAAACTCCTATGTGTTTTAGTTAAAGGTGGTAAATATAGTAATTCTTACAGCAGCTATTCTTTTTCAATTCAAATAGTTATACTAACATAGAAATATTTAAGCTGTAATATTCTGGGGGTGATTGTGGTACCGTTTAGCGTTCTGAGAATATACAATGACAAAATGACAGACAAATCTTATCACTCATAGACCTTACATTCTATGGCGAGCTCAGCGAAAATGGGAGTCCTTCGGAGGTGAGCACTCAGACACAGGTTAGAGCCAACTGTCAGCTAGGACTACACGCAGGTATTCAGGGACTCTAGTGTAGCCCTGACAGTTTAGAGAAAGGAGATTTTAAAGAAACAAACAAACATCAACAAAAACAAAAACAACAACAAAAAACGCATCTTGGTATCTCCCTTGGCAGCTGCAAGGGGAGGTTTTATGCAACCAAGCAGTTTCCCATAAGCTAAGTTAGCTGAGACATCTTGGCTTTCAGTTCCTCGAACAGAGCTGGGTAATTTTCCATGGCATTCTACATCATGGAGATCAATTCTAGTTCAACTTAAAATGGCTTCAGCAAGGGGCTGGAGAGATGGCTCAGTGGTTAAGAGCATTGCCTGCTCTTCCTAAGGAACTGAGTTCAATTCCCGGCAACCACATGGTGGCTCAAAACCATCTGTAATGAGGTCTGGTGTCCTCTTCTGGCCTGCAGACACATACAGACAGAATATTGTATACTTAATAAATAAATATTTAAAAAAATGGCGTCAGCAAGAATGCAAGACGGAAGAGCCTCTATCCTGCCCTCTCACAACAGACAGAAAGAAAGCTGGCAATTGCCAGGGAATTAATGAAAGGAGGAAGAGTGGAGAACTGTGATTTAATGGGTTGTGTGTAAATGCGCTCATGTGCATGTGTAGGCGCGCGCGTGTGTGTGCACATGTGTGCACACGTGTGTGTTTGTATGTGGAGGCAGAAGGTTGAGATCCAGTGCCTTTCTCTTATGCTTTCTGCTTTATTAATTTTCTAAAAATTTTACCACTTTAATTAATTAATTAATTAATTAATTAATTAATTAATTTTGGTTTTTCAAGGCAGGGTAACAGTTCTGGCTGTCCTGGAACTCGCTTCATAGACCAGGCTGGCCTGGAATTCACAGAGATCCACCTGTCTCTGCCTCCCGAACGCTGGGATTAAAGGCGTGTGCCACCACTGCCCGGCCCATTTTTAATCATGTGTACGTCCATGGGGGTATGCAGGTGCCTACAGAGGTCAGAGGTATTGGGTTCCCTGGAGCCAGAGTCACAGACAGCTGGTCGTGAACCACCGAGTGTGGGTACTGGGAACTGGGCTTGGCTCCTCTGTGTGGGCATTATGTATCTTAACTGATGGATAAGCCTTCTTTGGAGACAAGAACCTGGAGCTTACTGATTGCCTAGGCTGGCAGCAAATCATGGATTTTTTTTCCTGTCTCTGTCTCCTTAGTATGAGTTCTATAAGCATACCACCATTCCCAGCTTTTTATTTCTGTATTATTTTTCAGAGACGTTCTATCTACGTAGCTTGGGCTGGCCTAGAACATTTTATGTAGACCTGGCTAGCTTTGACCTCATAGAGATCTGCCTGTTTCTGCCTTCTGAATGCTGGGTTTACAGATGCGTGCCCCCAATGCCTGTCTACTTCAGCTTTTCTATAGCAGCTGCAGATTGGACTTCGGTCCCTGATTGCATGAGAGGCACTTTACTGCATGAACCATCTCTTCAGCTTATAAAAAAGAATGTTTAGGAACTTGATGCACAGCACTATCAATTGCTTGTAAACTTCAAAGTAATGAAGAAGGTAAATTTTTTGTTGTGCTATTTTACTACTCTTTTCTATTTTTGAGTCAGTCTTTTTACAACCCAAGTTGACACCACACTTGGTGTATAGGATGATCTTAAACTCCGGGTTCTCCTGTTTCCTCCTTTAAAGGACCAGGGTTACAGGCATGTACCACCACGCTTATGCCATGCTGGGTTTAGGACCCAGGGCTCTGTGTATGCTAGGCAAGCATGCTGCCAACTGAGTTGTACCCCCAGCTTAATTTTTACCATAATTTAAATTTTTTTTCCATGTTTTGAGACAAGGCTTCTTCCCTGGCTGTCCCAGAGTTCGCTCTGTAGACCAGATTGGCCTTTAACTCAGAGATCTGCCTGCCCCTGCCTCAGGTGTGCTAGGATTAAAGATGTGCACCACCTCCAAATGGCTATAATTAAAAAATATTAAAATCTTTATTAACATGTGAATATAGACATTCACATACATTGATACTTTGGAAACATTGTTTAGATTTCTTATTTTTGCTAAGCAGTGGTGGCACACACCTTTACTCCCCCTACTCAGGAGGCAGACAAGCTATCTCTGTGAGTTCAAGGCCAGCCTGGTTTACAAAGTGAGTTCCTGAACAGCTGAGGCTGTTATGTAGAGAAACCCTATCTCAAAAACCCAAAATAAAGACGTATTTATCTTTATTATACAAATGTGTTTTGCTTACATCCATATCTGTGCTGCATGTGTGGCAGGAAGCCAGACAAGAGCGTTGGATCTCCTGGAACTGGACTTACACATGGTTGTGAGCTGCCATGTGGGTGCTGGGAATGGAGCCTGTGTCGTCTGGAAGAGCAGCCAATGCTCTTAACTGCTGAACCATCCTTCCCACCTCAAAATAGAGCTCTTAAACTATGTTCAGCATTATTCTTCCCCTTCTCCTATCTTGATATTTTTCTAAAGGAAGAGATTGCAAAAATTTTAAGATACAGAATGAATATTGTGTTCATATCTTTAGAGGCAGAAATTAAACTCACTTGATGTGGGATTCCACTCTGTATGCTGTGAAAATGTTTTATTACTGTTGCTAATAAAGAAACTGCTTCAGCCTATGGCAGGGCAGAATAAAGCTAGGCAGGAAAACTGAACTGAATGCTGGGAGACAGAAGGCAGGCTCAGGCAGATGCCATGTAGCTGCTGAAGGAGAAAGATGCCAGAACCAGTAGGTAGGCCCCAGCCTCGTGGTGATACATAGATTAATAGAAATGGGTAAAATTTAAGACATAAGGGCTAGCTAGGAATGTGCTTGAGTCATTGGTCAAACAATATTGTAATTAATATAGTTTTTGTGTGATTATTTGGGTCTGGGCAGGTGGGAAATGAACATGCATTCTCTGTTTACTTTTACTTAAGAATTCTATTATTGTAAAAGTAAACTTCCAAAGTACAGAAATCAAAACTAAGCATCTTTTTCCTTGTTGTTGTTGGTTTTTGTTATTGTTTCTTTGTTTTTCCAGACAGGGTTTCTTTGTTTATATAGCCCTGGATGTTCTGGAACTCACTTTGTAGATCAGGCTGGCTTCAAACTCAGAGAAGCCTGTCTGCCTCTGCCTCCTGAGTGCTGGGATTAAAGGGGTGTGCTATCACATCCAGCTAAAGCTAAACTTCTTTATCATAATTATGCATAGATGATGAGATGGGTTTTCTTTCAATGTTTATAAATACCCAGTTCATGTTTATAGACTTTATGTAAAATTAAATAATATGTAATTCAGAGAATAACTGTTATACAGTATAGATTAATTATAAAATACATTATATGTTATGTAACTCCTAAAGTTTTTTTATGGTTTATTTAACTTTATTTTATGTATGTTGATGTGAAGGTGTCTGGATCTTCAGACAGTTGTGAGCTGCCACGTGGGTGCTGGGAATTGAACCCGGGTCCTCTGGAAGAGCAGGCAGTGCTCTTAACCACTGAGCCATCTCTCCAGCCCCTAGTTTTGTTTTTTCTTTTATTTATGTATTTAGAGACAGGGTCTCCCTGTGTAACCCTGGCTGGCCTAAAGAAACTTGAAATGTGAACCAGGCCTGCCTCTGTCTCCTGAGTGCTGAGGATCAAAGATGTGTCGTTATCACCTGCCTGGCTTCAGGCTAAATCTTGTGCTGTCTCCAGTATTATACATTGTACCATAACCAAGAGAAGTTTCATTTGGGGTTCATTTGTTTTGACTTTTAATTGCTTGGTAAAGCTGCACTGGGCCTGAAATGGTGGCGCACGCCTTCGATCCCAGCATTCAGGAGGCAGAGGCAGGTGATCTCTGAATTTGAGACCACCTGGGTCTATCTAGCAAATCCCAGGCCAGTTAGGGCTGCATGAAATAAATAAAGAACAAAAAAAATCTACTAAGTTGATGATTTGTGCTGGATCAAATGCACAGCTACCTTGGCACACATGTGGCTGTCTTGGATGCACTGAGGGAGCCTTTCCTTTTGCAGTGTTTAGAGTGACTAGCAGGGGAGGTTGCTGAGAAAGTGTCCTGTGAAGAACTCAGTTAAGGGTGTGTGAATTCAATTGAAGATAAGTTAGTCATCCCCATCCCGTTGCAGTCCCAACTTTTCCTCATCATAGCTACGTGGGATTCTCATCTTTTTTTTTTTTTTTTTATTTATATGGCCTTAAAGAATAGTTCACTAATAGTTGTCACTGATAATAATTGAAATTTGTTTTATTAAATATTTTCACATTATTAAATATTATTACTTTTCTTGAGACAGGGTTTCTCCATATAGCCCTAGCTATCCTGGAACTTGCTTTATAGACCAGGATGGCCTCGAACTCACAGAAATTAATCTGCCTCTGCCTCCTGAGTGCTAGGATTAAAGGTGTGCACCACCACTGCCTGGACTTAAATATTATTAAACTTACTTCATTATTTTATATGTGTCAGTATTTTGCCTGCATGCATACTTGTGCACCACATATGTGCCTCAGGGCAGAAAGAAGAGGGCATCGGGTCCCCAAGAAATGGAGTTACAGACAGATATGAACCGCCTTGTAGGAGCTGGGCATAGAACCCGGGTCCTCTGGCAGAGCAGCCAGTGCTTTACCACTGAGCCATTTCTCCAGTCTCTATTCTAAGTTTTAAAACAGAAATAAACAGTAATACAGAGAAGGGGTGTCTCCCGTTGTTTCTCCCCGCTCTCCCCACTATTGTAAGACAGTTGCTTCCATATTTAGTTTGCTGGAGTGTGTGGGAAGTCATCTGGGCACTGTGCCCAGTGGTTTAATTTTTGTTTATTTGTCAAGTGTTGTAGATTCTGTTGCATTTATTAGATTATTACTGTTATTAGTTGTTACTAATGATATATAATAATCATAATGCGTTCACTGTCTAGAACTGAAGCAACTGAGTTCCACCGCGAGGGCAATCTCATACAGTGCTTCGGTCTGAAGGATCAGCACTGCCAATAACTCTACAATGAATCCAGTCCTTGACTTGTGGGTCTTTAACCTTGGTTTTTTTTTCCTTTTGCGTATTCTACTTGTGTGAAAAAGAAACAGCGTCCCTTCCTATTTCCCCATGCTGTGGCTCTTTCTACCTCTATGGTTTTGCTCATTTTCATCTTTTTCTCATCTATTTTTTCAAAGCTTACAGTCATCTTCCAGTATTGATATCAATCTTATTATTTACATGGAAGCTTCCTACTCCCGTAGCCCCTCATTCACAGAGGAGGGCTCTCATCTCATCTGAGCTAGGTACTGGCTGTGTCACTGATACCACATTTGTTTCTGTTTACTTATTGTGTCTATGTTACAGGTATGTGTGTGTTCCTGTGTGTGACAGAATGTGTGTATGTGTGTGTGTAGATACAGATACAGAGTGATTAGATACAGAGTGATTGATAAAGGCATTAGATGCCAATCTTTATTCTCCCCAGGTGCGTGCACATGCACATGCACATATTACCGAATGATGCACAACACAAAACACTTCATAAGTGTTGGTCTTTTGTTTTTTCCTTTCTTTCTTTCTTTCTTTCTTTCTTTCTTTCTTTCTTTCTTTCTTCCTTCCTTCCTTCCTTCCTTCCTTCCTTCCTTCCTTCCTTCTCTTTTTTTTGTTTGTTTTTGAGCAAGGACAAAGTGAATTTCTGTGAGTTCAAAGACAGCCTGGTCTACATAGCAAATTCCAGTCTAGCCAGGGATCCACAGTGAGACTCTGGCAGGGGTTGGGGAAAAAACAGCGAGTCAGAAAGAGAAAGACAGAGACAGAGAGAGAGAGAGAGAGAGAGAGAGAGAGAGAGAGAGAGAGAGAGAGAGAGAGAGAGAGAATGCTGATTGTGTGGTGCATGGGCAGTTGGATCTTCTGAGTTCCAGGCCAATCAGGGCTATATAGTGAGACCTTTTTCAAAATTCCAAAATGCAAGCAGTCAATAACAACATAAAACAAACAGGGTTTTTTGTTGTTTACCTGAGAGAGGAGGGAGTAAGCAAATACTTCACAATAGTTAATCAAGTAACCAAACTATTTTATTTTCATAATATATGTACACATTTTTTTCTGTGGTTTTTGTTGTCTCTCACTCAGCATTTTTGAGCATAGAACTGTCCCCTCGAATCTGTGGATTCTGTACTTGATGATCCAAACAACAAAAGATCAAAAAAAAAAAAAAAAAAAAAAAAAAAAGGCCTGGGTGCTGTGTAGGGTTGGGGTGGGGCAGCTGATGAGATGGCTCAGCAGTTAAAAAGACCTGTTGCTTTCCACAAAGAACTTGAGTTCAGCTCCCAGCGCCCACATGGAGGCTCTCAACTGTCTGTAACTTTGGATCCAGTAACCTGATAACCTCCTCTTGTCTCCACCAGCACTAGCTCACATGTGGCATACACACATACATGCAGGCCAAGCACTGATGTGATAATAATAGTAATTAGTAATAATAATAATAATAATAATAGCAAGACGGTGGTGATGCCTTTAATCCCAACACTTGGTGAGTTCAAGGCCAGCCTGGTCTACAAGACCTAGTTCCAGGACAGTTAGGGCTGTTACACAGAGAAACCCTGTCTTGACAAAACCAAAAATAGATAAATAAGTAGATAAAGAAATTTATACTACTACTAATAAAGTTTTCGTTTAAATTACAACTGCATTAAACTGAGTTTTCTTGCCACTGTTCTGTAAACTACAGTATAAGACCCACTTATTCCGTATGATGAATACTAATCTGGGGGAGCTTTACAGCAGAAGTGCCTCACTGTCACGCATGGAGTGCGAATTTGAAATATAAGTAGGCCAGTATCAGAGAACATGTACATAGACTCTATGCAAATGCCGCACTTTTTACACAGGGACCTGAGCATCTGTAGGTTTGGGCATCCTTCGGGTATCTTGGAACCAATCTCACACAGATATTAAAGACCTGTTTCCTGCAAAAAAAAAAAAAAAAAGTCAACAAATAAACAGATGCTGTCTGCTTATCTATCATCTTGCTCTGTAATTAACCGCTGCATAACAAACCATTCAAATCGTTAGTGGCTTAAAATAATAGCAATCACTTGGCAGTTGTTCTTTAATTCATACAAAGGTGGCAGAACAACTCATCCTGACTACAGATAGCATCAGCTGAGGCAGCTGGAGTGGCCACTTGCCGGGTGGCCCTTTCCCACTGGTCCGTTGGCGCCAGCTCCTATCCAGGAGTTTGATCCTGGTAGTGATTCAGGTCCCACTTAGCTGATTTCCTCTGCGTTTGTTGTCAGTGTGGCTCTCTGCTATCTTCCCTGTGGTCTTAGTATGGAGATAACTCGGGCGTCTTTCCTAGCCTGGTGACTCCAAGGTAGCTGACCTATGAATGTGGGGATTAACTTCCAATTGTTCCAAGAGAGAAAGCTCCCAGGTGTTCTCGAAGGGGAGGCCGGAACAGGTAACTCGTGTTGTCTTCTGTTGGTTAAAGTGTCTCAAGACTCGGAACCTTGCACAGGCACTTAGCAAGGAGACATGATGGACACTCAGCCCCTATTGATGTTTGACAGAGCGTCCACCTAGTCCACCGTTACTTCTAATAGCACCGAGAAGATACAGCTGAGTCACAGGGAAAGCTCCTTGTCCAGACGGGGCGCACAGACACTGAAGTGGTCCCGTGATGACTATAGGTGCTGGGAGAGCGGTAAGGGCTGTCTGCTGGCAGAACACAGCCCCTTCAGGAACGTTCTGAACAGGAGGGGGAAGAGGAGGGAGAAAATGTACTGTTAAACTTCTTTTTAACCTATTATTAGTGTGTGTGCTGCAGTGAAGCACCAAGTCAGGGGGGTCAGGGGACAACTTTGTGGAGTCAGTTCTTTCCTGTCACCTTTATGTGGATTCCAGGGCTCAAACACGTCACCATCCTTGTGCAGCAAGTGCCCTACCCATCGAGCCATCTCACCAGCCCAAGGTTAAGCTATGAATAAGCAAGGAAAAATAAGGAAAACTCCGTTTTGTCAGGACATGAAGTGCTCAAAATGGCAACGTGTAGTACAGAAACCCCGCGGAAGAAAGAATTCAATGCTGGTTTTAGAAGTTTGTGTAGGTGTGTGTCTATGTGTGTGTGTGTGTGTGTGTGTGTGTGTGTGTTTGCGCGCGTGTGCGCCTGGGTGTGTAGTCTGCGGTCCGGCGCTGCTGCTCTTTCCTGTTTGCTACCTTCAAGTCAATACAAACAGCACCTGGAAGGCACTCACCGACTACCAGTGAATCTATGATTAAACTTTAATCTTGAGGCAATCAGCAAAACAATGAAGGAATTCCTCAGGGAGAAGGGCACCTGAGTCATCCTCTCTCCCTTTTAATGCAGTGTTGGGGTGACGGCAGGGATTTCCTCTTGTTTTCTCCTCCAGTCTTCCTGACAAATCTGTTTTTCTTCCCACAGTGTTAGCATAGCGCTATCTAGCTCTTAAGACCTTTCAATACGAAACTGACTTTGAATATTTTGTCACAAGAAAAAGGTAAGAGACAGTGTCACAATTAAATACGCTAAAATGTTCTCAGAAAACGTGGCTTAGTTAGCCACTTTTCACCATGGAACGGACATCTTACCTTATTTTGTATTCAGAGTAGGGATTCTCATCAATTGGATGAGATTCTGATGGAAAGAAATGATGGGGGCTGGGGGTGCAGCTAGGTCAGTTACCACTAGTTGCTTGGGATGCTCTGAGTTTGATCTTAGCACAGAAAAAAAAAATTGATAAATGAATCTGCAGTCCTAGGCCCCCAGAAGATGAGGCAGAAGAATCACAAGTTCAAGGCTTCTGCTGTGTTGTAATAGTGAGAACTTGTGTCTGAATAAATATATATCAAACACACCTGTACTTTATTTTTAATCTCCGTCTCTCCGTCGTCCCTGGGTCTCTCTCTGTGTTCATGTGAGTGTGTCTGTGTGTGTGTGTGTGTGTTTGTGTGTATGTGAGTGTGTGTGTGTGTCTATGCACATGCTGAGTTGTGTATGGAGGTCCGGGGATAATTTGCTTTCAGAGTAGCCTCTCTCTACATGTGGGTCAGGGTCATTGTATTTGACATCCAGCATCACTATCCACTGGTCCATGTAGCAGGCCTCTGCACTCAAATTTTGACTCTAACACCATTGTTCACCTCATTAAAATAGAGAGCAGATTTCCTCTCCCAAGTTCATGGCGTGGGAGGCCTGGAGTGGGCATTTATAATTTCTAGTAGTTGGCAGGTAAGACAGACGCTGCTGACACTGGCACCGTGCTCCCTGCACCCTATACTGTGCATCTTCCCTGTTTCTCGATTAATACTTTATCCTCTGGTATTATCGCCATTCCCTGTAACTTGTAACGTTCCTTCATCTTCCCTCTCAGCCGATGGTTTTGCTTCCGGGCTCACTAGGAATCTGGGGCTGGAGAGATGACTCAGTGGTTAAAAGCACTGGCTGCTCTTCCAGAGGACCAGGATATGATTAATACCCAGTAACCACATAGCCACTCACAATCATCTGTAACTCCAGTCCTAGGGGATCGGATGCTCTCTTCTGGCTTCCGATACTTCCTTGGGCATTCTTGGCACAGGACTACTTGGTTAGCACAGGACATTTCTAGCACCCTAGCTAAGGCGCCTTAGCTTGGTCTACAGGGTGAGTTCCAGGCCAGTCAGAACTGTTACACGGAGAAACCCTGTCTCCACAAACCAAAAAAAAAAAAAAAAAACAAAGTCCCTCAAACCCATAGGCATATTAGCAAGGGTCTTCCAAGAATGTGGGTTTGAATATATATAACATGCACAGATCACTTTAGATACTGGTTTCCTGGATGGTTATCATTTGAAATAACAGCCATGCTGCCAGGAACAAAATCGAAACGCTGTTGGAGTTTGTGACCCGTGAGATTCCTTGTGGTCAAATCGTTCTCAGATCTGTGGTAAAGTGAAATGATGGGGTGGAAACCAAACAACCGAGGTGGGAGCGTTAGATAGAAGGGAGGGGCACCCGCGTGGGCCGACAACTGCACCGCAGCCGTTATCCTGGTGAACGGAAGGTCGCTGTCGCGATGGAGACGTTCTGTAGAGTCAATTGCTAGTGTCAGCCATCACGTTGATCGCGAGGACACACATGGTGATGTCATCTGCATTGTGTTCTTAAAAACGAGCAGCACTCTGGCTGGTGTGTGGGGATGAGCTGGAATCTGAGCAGTGTACTGAGAAGATTGAAGATCCTTCTACCTCAGGCCTAATGGGGACCATCAGTGCCATCAGGAGGCTGGGAGATGGGGTTTGTATAGAGGGAACTGAGATGTCATTGACACCCTTCCTGACTGGCGATGGTAGGTGAGGAAGGATATAAAGTTGTGACTATTATATTTTCCCCTCATGCGTTCTTTTTTTTAAAAATATTTATTATGCATACAGTATTCTTCCTGTAGGCCTCATTACAGATGGTTGTGAGCCACCATGTGGTTGCTGGGAATTGAACTCAGGACCTTTGGAAGAGCAGGCAATGCTCTTAACCGCTGAGCCATCTCTCCAGCCCTCCCCCCCCATGCGTTCTTTATCTCCTGAAAGGTCACCATGTCTTAATAATTTACAGTGTTGACTAACGTAAATATTCAGGCTTTGGTGGCGGGCACCTATAATCTTAGCACCTGTAGGCAGAGGCAAGAGGACCTCTAGTTTTTGGCTCGCCTGGGTTACGTAGCAATACATGTTAGATCGTGAGTACACGAGGTCCTGAGTTGCATTCATAGCATGCGATCTGGGAGAGAGAGAAGGAAGAAGGGATAGAGAGAGAAAACTCAGTGTGTACGTTTAGAAATGCCTGAACTTTTTGGATGATTAGACATTTTAACTGGAGCCCAGAAGATGACTCAGCGCATAAAGGTGCTTCCAGCACAGGTCTGAGAGCCTGAGCTTTAGCCCTGAAACTGACATAAAGAAGGAAGGAGAGAACCGACTCCTCTGTTGTCCTCTGGCTGCCACTCTGCATGCCTTGGCATGAGCACCCATGTATGCACATACAATAATAGTAAGTAAAGTATAATATGGCAGCCAGGCATGCTGAACACTCAGGAGGCCGAGGCAGGAGGATCTTGAGTTTCAAGCCAGCATGGTCTACCCAGGGAGACCTTGTCTCAAAAAAAAACAAAAACAAAAACAACCAACCAAAAACCTCCTTGTACAGGGTTGAATGGAAGTACAGCTTAGAAGTAGCGTCTGAGACCCTGGGTTAAATCCTCAGGACCACAGCAAAGCAGCAAAACTCCCAAAGACCTCAAACAAAAAAGTTGTATTAATGAAAGTACACATTAAATTTATTTCTCTATTTATTTATTGGGGGGCATTGGACCTTTCGCCTGTAAGCATGAAATCCTGTCATTTTCAGCAACATGGATGGTCCTGAAGGACATCATGTCAGATGAAATATTCCAGCTGTGGAAACTTGTAACTCAGAAACAAAGGCTGAAAAGGCAATCATTTTCAGGTAGAGCGCAGAATGGAGTTTGTACGAGGCTGGGGAGCATGTAGAGAGGAGGGGACAGAGCTCAACTGGATAAGGGGTCCCAAATTACAGGAAGACAGAATGAATCTGGGGTGCAGCGGCATCCTTGGGTGGCGTCTACATTTTGTCAGGAACCAGAGGAGAAGAGATGGTGTGTGTACAACTCTGCATCCCTCAGCACAGAAGCAAGCAAGGAAGGACCAGAAGGAAGGTGACTGATAGTACTTTACACAGAGAACTAACTGTAGCTACCTGTCTTTTTTGGAGCATCTCAGTTCTCACCCTGGCGTGGCGCTTTGGCCGAGTCTCCCAGGTTGAACAGATGTTCTTATTCCTAGCGAACAGCAACAGCTTAACTGACTTGTTACGTTTTTATAGATGTGATCTCACTATTTAGTTCAGGTTGGCCTCAAATTCTTCATCCTCCTGCCTCTGCTTCTCTAGTGTTGGGATTAGAAGTATGCACTACTGTATTCATTTTTAGCTTACTTCTTTAATATCTATAACACTAAAAGTCATCTCTATGGCCAATAAGCAATTGCTTCATTACTTAGAAAATGCCATTTTTTAGTACTAAGAATTGTACCTAGAGCCTTGTGCGTGCCAGGAAAGTGTTCTGCTACAACCCCAGCTTTCCTGCAGTGTTTTGTAGGGCACGGGCCATACTTCATTCATCTACTCTACAGTGTCTGGAAGGCAGAAAATGCATTTTTTGAATTGTTAAATGAAGGAGTAGTGTAGTGTGTGTGTGTGTGTGTGTGTGTGTGTGTGTGTGTGTGAGAGAGAGAGAGAGAGAGCGCCTTTGAAACACCTAAAAATCTTGGTCGTATGCTGGTTCTTTTAGCATATTTTATTTCTTAAATTCTCACCCCCAGCCTGCTGTTTTTAAATGTTTTTGGCCGTCAGTGTTGTAGTCTGGGCTCTGTTCTGATGAAAAGAAAAGAAAAGAGAAGAAAAGAAAAGAAAATAAAAAAAAACAAAACCAAAAACCAGAGACAAACAGCTATTATCAAAGGGTAAAATCATCGTTCTCTTAAGGGTGATTATTATATGGGATGGGGACTTTCTCCCTAGCAACCACTGTTTGTCGTGTGCTTCTGTCTCCATAGCTTCTGCTCTGTCTTACCCACGCCATCAAAATGCAGGGAGCGATCTACACTTTTGTTCCCTCAGTAACTCCTCTTCTCTCTAGCTATCAGGCTCTCCTTTTCTCAGCAGGCTGGGCATCCATGCTTTCAGACCTCCCCAGTGAGCTTCCTCCTCCTCCACTGGCCGTCTTGACAAAGCCTGCTGGATGCATAGTTTGTCTTGGATCTGGAACTGGGCCCTGTGCCTAGGATGAGTAGGGGCTCCCTTCAGCCCTCAGGAGGCATGTCAGTTCGTCACGCCCCCATACCACTGCTGGCTCTCTCGTGCCTGGACCATGTAATTAATATAAGCTTAGTTTAGTTATGTAATTTTATAATTGTCGGTGTCCTTTTGTGTCCCACTCAGACTTCATGATTCTTCCTTTGATGTATGTAGGAAAGAGATGTTAAAATTGACATTTGAGTTAGGCATGGTAGCAAACGCTTGTAATCCCAGCACTCAGGAGATAGAGGCAACATCAGGAGTTTAAGGTCATCTTTGGCTACATAATGGGTTTCTTTTTGGCGGGGGTGGGGGGATGTTGGATTTTCAAGATAGGGTTTCTCTGTTTAACTGCCCTAGCCATCCTGAAACTAGCTCTGTAGACCAGGCTGGCCTTGAACTTACAGAGATTCACCTGCCTCCCAAGTGCTGCATTAAAAGCGTGTGCCACCACCGCCTGGTTTGCATAGTGATTTTTTAAAAATTAATTCATTTAACTTTATTTTTTATTTATTTATTTTTTTTTTGGTTTTTCGAGACAGGGTTTCTCTGTGGCTTTAGAGCCTGTCCTGGAACTAGCTCTTGTAGACCAGGCTGGTCTTGAACTCACAGAGATCCGCCTGCCTCTGCCTCCCAAGTGCTGGGATTAAAGGCTTGCGCCACCACCGCCCGGCTCATTTAACTTTATTTTATGTGCATTGGTATGATGGTATTAAAGTTCCCTTGGAACTAGAGTTACAGACTGTTGTGAGCTGCCATGTGGGTGCTGGGAATTGAACTTGTGTCCTCTGCAAGAGGAACCAGTGCTCTTAACCTCAGAACCATCTCTCCAGCCCTACACAGTGGTTTAGAATCCCTGCACTCGGGAGGGAGGTAGAGGCAGGTGGAGCTTTGTGTTTGAGGCCAGGCTGGTCTACAAAGCAAGTTCTAGGACAGCCAGGGCTACATATGTTTTTAAAATAAATTCTGTTTTTAATTATGTATAGATGTATGTCTGCGTGTGGGTATATGCACATATGAGTACTGGAGCCTGAAAACAGATGTCAGATTCCCTGGAGCTGGAGTGTCATAGGAAGTTTTCTGGGAGAGCAGGAAGTGCTCAGCATGTGGCTCCAGAGCCTGCCCATCTTTGCCGTTTTGTTTTTGACACAGGGTCTTCTGAAACCAGGGCTGTCCTCAGACTAGCTATGTAGTCAAGACAGGCTGATCCTCCTGCCTCAGCTCTCATTTGCTTGGATGAAAGCCGTTGCTAATACAGACAGCTCCTACCGTTTCCTTTGAATAAAATCCTGTAGGAACTATTTCTGGGTCAGATTATGAGAGTTTTGTCTTTCAGTATATATTCCCAAATTGTCTTTTGTCCAACTTAAGTCTGACATAAATTTACCCTTCTTACGGAGTGTGTACATTTGTTCATACACATACTTACTAATGGTAAGGTGTTTTTTTTTTTTTTTTAATTTGTTTTCTGTTTTGTGTTTGCCAATCTGATGGTCCAAAGACTTTTTAGGGCTAGAGAAGTACTTTCTTGGTGGAAAGTTAGGTAGCATGCACATTGGTTGGAGCCCATTATTGCCCATGGCAACAACTACAAAAATAAATAACTAAGATAATTAAATTAAAAGGGAAGAAGAGGAGGAGGCCTGCAAGTCCAGCAACAGGGAAGCTGAGGCAGGAGATTTTGGAGTTCAAGACCAACTTGAACTACACGGCAATACCCTGTCTCACACACAAGACAGAGAAAGGATACAAGATACCTTTACTGGGTTAATGAGTTAGGCCCTTATGAAGCTGGGAGTTTGTCAGGCCTGCTGCTTGGTTATTTGTGAGTGTCTGGTTCTCAGTATTTGCTTTTTCCTTTGTATTTTACTGCTTGTTGACTTGGCAGAATTTTTTTCCCTCGCCTGTGGGTGAACAGTTTTCTCAGCTGTGCTCCTTGGGTTCCGTCTGCCTTCTCTTCTTCCTCCCTAGATTAACAAGCAGTCAGCATTGCTCTTCCTCCCTTCCTTCTTAGCTTCTTCCATAATTCAATCTTTTTTCAAAACAACTGATTTTATCAGTTAATTTTTTATGCATGGGTGGCTTGCCTGAATGCGTGTCCATGCAATGTATGTGAGGTGCCCTTGGAAGTCAGAAGAGGGTGTTGGATTCCTTATAACTGGAGTTAAGATGGTTGGGAGCCTCCATGTGGCTGTGGGAACTTGGGCTTTTGGAAGAACAGCAAGTGCTCTTAATCACAGAGCCATCTCTCTAGCCCCACTCCCCCCCCCCCCTTTTTTGAGGCACCAATAAAAAACTTGTATCAAAAAAGAGAGAGAGAAAAGAAAGATTGCTTTTTTTTTTAAAGCATCCACCTACAATGCAAATGACAACATTATCCAAACGAATTGTTTGGGTTGGTGGGGGTGCAGTTCCTGAGGGACTTGGAAACCACATTTAGATTTTTTTTCCATGCTTTGTGGGTAAAGGACATCTTGATCTTTCTTATATTGATGCAACAGAGATGGCATGCTCCTTTATTTACACCCAGGCTCTCATGTTAAATAATATTCAGCCTCATCTGAAGATTTGTAAAAGTTTGAACAAAGATTCTCAGTTTTATAATCAAAATCGTCTGAACGGGCTCATTTAAATTTTAATCGTCCGTAATCCAAAAACAATAGGAAGCTTCATAAAAATGATTCTTTCATTTATCCACTGGCAAGAGATCATTCTTTTGTTATTTCTGCAGATACTTCCAAGTGTGCTCCATATAGCCAATGCTAAGCAGTCCCGAGGGCTGCTACAACTATAGTCGTGCTCTTGCAGAATTGCTAAAACAATTGCAGTTTGTGTTGTTATTTCAGGAATTGAGGCCAGTTAACAATGGCCTGAGATTCACGGCGGCGTACCTTCCCATTCCCTAGCAGAAGGGGAGCTGCCCAAACACAGCTTTGAAGGTTGAGGAATTCCCAACAGGCTAAATTATAGAAAAGCATCAACACCCTGAGGTGATACATTCTTCACCCAAAACTCCATGGGGATTCTGCAAAGTGAGAAATTCTTTTGTATCTTTGAAACCAGGCAAATCAAAGGAATTTCTTTTAATCTGATTTAGGTCCAAGCCAGTGAGTGGCACTAATAAGGAACAAACACATTAGCACCAAAAGGAAATGATAATTAGAAACGAAATCTTAATCCGTAGCCCACTGGCTGGGATCTCTAAAGCTTAGCCAGTGGATTTTAAATGTAAAAATCACATTCAAATGGGCTAATGTGCTGTGTATTTGCATGTGAAAATGGATGGTGTGCGTGCATAATTGGTGAGCTGAATAACTTTTGTGGAGGGGAATGGGGCTGGAGGAACAGTTGGTTTGGGGAGCTGAGCAAAGTTTCATGAAAAAGCACTAAAACTGAAGCGTGGGTTTATTTTTAAGTTGGACATTAAATATTAGGTGTGGATAATAAAGCATAGTGCTTCTGATGGGAAGGGACTTGCGTTAATGGTGGTTCGCTAATGTCTGCTTCCGTTTCTTGGAATCTTAACTTCCTTCCTGACGTTGAGAATTAAAAATGCAGGACAGAAGTGGAAGACATTAAATCAGGCTTTAACCCTTTGGTGCCTTAGGGTGGAAAGGAGCAATAGCATGAGGTAAAGAAAAGGAAGCAGCTGAGGAATTCCCAAGGTTGAAAATTCTGGACACAGCTGGCTAATAGCTCCGTATCTTATGGACATATTCGTTTTTATTTTCACTGAACAGACCTGACAATCTATAACCATAGTTATACATTGGCCATTGCAGTCTGGTCAAGGCTCTTTTTTGTACGTAGGTATTTGTTGAGCCGTCCTATGCATGACTCAACAATATTGGTAACAATCAGGAAAATGTCATTCATATTGTGTAATGTACAAGAATGAAAACCCCTCTCCAAATTAAAATTATTTTGATGTCTTCAATTTTGTACCTAAGTCCGACTTTCAGTTAAGAGCTCGTATTCTTGTGTGTGTGTGTGTGTGTGTGTGTGATGGTACTAGGGTTCAAAGCTACCCCCCTAAGAACTGTTTTTTGAAGACTTTCCCCCAAGTGTCCCCAATTTACAAGGTGTGCCCGAGGAAAACTCCAGGGTTTTTCATCTGAAAGTCATTACCACATTTGTCTCCACGGAGACCACACAATAACCGCGACACAGCAAATTTAAATGGTCCCTGTAGTGGATCTGACGGTGTCTTCTGTCACCCACACATGTGGCCCACTCAGGCACATACACATAAATAAAAATAAGTCTACAAAAATAAAATCCCCCATAAAAATTATAAAAAAGATAAATTCTCACCGTGGATTTTATAGTGACACAGATTAGAAACCAAATCCAAGTTTGTTTAGCACCGGTGGATCTGATTCAGACTGGGAAGACTTGGCCATGCTAAGGGAACGGAGCAATAGCGATCCTGAGAAGATTGACGTATGTCCCTTCCCCCATAGCTACAGAAAGAACCCAGGCCCCATACATGCTAGGCAAGCGCTCTGCCATCTCAGCTATCCTCAGCCCAACCTATCTGTGCCCATGATGGGTCATCAGTTCCTGAAGAGGGTTCATTCGCACGGATGAGAGTCCTCTTTCCTGAAACCCTTCCTTCTACAGCTTGCTTCCCCTTTGACTCATGGTCAACAGTCAGACCACATAAACTTGATTGTGTAGATAATATTCTGACTTGGTTTTACTTCCCACGCCCTGCAGATGGTGGGAGTGAAGTTTCTCATAGCACACTTTTGTTCTGGATATGTCCTGAGAACAGTGAGCCACTCAAAATACATGTTTCATTGTATGACAAAGCAGGATCACTGACAGCTACTTGCCTCACAGGCCTTTGACACACGTGTCATGTTTAAAAAAATTTTTTTTTGAGTCTTTGTATGTTGCCTAAACGGAGTTCTATTTTGGGCTCCTCCAGCCTCAGCCTTTCGAGAAGCCGGGGTCATCTATGTGCAGCTATCACAGCAACTCCAAGTACTCTCCATTGCTGTGATCAAGAACTGCAGTTAGTCCATCAAGACAGAACTGAAGCAACTAAAGTGATTTAAAATGAAGTGCTTGTGGCTGGGACAGAATCCCATCTGCAGCACCTGCCTAGTCTTCTCAAGGCTGTGCGTCTGAATTACAGACCACAAATACCTAACAGGACCAACAGTGGACTCTTTCTGTTTTTTTGATTTACAAACTTAAGAGAAATCGCCCTTAATCCAATTTTAAACGTCACTCAGCGATTATAAAATGAGCAAAATTCAGTAGGATCTGCCAATAAAAAGTAAGCAAGCGAGCTGACGAAGTAAAGTCTTAAACCCTTGTTTGTTTCTGCTGTGGGGATTTGTTTTATCAGGAGAATGGTTCTTCCTATTAGAGTGAAGCAAATATTTAAGAGGCAAATCTCAGGTAAACTAAAGAACAATCTCAGGACGGGATCAGTGAGTGGAGGAAGCTGCAGGACGACCCCCTCCCCCCACCATCCTTTCTCATTGTGTTTGTGACTGAGCATATCAAAAAATAGTTTAAAAAAAAAAAAAAGCCTGGACGGTCTCAGACAGACACTCTCTAGGTAGGAAATACCCACCAGCCACCTTTCAGAGATTATGCTCTGAAATCTGATGAGTCATCATGACAGTGGACGGGAATCTCAGCAAGTGCCTTCTAACTGTGTTATTTACTGCCTTTTCCATACATATGCTTATAAACGCGCACCCATTGCATCTGTGAGTGCGATCTCTTTACTCTGTCCGACTCTGTGGTCCCCAGCACTGTGCACATCACTCGACACAGTCCTTCCATATATGCACTTAGGGAGGAAAGTGCTCTCTGTCTCTAGGAGAAGCAGCCTGGAGGCATTTAAAGCAGTAGGCCGACACCTGGAGAAAGGCCCTTTAGGATAAAGACCCGAGGAGAGCAGGAATCGGCTCGCGATGAGGTATAAGGCAGTGGCACCCGTGTGAAAGGAAGGGCAGCAGTGGAAAGGAACAATCATAGCTAGCCTTGAGGAGTGCTTGAGAAAGGCCCAGTTTCTGTGACCTCTAGGGTTGGGATTCAAAGAAAAAGGCCCTATTGCTTACTATTTGATGACCTAGAAAGCAAGGGTTGTCATCTTCTGGCTGTCTGGGCCCTGCGTTTGGATATAAGCTAATCCTTGCTGGGGGAGCATGTCCATATGCATCTCCCGGGGACGAGAGTTGGTGGTGTGAATGTCCGGTGAAGAACACACTGATGCATAAAGATCTGAAGACTAGGAACAGCTCGAGGCTCCTGACACAGTGGCAGATAGAGAACCAAAACTCAGAAGACTCAAGAGCAAAATGCCGACTTTCTCCTATTAAAAACCTGTATTCTGCCAAGTGGTGAGGGCACACACTTTTAATTGGCACTTGGGAGGCAGAGATAGGTCTGGTCTACATAGTGACTTCCAGGGCATCCAGGACTGTAGAGAGAAATCCTGTCTTGCAAAACCCAATAAAGAAAGGCAAAGAAAAAAAAATAAAACCAAAGCTTAAATTCCTTGTAAGGGGGTCAGTTTTGCCCCGTCATGCTCTGGTTGTGTGTGTATGTGTGTGTAACTCAGTGTTGGAGTACTTGTCTAGAGACGAGAAGGCCACAGATTCTACCCGCAGCACTAGACAGAAGGAAAGAGATGAAGAGATAAAGGGAGAGAATATATGTGTCTCTGGCTTGAGTGGCTTTTACCTTAGGTTCCAAGAAGTAACAAAAGCTTTGTACTGATATTAAAAACAGCTAAAATTTCAGTCTACCTCATCTGGCCTTCCAAACCTTATTTTAGCATTCCTGGCTGAGACCCCAGCACTCATTCCACAACCCCCCACAAGCGAAGCTCCCCAACTCCCCCAACACCTCTGCTGGGACTCCGTATGCAGATGGATGTCACTTCCTAAGCTCCCTGCCATCTGGTGTGAAGCCCCTCCACTCTTAGCATATCTCTGGGTGCATTCTTGCCCCTAGGGTTTTGCTAAAGTGTTTTTTTTTCAGTCGTCTCTCCCTCCCCACCCCCCAATTCCATTCCTTTTACCCCCTGCTACTTAATCCTTCTCATCCTTTGGTGACTAACTTAATCCTGGCTGCCACAAACTTTTCACTAATGTTTCCTGACCACACAGTGCTATCTACGTTCTTTGAGTTTTAGTGAGGTGGGCCATAAAAAAGTCCTAGAATCACCAAATTGGCGGCACCATAAGCCATTTCTAGTCTAACCTTTTCGGTTTGCATAATGAGCTCATTCTTTAGCCCATGTCTGATTCTCTAGACTAAGGCTTCAACTTTCTGCATTCTGATGACAAAGGACTCAGGCTGATGCTTAGCTCAGGGGCCAAGGCCTTGGTGTCAGTCACTAAGATCAGTGTTTCTTCCATTCCAAAGATTGCCAGACACTAGAACTTGCCCTTCTCTGTGCTGCTCGTTCCCCTCCGTATCCTGCTGCCACAGTACATGGACAGAGGGGCTGGCCTAGCTCCAGGTAGTATGTCCAGGCAGTGTGGTACAGCATTTGGAGCTCAGGGTTTGCAAATTGGAGCCCCAGGTTAGAATGAAAGACTCAAATTGCTGCCAGGGAATTGCTGCGGCCTTCCTTGCTCTATTTCTGCGCCTTGTCCAGTCTTTTATTATTGTGTGGGTGTAGTTAGGACTGCTTTTCAAACAGTCACAGGTTCTCTGTTCCCCTAAACCTTGATCCATCTCTGCCTGGAACAGTAATTAGACCCCACTTAGCACTGTTCTGTTGCCCCACAGCCTCCCTCTGGCCCATTTTTTTAAAAATAAATATTTATTTATTATATATACAATATTCTGTCTGTGTGTATGCCTGCTGGCCAGAAGAAGGCAACAGACCTCATTACAGATGGTTGTGAGCCATGTGGTTGCTGGGAATTGAACTCAGGACCTGTGGAAGAGCAGGCAATGCTCTTAACCTCTGAGCCATCTCTCCAGCCCCTGGTCCATTTACTTTTGCTGTAAAATTTTGACGTTAGTGGATTCCTGGTTCTAAATTTCTCCGGCCATTGTAAAGCTTTTTGCAAGTCAAAAGCAGAAGGTAGATCCAGGTTATCTTTTATTTTTAATATAACCTATTATATTTTATTGTTTTGGTGCTTTATTTGGCGGGAGAGGGACATTCGTTTTATATAAAGGTACACTTGTCTAGCTGCAGTCAAGAAAATATTATACCCTGAGCCTGCTTTTCCTTGGAGAAAATTTCCCTTACTCCCCTACTCCCACGTATCAGGACCAACCCACTTCAGTTCACAGGCCCTGTGACCCTAGCCACATGCACTGAGTTTACAGCCCCTGCCCTAAAAGCGCCTACCCCTCCACTATCCCTCCCTACCCCTCCACTCGCCAGAGAGATAACTGGAACGGTGAAATGGAGAAAGATAAGATCCGTGGCCCTAGGAAACGGGACTGTGGAAGAGCGAGGAAAAGGAAGATTCTTTCGAATTAGTAATCTTAGAGGTTTAGGGGAGAAAAATCAGTCTCTTTTCCTTATCAGGTGCATCCTAAAAGGCAGATGAACAGGAAGAGCAAATGTATTCAAACAGTTTAACATGATGTAAGAGACATTAGGGATGAAGGCTCAAAGAGCCAGGAAAACTTTTTTTTTTTTTAATGCTTTTGGGGATGAAGAGTGGGTGGAGGGTGGGGATATGGTTGGACAAGGTGGGGGATGTGACCCATGGCCCTAAACAGGTGACAATGCAGTAAGACCTGCCTGTTCAAATTCCTTCTCTCTGTGTGTGCCATTCCTCCCCTTGGGGCATAAGCAGCCACACTTGGCCTGAGGATTTTTCTGAGAGGAAATGACCTCTCTTTTCTGTAGTTTACTTAGTGTGCCTCAGTTCAAAAACTCAGACGTCAAGGTGGCAAGTCTTGGGGGATCATGTCCTGTACCCCACCTGATGAATAGTAAAGATGAGCTGGGCATTACAAAGCCCATGGGCTCATGCCTCTACTCCTAGCTCTTGGAAGGCCAAGGCAGGAAGACTGCCATGGATTTGAGGCCTGCTGCGCTACATAGTAAATCCCAAGCCAGCCTGGGCTGTAGAGTCATGTCTCCTCACACAAAAACAAAACAAATAAGCTAATTTTATTAAGCACTTAAAAAAAAAATTGATGGCACAGTGTACCACTCTAGGGAGAGATGGGAAGTTTCTTTCTCACTTCCCCGTGCAAGAAATAAAGCTATCACCCCATTTCACATAGGAGAAAACTGGAATACGCTGGAAAGATGGCTCAATCATTCGACATGGGCTGTGTAGTTAAACAGGAACTAATGGTCTTTACTCGAGCGCTCCGACTCTGAAGTCTGCATTTTAATCTCACTGACCCTGTGAATGGAAAAGTAGAGGAGTAGGGATGAGAACTGATTGCCCCAAGCTCACACTGGCTATCAGAGTGCCAGAGTCAGGTGGTCAAAGATAGCTTTGTGGGCTCAGTTCCGTCCTTCCATGTTCCCATGCATTGTGAGGCTTCACTCTGGGTGGTCAGGCTTGCCCAGTACGTGTCTTTACCTGCTGTCCCTACTTACGCTTTTTCAAAAAAACCATTTAACTTTGTGTATGTGTGCCCATGGGTGCCCATGGAGTCAGCTATTCTGTAATCGGAGTCATAGTGGATGTTGGGCCAGAAACCTAGGTCCTGTGATAGGGCAGTGCACACTCTTGGCTGCGTGCTCTATCTGCATGTACACCTTTATGCCAGAAGAGGGCACCAGATCCCACTAGAGATGATTGTGAGAGCTACCATATGGTTGCTGGGAATTGAACTCAGGACCTCTGGAAGATGATCTCAACCACTGAGCCATCTCTCCAGTCCTACTCTTAGCTGCTTTGCCACCTCTCCAGCCCCTCCCTACCCCATACCTATGTGTTTTGATACAAGGTTTCATGTAGCCCACGCTGTCCTTGAATTCTCTATGTAGCTAAGGATGTCTTGAAGTTGTGCCCCTCACTTCTCCGTTTCCCAGGTGATAGGGTACAGGAATGTACCATCCCAACTGAGATTGAAACCAGGGCATTCTACCACCCAAACCACCACATCCCTAATACCAACAAGTGGTATATGCCTAGGAAAAAAAGCCAGGGGCCTGGCATGGTGGCTCATACCTTCAATCCCAGAACTCTAGAGATAGAGGTGGGTGGATCTCTGTGAGTTCAAGGCCAGCCTGGTCTACATAATAAGTTCTAGGACAGCCAGAACTATATAGTGAGACCCTGTCATTTTGCATTGTAATCTTTCCAAAAATACATTGTTTTAAGTGTATGGTTAAGTGTAAATTTATGGTTACATGTAAGTTATCATTATGTTAGGAATACAGCATTTTTCTCTAGTTAAAGGCTTTTCTTGTTTATTTTACCTCAAACGCAGGACAAGCTATCTGACACAGTGCAAAGTTCTACCAGCAAATCCTTCTATAATCAATGTGTTCTCTAAATAACATGTTGACAATTAACCCCAGGGATGGACCATTCTCATCCTATCAAACTTCATCTGAGAGACATATGATAGGCACGCCCCCTCCCAAGCTAGCGTCTGAGGCAGTCTGACATAGTAACTACGGAGAGAATGGGCAAGCATGCTCCCTGACCACAGTCATAGTGAGAATTTACACCACAGCATGGAACACTTACCTTGTTTAATGCCTTCCTAGGTCCCTTAGAGGTGAGTGACTTCCTACAGTTTATACTGATACAAGTCTAACTATATTTAACTCTCTGATCAGTTATCAATGCCATCTCTTTCCAGTTGTTTCTGTTTTGAAACACAGTGCTATAGCGAACAATACTGCGAGAGCAGTCGTGAGAGAGCAGCACACTGTGGAGTGTCCAAATCCAAATATTTATCACTGCCTTTCCTAAGAAACATTATCAGACAAAGACAATAAAAAAAGAAGCTGTATAAAAATCAGATTATTACCCCATACTGCTGCCCTGTTCCTAGACTGTCAGTTCCTTTCCTTAATTGGGAAGTGTGTGTGTGTGTGTGTGTGTGTGTGTGTGTGTGTCTGTGTGTGTCTGTGTGTATCTGTATGTTCAGATTACTTCCAGGTTCTCCTGTTCATCCAACACTCCCCTGCCGTTTTGTTCTGTGACTATTTCATGAACACTGATGATTATAAGTTTGATACACTACACATAGAACAGTTTATGCTTTTCCAAGGGTTGATTTAGTCATGATTTATTTATTTATTTATTATGTACACAATATTCTGTCTGTGTGTATGCCTGCAGGCCAAAAGAGGGCACCAGACCCCATTACTGATGGTTGTGAGCCACCATGTAGTTGCTGGGAATTGAACTCAGGACCTTTGGAAGAGCAGGCAATGCTCTTAACCTCTAAGCCATCTCTCCAGCCCATGATTTTTTTTAAGACAGGCTTTCTCTGTGTATAGCCTGGGCAGTCCTGGAACTTGTTCTATAGACCAAGCTGGTCTCAAACTCAGAAATCTACCTGCCTCTGCCCCATCTAAGTGTCTCTGCCTCCCCAAAGTTGTGCACCACCACTGCCTGGCTTATCCGTGATATTTTCATTTGTTTATTTATTTCATTATTCTACATTTTAATTTAATTTAATTTTATGTGAGTTGGTGTTTAGCCATGGGTGTCAGGTCCTCAGGAACTGTAGGTATAGACAGTTGTACACTGCCATGTGGTTGCTGGGAATTGAACCCAGGTCCTCTAGAAGAGCAGTCAGTGCTCTTAACCACTGAGACATCTCTCCAGCCCCATATCTATGATATTTTTGGAGTCTGTTTTTAATCCTTTTTTTTTTAATGGCGGGCTGGGACTTGAACTCAGGACCTTATCTATGCTATGCACAAAAACTTTGCCACTGATCTATATCCCCAGTGCCCCTGCTTTTTGTCATCCTAAATTTGTCACCAAGTTCCTGTCAGCTCTGCATTTTATCATCATCTGCTCTATTCACAGCAAGGAGAAGGACTGAGAGAACCTTAGGTGCTGTTTAACACAGGATTCTCATTTTATAAATGAAGAAACTGAGAGCTGATGAGGTTATAACTTTGGTAAGATTACAGATTTTCCATCTTCCATCTCGTGATTCCCCAGTTTCCAGGCCACAAATCAATTACTGATGACCAAGCATGGTATTTCTTCTCCTTATTTCATTCTGTCTGGGTGGACATGAGAAGAAAACATTCTCCTGTACCCTTTGGGTTAGGGCTGAGGGGAGAATGTTTGCTGAGCTTATGTAAAGCCATGGTGTTGATCCCCAACATTATAGACAAACAATTGAGTAAATCAAACAAAACCGGGCCATCATTTCTAATGTCACATCTTATTCTAGGATGCCTTAGTTCAAAGTGTTTTAAATGGGTTTGTTATATATGCTTCTTTCCCTCTTTGATCAGCTGGAGATGCAGTGAAGGGTGTCACATGCTGGGTAAGCACTCTACCACTGAGCTATACCCCAGCCCTGTAACCCTATCCAGCCCAAGGCACTTTTTAAATGAACTAAATACATGCTTTACTATTGTTATTTTTCTCTCCTTTTTAAACAGTGTCTCACTGTATAGCCTGGCTGGCCTGAAGTCTATCATGTGGACCACCAGGCTGACCTGGAACAGAGATCTACCTGCCTCAATCTGGCTATGCATCCAAGAATGACCTGAAATAGTCTGTTTCTTTAGAATTCTGTGTATTGCTTACATTTATCTGTGTGTCCCCCTTCTTTCCTCCTTCTGTCCTTTTTTTTTTTTTAAATTTTGTAAAGGGGGATAAGTGTCAAATCCAGGTTACTGTGCCTCCAGGTATGTGCTCTAACACTTAGTTAAACCCCACCATAAAAGACATTTATCTCTGGGACATACAGTGCCTACGAAGGAATAGGTTGTGCACGTTTGTAAGTTTATGACAGCTACTGGCTGTGTTTGCAAATAAGTTTATAAAAATATTGATTGGAAAAGACATCAGGTAACATGAAAACAGTTCTAAATTTATTGTTATTATTATCATTAGATGCAAGGTCTCAAGCAGCCCAAGGTGTCCTCAAGCTCACTCTGTAGCTGAGGACAACCTTGAAGTGCTGATTCCCCCCTCCCTCGCCCCTAGTCACCACCTCCAAAGTGAATGCTAATGCTTGGATTACAGTTATGAAGCATTCTACCTGGCCCCATTCTAAATATCTTTTTTAAAAATTTTTAGCCGGGCGGTGGTGGCGCACGCCTTTAATCCCAGCACTCGGGAGGCAGAGGCAGGCGGATCTCTGAGTTCGAGGCCAGCCTGGTCTACAAGAGCTAGTTCCAGGACAGGCTCTAGAAACTACAGGGAAACCCTGTCTCGAAAAACCAAAAAAAAAAAAAAAATTTAAAAATGTGTTTATTTTAATTTTATGTTTTGCCTGCAGGTATATCTGTCTGAGGGTATAGGATCCCCACATGAGGTGCCATGTGGGGGTTAGGAATTGCCGGAGGAGTAGTAGTGTTCATAACCACTATGTCTTCTCTCCAGGGTCCCTAAATATTTTCTCCCTGGTTTTTTGAAACAAGGTTTCTCTTTAGAACAAGTTGGCATTGAACTCACAGAGATCCACCTACCTCTGCTTCCTGAAGGATGTTATTCAAGGCCTGTGCCACTGCTTGGCAATATCTTTTGACACTAACTTGTTCTTAAGATTCTGTGAAAATTAATGTTTTTTTTTAGATGTCTTTGACCTTCTAGTGCCATCTTGCGGCAGGAATTTACTGTTAAAATGAAGTTTGTTTTGCAAATGCTTAATTACTTGATATAGTTTAATTCTATGCATATTCAATATCTCATTAGGGGAAATTAAACTTGCAAATTATAGAAAGGAAATGCTCAATTGGACTTAAATAATGACTTGTGGGATCATTTTGGAACGCCGATGACAGTCAGTTCATTTAAGAAAACACATTAAAAAGAGAAAGTACTTGTGCAGCTGAGCGCATTTGAATACCTGGACTCTGGTTCAAGGTCAGTCTCTGTGTTTGTTACAGGAGCAGGAGAGATTCTGGCTGGCTGTGGCCCCAGTCTCTGCCAATCAGTGTTCTTATTCGTTGAGTGGGGATACTAACCCTTTACCATTTACCACTCTTGCAAATTAAGTAAAATGTATAGTTAAAACATTTGCTAATATTTTTGTTTTGTTTTTATTTTTGTTTTGAGACAAGGAGTCTCTGTGCAGCCCAGACTGAACTGGAACTTACCTGTAGCTCAGACGGGTTGGCTGGTCTTGAACTCACAGAGATCTCCTTGCTTCTGCCTCCAGAGTTCTGAGTGTGTGCCACCACACTCAGCAGTTGCTAATTGTCGAGGCTGAGAGCCATTTAGAGAGGTTGTTTTCACTAAACTCCGGGCAGCTGCTTAGCCCTTCAGAAGTTTAAGCAATCGGGACTGTAAAGCAAAGAGTCAGCTAGGTCTGAAAGGCAGACAGGCCTGTGGACTAGTTTCTCAAGCAAAGGGGCTCGCCATCCCTCTGCTCATTGTTGCCTTGTCTTCATAGTCTCCTCTGGTCTCTCCTCATGGAGCTGTAAAACTTCTACTTTCCTCTGGGAATCATCCTTAGGACTTTGCCAAAGTGCATCTTACAGGGATTTTCTCATTCCCACAATTTACAGAGGATCATGCGAGGCAACACAGTCAGGAGCTAACCCTCAGTGCCTTCGGTAACACAGGTCCGTTCACCTAGGAGCTGAACCTACAACTTCACTTAGATTTACTTCATGACATCCCCTCTGGGTTCATGGACTTGTCTCTGGGCCGTTTCCTGTATCTCCTTCGTAGTCTTTGTGACCACAGTCTCAGCTCCTTTTGATGCCACCAATGGAGAACCTGGACACAAGGGTGGGTGGAGGCTCAGCTGGAGCTTAGAAGTCAGTCCAGGGACCTGCTTGTGTCTCAGTATTAAAAGAACTGGCCTTGGGGCTGGAGGGATGGCTGAGAGGTTAAGGGTGCTTGCCACTCTTGCGGAGGATTTGAGTTCGGTGTCTGGCTCCCACATCAGCAGCTCACAGCCACTCCAGCTCCAGGGGATGCAATGCCCTCTTCTGGCCTTTAGGAGTATCTGCCACATATAAGGGCATCCATGTGCATCTGCACAAACATGTACACATAAATAGAAATTGAAATATTAAAAAAAGATAACTGGTCTCATTAAGTTAAGGTCATAGCAGTTGCAAGCATTTCTGGGGCAAAACTGAAATCTAAGTGCATTGTTATTTTTTCTTTCACTGGAAACGATCTTTCTTCTGTCTCCTGGTATTTCCCAGCCCACTTCTTCACTGGAAATGCCAAGACTCTCTTCTGACTTCTTCTTGGGACCAGAGTTCCTATTTCAGCTCTAAATTAAAGTAGTGGCTAGTGATCAAGTCACAGAAACTGGGTCCAGTGGTATATACTTGTTACCCTTGCACTTGGGTTGTAAAGGATGTTCTGAATCATCCCAGAGCTGCATTGTGACTTCCAGGCCAGCCCGAGTTACAAAAGGTCGTGTCTCTACCCCAGTCCTCCCCACCAAGTTTTGTCAACAATGAAGCATTTTTAAAAACGTGTGAGTGCCTGGAGGTGGAACCCTGTGGTGTGTGTTTGCCTGGCACACACAGTGCCCGGCTTTCTACAGACTGGTCCACAAGGTAAATGTCCTGAAGACTTTAGGGTCCTGTGAGGTGGCTCACAGTGAGATCTGGGGCCCTCTTGAGGAAGAGACCTGGTCAGTTGTTCTCATCAACTTAAACCAAGAAACCCATTATGGACAAGTTCAACAGAACTGTCATATACAGATTGCCCATGCATGCTTCAGCATTGCCAGGGCAGAAAGAAAGAAAGAAAGAGAGAGAGAGAGAAAGAGGTAAGGAGGGAGGAAGGCAGGGAGGGAGGGAGGAAAGGAGGGAGGGAGGAAGGAAGGAAGGAAGGAAGGAAGGAAGGAAGGAAGGGGAAGACAAACAGTTGACTTGTACACAGTCTGATTCCGTTACCCGGATGTTCACATTTGTTATGGTACTTATGGTCCTGAACTTACAACTAACCAGTGAAGACTACTGAAGTGATACATGGCTGCAAAGCTTCACCAGTGCTTGACACAGTCAAGAAATTTGAACAAGTGGTTAACACTCAGTATGTACACCTTTAGGTAAAGGTTACAGCACACAAAACATGTTGAGAACCATGATTTCTGTACTGGGGAAGGGAGCTGTAGCAGGCAGTCCTGATAGGTCTTGTAGACAGTGATTTCTGGCACAGTCTGTTGGACACTATCCAGGGTGTGTCAGATTCTTGGAAATACACCTTTTCTTCCCTCCACATTTTGCTAAAAGCCAGGCGATCAAATTCACTTCTTCCTAAAGAATGAAGTCAGCTAGGATAATGACCACACTAGGATCAGAGACTATGATTCACTACG
Organism: Arvicola amphibius; assembly: GCF_903992535.2. Lineage (NCBI taxonomy): Eukaryota > Metazoa > Chordata > Mammalia > Rodentia > Cricetidae > Arvicola > Arvicola amphibius. The sequence continues at coordinate 35,510,653 of NC_052060.1, read as the reverse complement.
TTTTTGTGCATCCTAGGATGCAAAGTGAGACCCTCCATTCTAGTTCATCTTATTTTCCATTGCTAGAGTTGTGCTCCTCAGATACAAGTCCTGGACGATAGGTGGAACCAGACCCTTGATAAGACTCTGTTGAGAGAGGATGGGGCTGCCATCCCCTAGTTTGCTAAACTGTCAGGAATAAGACTTTCTTTAAAAAAAAAAAAAAAACCTTTTTTATTTTATTCGTGTGTGTGTGTGTTGTCTTTGATTTATTTGCTATTTTTAAAAACATCCTCTATTCAGCCTGTTCTTTTAAGTCCATTAAAATTCATATTTCCTTTTTGCATTTGAATTCTGGAGCCCACACGTGTTTCTCCATTTCTTCCCCTACCTTAATAGGACCTCTGACATATGTTGGGTTCTAAACAAAGTCAGAGCTCAAGAAAGTAGAATGCTTTGATCTGAAGGAAAGGGGCTCAGCGCAAGTCAGTTCTGCCGTTCCCCACCTTCCCTTTCCCTTTCCACCCGTTCCGGCCCAAGGACTTCCGCGGACCTTCCTTCAGCAGGTCATAGACTAGAACAGGTCTTAGAAAGCCCGGCCTAAAGCCTCAAAGCTACACTCGGATCAGGAGTGATACTGCCCCCTAGAGGAATTTAGGGAAATGTGTGACTCTGAGTTGTCCTCTGGATTTGGGTTAGAATTTACACTCTTAACTTTCCTGGGTTTCTGACTTGCAGACAGAAATCTCTGGGGCCTAGGCTTCATATGGTCACATGATCCCACTCCTGTTTCTGCATCAGTCCAAAGAAGTGGCTGATAAACACAGCCTTGCCTGCTTTAGAATCACTAGGAGGAACTGCTAAAATAGATTCCTGAGCCCAATCTCTCTCTCTCTCTCTCTCTCTCTCTCTCTCTCTCTCTCTCTCTCTCTCTCTCTCTCTCTCTCTCTCTCTCTCTCTCTCTCGTCTTGGAACTCGCTCTGTAGACCAGACTGGCCTCAAACTCACAGAGATCCATCTGCCTTTGCCTCCTGAGTGCTGGGATTAAAGGTGTGCACCAGCATTGCCCAGTTCAGATTCTCCTTTTTTAAGAGAGATTTTTATTACATTAATGAACCAATTAACTAATCAGTGTGTATCTGTGGGCTTGAGCATGCTGGGATGTGTATGAGGAAGTCAAAGGGCAACTCGTGAGAGATGGTTCTCCTCTTCCCCAATATGACTCCTGGGAACTGAACTGAAGTCATCTGTTTTGGTGACAGGTACCCTTAAGATCTGCTGAGCCCACCTCACTGGCCCTAAACCTGGGTGTTTTTATGCTAGATTTGGTGGCAATTGGAAAGTCATGGAGGACTAGGAAAGGATGACGAGCACAGAATTAGCGGGAACAGGTTGGGAGATACAGCAAGTATGTTGCCTTATGGTTCCTTTCAGTGCCCCCTGTCTGCAGGGAGCAGCGTGGTTCTCTCGGCCTCAGGAAGTCATCCTTCACAGGAAGGTTTTAGGCCTGTTTCAGGAGAACGTCAGAAAATCCTTGTTGGATGGTCTTTAGATACCTCCAGCTCCTTCTGCCTCTGCCTCCCGAGTGCTGGGATTAAAGGCTTGCACCACTGGGACTGGAGAGATGGCTCAAGGGTTAAGAGCACTGGCTGTTCTTCCAGGGGTCTTGAGTTCAATTCCCAACAACCATATGGTGGCTCACAACCATCTATAATAGGATCTGGTGCCCTCTTCTGGTGGGCAGGTTTATATGCAGAGCACTGTTATACAATATATATAAAGTCACGGGGCACTATGCGTGTTGCCAGGGAACCAATTTTAAAGAAAGGACACATCTCATAAAAGTATGTCAGCTGTGTTGTCTGTGTGCTTGTTTAGGGGCTACTGTGCCTCTTAGATAACCGCCCAGTGCATTGTGGCCTGGAACTACCTTGGGTTGTTGATTTTCTTTTTCTGTGTGTGTAGGAAATTGGATGCATAATAGCTTCTGATAATGGTATCTGACTTTTCAACATTATCATTTGTAGGCAATTCTGGCACTTACCTCTGCTTTCTGGCCTGCAGGAACCTCTAGAGAAATCAAATTTGTGCCAAAGTGTTCAGAAATTGAAGTCTGCTCCCGGGGAAATTTATCCTAGCATCGTTCAGTGCAAGTGATCCGTAGTCCCCAAGTTGTCAACACTATTTTAGGACTGTGGAGCAAGCCTCCTGGTGAGATCCTGGAATAGTGTCCATAGTTATGCATGCCTTATAATAGCAACATGTAATAAGTAACTGGTAGATAAACAGAATGTTTTTTAAGATTCATCTTATTTTATTTTTGTATGTGTCTGTGTCTGTGTGCCTGCCATGTAGTTAGAGAAGATGTCTGATTCCCTGGACCTTCTGATATGGGCGCTGGGAACTGAACTCTGATCTTCTGGTTTTCTGCAAGAGCAGCTAGTGCTCTTCACTGCTGAGCCATTTGTCTAGCCTGATAGCTTATTTGTTTATTTTTCAAGATAGGATTTTCACGTGTAGTTCTAGTTGTTCTGGAACTCACTCTGTAGACCAGGCTGGCCTTGAACTAACAGAGATCCACCTGCCTCTGCCTCCTGAGTGTTGGGATTAAAGATATATGCAACCACTGCCCGCTTTTTATTTATTTATTTTTTAAAATCACCTACTAAGGCCGGAGAGATAGCTCAGTGATTAAGAGCACTTGTTGCTCTTCTAAAGGACCGGGGGTCAATCCTAGCATCCACATAGTGGCTCATGACTGTTTGTGACTCCAGTCCAGGAGATTTATGCCCTTTTCTGGCCTTTGTCATTACTAGGTACATACCTGGTTCACAGACATACATTCAGGCACAATAACTATATACACAAAGTAAAATTTATATTAAGTAAATAAAAATTAAAAGTTTTATTGACAGTGGAGTTTAATATGCAGATTTTTCATTTACTTACAGAATCATCTCAACTTTAGGAATCTTCAGATGTTATCTTACGTAAACGAGTGTTTGGCATGTATGTATGTACTTGCACCATGTGCATGTCCAGTATCTACAAAGGCCAGAAGAGGATGTCAGGTCCCTTGGCACCGCAGTTGCGAGCTGCAGTAGGAATGCTGGGACTGAACCCGAGGACTCTGCAGGAGCAGCAGGTGCTCATAACCTCTGAGCCGTCTGAGAGTCTCAGAATTGAGACTGGGTTTAGCATTTTCTTCCTCGCGCGGGAATGTGAGGTATTCCAACTGTTCATTATACCTACTTTTGTTTTGGATCATTGTTTTGTTTTTGCCTTCAGATGGCCACAATCCTAAAGCAGGAGGAAAATGAGAATCACAACCCAGTCAGACAGTGTCTTTTCCCGAACCAGGAGTTCCTTGCACTGAGTCTTTCAAGGTTTCTTTCCTCCCAGGAAGTCCGCCAGAAGATGGCGTTGTGCCGTGCAGTGGAGCCTTTAGACCTCAGTCGAAGCTGCAGGCAGAAGCGCATTAGCGGAGATTCCCCACAGGAAATGAGTTTGCTTGGGCATCCACTCAAGGGCAGGCCATTAGGTTCTGCAAAACTGCAATATTACAGACTAAAGACTTTTA